>NW_024425564.1:8672092-8804576 GCF_017311325.1 Ursus maritimus
ACTGGTGGTGCCCGCTGGGGGCCCCCAGCCGCTCCCCAGTGCAGGTGGCTACTGCTTCCTGGCGCCTGAGCGCGGCGGCTCCCTCCCCCCTTCCGTTTATCTGCCGATATCTGTGCGTGGTTTCACGGCTCCCAGCTTCATACCTCATACTCAGCGCGGGAGATGTTCGTTTGTAGAGATCCAGATGTAACTTCCTGCATCTCAGGCTGATTCCATGGATGTTCGGGATGGTCAGGTAGGTACCCAGCGCCATTCAGGGGACCAGCTAAAAAAAGGAGACCCTTACTCCTCTGCCATCTTTCCCCCAGACCATTGCCATTGCCATGTCCTATAACATACTAGATCCACCTCCTCCTACAAAATACTTTTTTAAAGATTTCTTTTAAAACTTGCTAAATGCTTGGTCCTGACAGGAAACATGTGCTAACAGACGATGGAACAGAAAAATGGCAGTTCTTTCACTGGGTTTGTTCTGCTGGGTTTCTCAGACCGGCCTCAGCTGGAGCTCGTCCTCTTCGTGGTTCTTCTGATCTTCTATCTGTTCACTCTGCTGGGAAACACCACCATCATTGCCTTGTCCCACCTGGACCCCCATCTTCAGACTCCCATGTACTTTTTCCTCTCCAACCTGAGCTTTCTGGACCTGTGCTACACGACCAGCATTGTCCCACAGCTCCTGGTTCATCTCAGGGGAGCAGACAAGTCTATCTCCTTTGGCGGCTGTGTGGCTCAGATGTTTGTTTCTCTAGGGTTGGGATCGACAGAATGCATTCTCTTAGGAGTCATGGCATTTGACCGCTATGCAGCCATCTGCAGGCCCCTGCACTACACAGTGGTCATGCACCCCCGTCTCTGTGCCCTCATGGCTTCCGCATCGTGGTTCATTGGTTTTGCCAACTCCTCACTGGAGACAGTGCTCACCTTCCTTTTACCATTTTGTGGGAGAAATAAAATAGACCATTTCCTTTGCGAGGTCCCCCCACTGCTCAAGCTTGCTTGTGTTGACACCACTGTGAATGAGTCTGTGCTCTTCTTTGTCGGTGTAATGATTCTCCTCATCCCTGTGGCCTTAATCACGGTCTCCTATGGTCGGATTGTCAGGGCAGTCTTAAGAATAAAGTCATCTGCAGGGCAGAGGAAAGCGTTTGGGACGTGTGGGTCCCACATCACGGTGGTCTCCCTGTTCTATGGCACGGCCATCTACGCTTACCTCCAGCCCAGCAACAACTACTCCCAGGATCAGGGCAAGTTCGTTTCTCTGTTCTACACCATCGTCACCCCCATGGTCAACCCCGTCATATATACACTGCGGAACAAGGATGTGACGGGAGCAATGAAGAAGGTGCTTTGCAGGGGCCATGACTCCAGATGACTGGGAGGAAGACCCTGTAATGGGAAACTTTCACTGCCAGAGCTTCTAAGATGATTGTGTCTTCCTCATGACACCCAGAATCTCCCCTGACATGTCTCAAGGGAATTCCCTCACCTGACGCTTTAATGTGGGCGCTCACAATCTAAGTCCAGGGACTCCTGCCGCCTCCGGAGATGCTCACTGGTGACCCTAGAGCACCCGCATCATGTCGTTATTATAAAAGCTCCACAGGTTTTTCTTAACCATCCCCCCAACCATTTGGGAACACTATTCCAATTCTACTTGCAAGTAGACATCCACCCACATACTATATAGGCATAGGGAGAATAAGAATAGGAACCAAAAAAACGCTACAAGAAATATTAACATTTTAACATTTTCTGGCAGTTGTTGGAGACATATCACTTACTCTTATATTTTGTGACTGTGGCTCTATTAGGAGGTCCATCGGTGGACTGTATCACAGCGTTTTCATAGAAGTAGGTGGGCAACTGTGGGAAAAACAAACTTTTAGCTCGAAGAAAAACCTTCTAACATCAATCCTGATAAATCCATTCAAATTTCAGGCCCCAGTGTGATGTCACCAGTGTGACAGTGGTTTTATGTAGCCTTCCGTCACAGAAGGAGGAGGGTGTGATGTTTACCTGCCTGTGACATTGGGAGCTTCAGCTGGTGATACACGAGGTGGTGCTTACGTGTAATTTTGTGCGAGGTAGGAGAAGCACTGATGTGAGGTCCACAAGTTGGTTATGCAGCTTGCAAACCATCCTCTTCATTAAAAATGACTTTTGAGGACATTATCATATCTGGACAGTATATGACCCAAATCCTATTTTATATTCTATTCATTTTCACTACAATAATGCAGCAAAAGTTTCAAGGGTAAAATACATTTCGATACTGTCTTCATACCATTTTATAAATTCTTTGATTGAGGCATCAACTGATCAATGCTTTTTTTTTTTTTTTAAGATTATATTTATTTGACAGAAAGAGGACACAAGCAGGGGGTGCAGGAGAGGGAGAAGCAGGCTCCTGGCCTAGCAGGGAGCCTGACGCAGATCTCAATCTCAGGATGCTGGGATCATGACCTGAGCCGAAGGCAGACACTTAATGACTGAGCCACCCAGGCACCCCCGATCAATGCTTTTCTATCTCACATCTGCCAAAGGCCCCATACAATTTTGAATGCAGGAACATATTATAAAAATGCATTTTAAAAAACCCGACCAAAAAAGAGAATTACAGACCAATATCCTGATGAACATGGATGCAAAAATTCTCCCCAAAATACTGGCCAATAGGACCCAACAATACATTAAAAGGATTATTCACCACGGCCAAGTGCGATTTATTCCTAGATTGCAAGGTTGTTCAATATCCAGAAATCAATCAATATGATCACTACATTAATAAAATAAAAGAAAAGAACTATATGATCTTCTCAATTGATGCAGAAAAAGCACTGGTCAAAGTATAGCATCATTTCTTGATTACAACTCTTCACAGTGCAGGGGTGGAGGGAACACTCCTCAAAATCATAAAATCCATCTATGAAAAGCTCACAGAGAGTATCATTCTCAATGGGGAAAAACAGAGCTTTCCCTCTAAGGTCAGGAACATGGCAGGGATGCCCACTGTCCTCACTGTTGCTCATCGTAGTACTGGAAGTCCTAGCCTCAGCAATCAGACGACAAAAAGAAATAAAAGGCATCAGAATCATTAAAGAAGTCAAACTCTCACTCTTCACAGATGACATGATATTCTATGTGGAAAACCCAAAAGACTCCACCTCAAAACTGTTAGAATTCATACAGGAATTCAGCAGTTGGCTATTGTGGCAGGATATAAAATCAATGCATGGAAGTCAGTTGCATTTCTATACACTAACAATGAGACTGAAGAAAGAGAAATTAAGGAGTCGATCCCATTTACAATTGCACCCAAAACTATAATATAGCTAGGAATAAACCTAACCAAGGAGGCAAAGTATCTGTACTAAGAAAACCATAGAACACTAATGAAAGAAATTGAGGAAGACACAAAGAAATGGAAAAACATTCCATACTCAGGGATTGGAAGAACAAATATTGTGAAAATGTCTATGCTGCCCAGAGCAATCTGTACATTCAATGCCATCCTGATCAAAATACCATCAACTGTTTCCCAGAGCTGGAACAAATACTCCTTAAGTCTGTATGGAATCAGAAAAGACCCTGAATAGCCAAAGAAATGTTGAAACAGAAAACCAAAACTGGTGGCATCACAATGCCAGACTTCAAGCTCTATTACAAAGCTGTAATCCTCAAGACAGCATAGTACTGGCACAAAAACAGACGCATAGATCAGTGGAACAGAATAGAGAACCCAGAAATGGACCCTCAACTCTATGGTCAACTAATTTTCAACAAAGCAGGAAAGACTATCCAGTGGAAAAAAGACAGTCTCTTCAACAAATGGTGTTGGGAAAATTGGACAGCCATGTGGAGATGAATAAACTGGACCATTTTCTTATACCATACACAAAACTAGACTCAAAATGGGTGAAAGACCTAAATGTGAGACAGAAATCCATTTAAATCCTAGAAGAGAACATAGGCAGTAACCTCTTTGCCATCTGCCACAGCAACTTCTTGCTAGACACGTCTCCAAAGGAAAGGGAAACAAAGGCAAAATGAACTATTGGGACTTCATCAAGAAAAAATCTTTTGCACAGCAGGAAACAGTCCCCGGAACGTAAAGACAATCAATAGAATGGGAGAAAATGTTTGCAAATGTCTTATCAGATAAAGCGCTAGTATCCAAAATCTATAAAGAACTTATCAAACTTAACACCCAGAAAACAAATAATCCAATCAAGAAAGGGACAGAAGACATGAACAGACATTTATCCAAAGAGTACATACAAATGGCCATCAGACACATGAAAAAATGCTCAACGTCACTCGGCATCAGGGAAACACAAATCAAAACCACAGTGAGATGCCACCTCACACCAGTCAGAATGGCTAAAATTAACAAGTCAGAAAACGACAGATGCTGCTGAGGATGTGAAGAAAGGGTAAACCTCTTCCACTCTTGGTGGGAATGCAAACAGGTGCAGCCACTCTGGAAAACAGTATGGAGATTCCTCAAAAACTTGAAAATAGAGCTACCCTATGACCCAGCAATTGCTCTACTAGGTATTTGCCCCAAAGGTACAAATGTAGTGACCCTATAAACGTGCACCCCAATGTTTATAGCAGCAGTGTCCACAATCGAAAAACTATGGAAAGAGCCCAGATATCCATTGACAGATGACTGAATAAAGAAGAGGTGGTATATATATACAATGAAATACGACTCAGCCATCAAAACAATGAAACCTTGCCATTTGCGATGACGTGGGTTGAACTAGACGGTGTTATGCTAAGCTAAATAAGTCAATCAGAGAAAGGCAATTATCATATGATCTCACTGATATGTGGAATTTAAGAAACAAAACAGAGGATCATGGGGAAAAGAGGAAAAATAAAACAAGATGAAATCAGAGAGGGAGACAAACCATGAGACACACTTAATCATACTGAGAGTTGCTGAAGGGAGGGGGTGGGGGATGAGGTAACTGCGGGATGGGCATTAAGGAGGGCATGTGATGGAATGAGCACTGGGCATTATAAACAACTAATGAATCACTGACCTCTACCTCTGAAACTAATAATACATTATATGTTAACTGATTGAATTTAAATTAAAAAAAAATTTTTTTAAAAAGAACCAGCTCTCAGTGTCCTTGATTCGTCCTACTGTTTTCTTTTTGTTTCTACATCTTTTATTTCTGCTCTAACCTTTATTATTTCCCTTCTCCTCCTGGGTTTAGGCTTTTTTTGGTGTTCTTTTTCCAGCTCCTTTTGGTGCGAGGTTAGGTTGTTGTTTGAGACTTCTCATGTTTCTTGAGGAAGGCCTGCACTGCTATATACTTCCCTCTTAGGACCGCCTTTGAGGCATTCCCCATGTTTTGAACCATCCTGTTTTCCTTTTCATTTGCATCCATGTATTTTTAAATTTCCTCTTTAATTTCCTGGCTAATGCATTCATTCTGCAGTGGATAGTCTTTAACCTCCATGTATTTGTGGTCTTTCCAGATTTTTTCTTGTGGTTGACTTCAAGCTTCATTGTGCTGTGGTCTGAAAATAAGCATGGTATGATCTCAACCTTTTTGTACTTGTGGAGGGCTGGTTTGTGACCCAGTACGCGATCTACCCTGGAGAATGTTCCATGTGCACTCGAAAATAATGTGTGCTCTGCTGCTTTAGGATGAAATGCTCTGAATATATCTGTGACGTCCATCTGGTCCAGCGTGTCATTCAAAGCCCTTGTTTCCTTGTTGATCTTCTGCTTAGACGATCTGTCCATTGCTGTAAGTGGAGTGTTAAAGTCCCCTCCTCTTATTGTATTATTATCAATGAGTTTCTTTATATTTATGATTAATTGATTAATATTCTCGGGTGCTCCCAAATTGGGAACATAAATATTTACAGAGGTTAGATCTTCTTGATGGATAGACACCTTAATTATAATATAACACCCTACGTTATCTGTTACAGTCTCTGTTTTAAAATCTGGTTTGTCTGTTATAAGGATGGCTACTCCAGCTTTCTTTTGATGTCCATTAACATGATAGATGGTCCTCCATCCCCTCACTTTCAATCCACAGGTGTCTTTAGGTGTAAGATGAGTGTCTTGTAGGCTACATATAGATGGATCTTGCTTTTTTATCCATTCTGATACCCTTTGTCTTTGGATTGGAGCATTTAGTCCATTAATGTATTCAGAGTAATTATTGAAAGATACAAATTTGATGCCATTGTGTTACCTGTAGAGTTGGTGTTTCTGGTGATGTTCTCTGGTCCTTTCTAGTCGTTGTTGTTTTTGGTCTTTTTTTGTTTCTCCACTCAAAGAGTCCCCCTTAAAATTTCTTGCAGGGCTAATTTAGTGGTCACCAACTCCTTTTGTTTTTGTTTGTCCCAGAAACTCTTTATCTCGCCTCTATTCTGAATGACAGCCTTGCTGGATAAAGAATTCTTGGCCATATTTTTCTCATTCAGCACATTGACTATTTCCTTCCACTTCTTTCTGGCCTGCCATGTTTCTGTGGACAGACTTGCTGCGAACCTGATCTGTCCGTCTTCCCTTGTAGGTTATGGACTTTTTTCCCCCTTGATGCTTTCGGTATTTTTTCCTCGTCTGTGTATAAAAATTTGATTTATTGAATTACATTATTGGCTGGATTTATTTTACACATTGTGAATGGAATTAAATCTATGAGGTCTTTAAGAAGGGTAAGTTCTTCTAATTAAGTAGCCATTTCTGAAGATAGCTTTAACTCTTCTGAGAATGAAGTTGTTCAGTTTTTCTACCTTTGTCTTTAGTCTCAGTGAAGCATCCTGGACATTTCTAATGATTGCGTTACTTGGAATCGTCATGATCGATGGGATGCCACGATCAGTTGTCAAAGCCTTTCTCAGGAGCCTCCCTCCCCCTGCCCGATTCTGTGATAGCAGGTCACAAACAGTGATTTCCATATATTTTTAAGTCCCCACTTAAAGCATTTCAAAACATTGAAGCAGGTTTGCAAGATTCCTTTTGGAAAACTTTATTAATTTTTCTATGGAAATGAGAACTGTGTTTTAATGTATTTAAATGGAGCGTGTTGGCTCACGATGTGTCATATTTAGCATGAAATCAACCTTTCTCAGGTTTCACTGCTCTTCTTGGAAAGACCATTCTATACATCCCAAAGAATGTTTCTGCTCATATGCCACCATAACGTGTTACAGTCTGGCTTGCATGTAGATTGGAGTAACATACATATTAATATGTTATCACACACAGATCTGCACGTGCACAAAGCACAGACTCCACCTGCAATCTCTTGGAGGTCAATCTCTTAACCCTTCTGTGAAGATGAAGAGTAGAAGAAAATATATTTCCTGTAGTGTCTCCTACTTAGAGATGACAGGCTTGCAAATGACGTATTTCCAATGTTTTCTGAAATATGTACAAATGTGCCCAACTGTATGTGGTGACACTTTATTCCTACAGGTGACCCTTAAAAGAAAAAACAATTAATTATGTGGAGGAGGTGGGAATATCTGCTACTGATAGAATCTCGCCCCACTCAAGAGCTCCTGGGGACAAACGATACTGCTTTTGCCATTTTTAGACTAAAACATTTAACAGAGATCTATGGACCGTTTCATCCAACAGCAGCAGAATACACATTCTTATCAAGCACGCCAGGAAGCTTGTCCACGAGAATTTACAAAACAAGTCTTAGCAATTTAAGAAGATCGAATTCATGTAAGTATCTTCTTTTGATCACAATGGTATGAGACTGAAAATCCTAATCAAAGGAAAGCTGAAACATTTCTACATAGGAAAAATTAAATAACACCTCCTACAACAAAAACAATGGGTCAAAGAGGACATTGAAGGGAAATCAAGAAATACCTTGAAAAAATGAAAATACAAACACTACTTACTAAAATTTATGGGATGCTGCAAAAGCAATCTAAGGGGAAAGCTTACCACAATAAAAGCCCACATTAGCAAAAGAATTCTCAAATAAATCTGACAATTGTCAACTAGGTCAGACCCTTTCACTAGTGTGAAATGCAGATTATCAGCTAGTGTTTATAAAAAATTTAGACAAGAGAATTTTCTGATGGGCCCTAGGTAGGCTCTAGAATGCAATACATTCTCGGTAGATTTTCTATAGTTGACTGATTTCCAAGCCAACAAATTAATAATAAAAAAATACAGTTAACTTCTTTAAAACAAACAAACAAATAAATAGCCTTACTTTACTCCCTTAAGAACTAGTAAAATACGAAGCTCAAAGTTAGCAGAAGGAAGGAAAGAACAAAGATCAGAACAGAAATATATGAATTAGAGACCAGAAAAACAATAGTGAATCCACCTGGAAGGAAGAGGAGACCAGAACTCACTGTACAATGCTCTTTGATTGAGGTCTTCAAAGGAAAGCCAGGTAAAGCGCATTCTCGTTGGCTAAATATCACGGGTATCCAAAACGGTTTGGATTCTACCAGTTCAGTACACTGGAACCAAGTCACATAGATCATGTGGAATATAAAGCCCGACGGAGTGAAAGGAACCCAAATCTTAATGTGAGTATTTAGTATCACAGTATATGTTAATATCTAGCTTATTTCAAACGTTTTAAAAGTAAATGATTTGAGGTACAACAAGCATACAGAGCGTGGAAGTAACGTCACTGTCAAGTTTGATGAATTTTCACACATTGTGTACCTTCTATAAATAGCATCCAGATCCAGAATTAGAATATAAGCAGAACCCCGGAATTCCCCTCCCCCATTTCCCCTTCCAATCACGACTCCCGCGAGAATCCATTATTCTGACTTCCAATACCTGTGGTTTCCTTGGGCCTGGTTTTGTGTTTTACGTGAATAAAGAGTACATCCGGTATAATTAGATTTGAACAGTAGTAACCATTTAGATTCTGGTTTCTTTCACTCAACGTTGCGTTTGTGAGAATCATTCGTGTTGTTTGTACTTCGAATTTGTGGACTCTCATTATTGTGAAGGATTCCAAGACATGGTATTTCATAGTTTATTTTCACATCATCTTCAAACCATATTCTCCCCTCTAGAAGGTTCAGCTCCATGGGGACAGGGGTGTTTGTCTGGATTGCTGATAGATCTCAAGTCCCTAGAACAGGGCCTCGTTCAGAGCAGGTGCTTTCCGAGGACCTGCTGAAGTGTGTGAAAGCTGGCTTCACGTCCCCAGCAGTCCCCCGCGCCCCAGCGCTCAGCCCCGCAAGCCCCGCGTTAGCTCCCTCGCGAGTCCGCGCTTGCCCGCAGCAGTCTCCTCAGTGCCCCCTTGACCTCCTTGTTCCTCAGAGTGTAAATGAGGGGATTCAGCAGGGGAGTCACCAGAGTGTAGAAGAGCGCGATGCTTTTGTTCACATCCTGCGAGTAACTGGAGGGGGGCTGGAGGTACATGGAGATGAGCGTGCCGAAGAAGACGACCACCACCACCAGGTGCGCGCAGCACGTGCCGAAGGCCTTGCGCCTCCCCCGGGCCGACGTGATCGTCAGGACGGCCCGCGCGATGCGGCCGTAGGACACTACGATGAGCGACAGCGGCACCACGAGGAAGAAGACGCTGACCGTGAAGAGCTCAGCCTCGTTGACGGAGGTGTTGGCGCAGGCCAGCTTCAGCATCGCCGGCACTTCGCAGAAGAAATGGTCCACCCGGTGTCTCCCGCACAGCGGCAGCGTCATGGTCAGGGCCGTCTGCAGCGCCGAGTTGCCGAAGCCCGTGAGCCAAGCCGTCAGCACCAGCCGCAGGCAGAGCTGCGGGTGCACCACTGCCAGGTAGTGCAGGGGGCGGCACACGGCCGCGTAGCGGTCATAGGCCATGACGGCCAGGAGCACACACTCCACGCCCCCCAGCCCCAGGGCGATGAGGAGCTGGGTCACGCAGCCACCATAGCTGATGGTCTTGTCCCGCCCCTGGAGGTTGGCCAGCGTCTGGGGGACGGTGCAGGTGGTCAGACAAAGGTCCATGAAAGAGAGGTTGGAGAGGAAGAAATACATGGGGGTGTGCATGCGAGGGTCCGTCCGAGACAGAAGTATAATCGTGCCGTTGCCGAGAAAGCTCAAGAAGTAGACGATCAGGATGACCACAAAGAGAGTCGTCTCCAGCTGAGGCCTGTTGGAGAAGCCCAGGAGGAGGAATCCTGAGAAGGCGCTGTCATTAGCTCTCTCCCCTGCGCTCCGCCTGCGCAAGAAGGGGGACTCCATTGTGTTCTAGTGCATGTCCCGTCCACCTCTGTTCTCCTAGAGCTGGGGGCTAGAGTCCGGTTGGGAGCCGGAGAGGTTTGCACAGTGTCTTCCTTGTTGGTGAGAAAGGGGGTGACAAATGGCCACTGGACAGAAGCGTCTTCCGTGTTTCAGGCACTGCCCAAAAGGTCTATGCATTTTCTCCCAGGGAGTCTCTGAGGTTGGCACATTCATGATCTCTGCTGAACAGATGAGGGAAGTGAGCGTGAAGGAGGTTCCGTCATTTCCCAGGGAGACTCACCCAGGTGTACATGGACTCTGAGACATGAGCTCTTTGCCCTGGGGACACTGGCTTTTCATGATGGCATGAATTCCGAAGGTAACTGTAGTTTCTCCAAAAATTAAATCTAATTGATCTGAATAGGTTGCAGATTTACAGTGCCCCCATCGCTCTCTTTGTTCTCTAACAAGAATTGAAAAATATCACACTGGCTCCCCTACTTCCGTTTTGCGTAGAGATAAAATGTTTTCTGAAAATGCGTAGATAGTAAAATTTCCCATTGCCAGTTTTATTCCAGGGAAACAACAGATTTTAATGCATACTCTAATGAGACATTCGGAAATGGAGCCTGAAATCATGGTTAGTGATTGGGGAAGTGCTACTGGAAATGATTGAAGAATTCATCGTGTCCAATCTTCATGCTGCAGGAGGACTAATCCTGAGTAATCATTACTGATACCAATTTCAGTAAAATCTCGGGGAATCACCAATCCAGTATTTAGTCTTTCCTTTTGTCTTACATTACAACTCCCTTTAAAAAATTTTTCAGGGGCGCCTAGGTGGCACAGCGGTTAAGCGTCTGCCTTCGACTCAGGGCGTGATCCTGGCGTTATGGGATCGAGCCCCACATCAGGCTCCTCTGCTATGAGCCTGCTTCTTCCTCTCCCACTCCTCCTGCTTGTGTTCCCTCTCTCGCTGGCTGTCTATCTCTGTCGAATAAATAAATAAAAAATCTTTTAAAAAAAAATTTTTTTTTTCAGTGTAGGGTGCCTGGGTGGCTCAGTCGATTAAGTGGCCAACTGTTGATTTTGGCTTAGGTCATGGTCTCAGGGTTCTGGGATTGAGCCCCGTGCCAAGGGCTCCACCCTCAGTGCAGAGTCTCCTTCAGCATTTTCTCTCTCCCTCCCCTACCCTTTCCTCATGCTCCTTTCCTACAGTAAATAAATAAATCTAAATAAAACAACAAAAAAATTTTCAATGTAATGGAACAAAATATTTTTTCAACATCCCATTCTGTACTTCCATAAATGCCAACCTTACAGAAATCATTTTGTTTTCTATTACAATATTGCACTTATTCTTAGAAATAACCTCCCTCCCTTCCCCACACCCCGTGATGCATGTTTAATAGTAAATACAACCTAAATAAGAGTGATATCTCATAATATCACCATAGCCCGGGAAAGAGCCTGGCATGCAGCAGAGTCACAAAAAATCTTTGTGGAATAAATGAGAATATGGAAGATTAAGACCTTAACAGTCTATCGAAATTGAGTCTAGAGGTAACAGAACTTCAGAGAAAATAGCAAAGCAAAGGCAACCTTGAGTAATGGATAATAGATAGCCTTGACTCTTCAAACTGTAGAATTTTTTTTTAAAGCTGTGTTGTCTGGAACTTTGCAGGACTCTGTCTATCTTTTGTAAATGTCACTTTTCTATCAGCAAAATCTATGACCAGGCAAGAAGATATTCGGCCACTCTCTAGTCTGCCTTTGCTATTGGATTCTCGGTCCCCTTCTCCTCTTATTCCTAAATCCTTTCAGTGATTCTTTTGGTGGCTGTTGTTACTGTGTTGACAAAGGGTAAAATTAATTTGGGAAAATAAGTTTCCGAATGCGCCAAGTGGGAATCAGAATAGTTGGGTTGTAGGTACAAATCTACCACTGATAAGCCTTGAGATTCTGAAGGCTGCTCCCCACCCCTCCTGCCTGGCCTTCTCTCCTCCCAAATAAATGAGATGATGGTGCCAGCTTTTAATAAGAAATAAAAGATACAGTGCATTTAGCTCCTCGTAGGTTTACATTTCAATAGATCCACTGTCCTGTTTCGAAGAAGCACCCGTGAGTCCTTGCATGTTCTTTAGCGACACTGTGGTTCTCAATTTCTGTATCTTCCACATTATCAGGCCTGGTCCAAAATATGCAGAATCAGACAATGGGCAATATCAGAATTTGTTTTGTCACATGTTGTTGGGACGTACCTCTGCTTCTTCCCTCTCTCCTTGTGCTTTAAGGGTCAGAGAAGGGCTCCGCCCGTCCCTCATGGTGCCCAGTCGAAAGCTCTTACAGGGTTTTCAAATAGGCTGTTCTTTCTCAGAGATCACAGACATATCTCATAACTCAGCCAAGAACACGATTTTCAATGATTCTGTTCTTCTCAGTGATGCACAGAATGTGATCGGAACCAAGAAAGCATATATTCTGAAAGGAAACATGTAAAATCCATTGTAACTAGAAAAGGAGAATTAAGTGGACATGGGCATTGTAATGTAACTTCCAACACGTGGTATAATTTCCTCGTCTTCCATAACAGAGTGCCACAGACTAGGTGACTCAGGAGAACCAGACGCACTATCTGTAGCTCAGGAGCACAGAAATCCAGAATGAAAATCTTGGCAGAGCCTCTGAAGCTGGTAGGGAGAATACACCCCTGGACCTTTGTAGCTTCTGGAGCTTTGCCGGCAGTTCTGGGGGTTCCTTGACTTGCAGCTGCAGCAGGTCATTGACTGCCTCCGTAGGCACGTGGTGCTGTCCCTTGCGTCGCCTCTTCTGTTCCTCGCGTAAGAACTACCAGTCATATCGGGCTAGGCAGCCCACTGAGTGCACCCTCATCCTACCTTGAGCACAGATGTGAAGAGCCTGGTTTCACCTAAAGTCCCACTAACCTGACCTGGGGGTTAGGACGTCAACATACTTTTTTGGGGGGTGGGGAGGAAGCTGCGAAGGGACACAATTCAACCCAATAGCAATAGTATAATGTAGTTATGCCGTCAAATTACAACAGATCTTTAGCATAAATAGATGCCTGCATGCGGTGGGAAGACCAAGACGCAGGTGTTAGCTCTCTCTTGTTTCAAGTTCTCTTGCTCTCCTGGTCATAGTGCAGAAACCTACAGCAACAGGAAAACAGATCCCCGTATGTGACATGAATATCCAATGAAGGCTTTTCTCTGTACATCTGTTCGTTACACTTACAGATCTGAAACACAAACACAGCTTGCACGCTTGTAAGACCTAGCTCCTAGATTTGGTTTGAGCTGGAAGAGAAAATACTGACATTCTTTCACTTCTCTCATGAAGTGGTGTTCAGTTAATCTGGACTTGATTTCTTTCATCTAGTAGTTACTGAAAGGAAATAGCAAACTCACCCACAGACACCACTTCGGCAGGTAACACCACCACCTTTCGGGTCTAAGGAATCAGGAGCAGAGGGAACAATCCCAGCTCCTCTTAGGAACATTTGAATGGGTGTGAGGGTAAGAATATGACATCTTCTTCCAAGGAAGAACAACAGAGATTACAGATCTCCAACTACCTCTTGGAAGAAGCAAGATGGCCTTTGAAGGATCAGTACACTTCTATGACTCGAAGAGATCGGCATATTGAGGGCAAAGTGAATGTCTGCAGATGACAGCTCGTGGCTGCTTGTCCCCCGCGAACGCTAACACACTCAGCGATTGCCAAGTGGTGTGTGGTCAGGGAATTGTAGAACAGTGTTAGGGGACGAAACAGAACAGAATCCTTAGAATAAACCCAGATTCACATATTTAAAATATGCCAACCTTGGAGAGAATAATCCTTGAAAATGGTGAATCTGAAAGGCAAGGGAAGTCAAAATTGCTCCTCACTCAAACTCTGTTAAAGGCAGTACCAGTTCCCTTCACAACAAATGTTAGCATAAGTTGTCTCATCCCCAGGGTTTACCCACGAAGATTGTCCACTCATTTCAGTGTTTGGAAGCATGAGAAGGATGGATTGGAGCGGACAGCTGAGTCTGCAGCTGAACACACGTTGGAATCTATGACTTCTGTGGAATCTGCCCGTGAATAAAAGGGCTAACATTACATCTGAGGGATATTTTCATAAGCCACCAGAGTCAAAGTGCTTGCTTTAGGGACCGGAGATGTGTGTGTTTTTAGTGGTCCCAGGAGTGTCCTGCCCCATGTAACTCATTAGCCTCAGTTGAGGTATTCGGAGTTTGGGTCCCCAAGGGCAGCCAAAGAGGAAGGCCCTGGAGATGTGACATCAACAGGTAGTCAATCTCTTCCTGCCAAACTGATAAGGAGTGAAACTATTGTCTCTATTTAACTTCCATTTACCAACCTTATTTCATAGTATTGGTTACAATAGTTTTTGCTAGTCTTCAAATTCCCTTTCTGAATTGAAATACAATTGTCATTATAACATTGTGCTAGTTTTAGGCATACAACGTAGTGATTCAATTCTTGTATATACAGTGAAATGACCACCGCAGTAAGTCTGGTTAACATCTATGCCGCACATAGTTACCTTTTTTCTTCTTGTGAGGAGAACTTTTAGGAAGTATTCTCTCAGCAATTTCCAAATATACAATATAGTATTATTACGTATAGTTCTCATGCTGTACATTACATCTCCAGGGCTAGTTTTTAGATTCTCCATCCTTATTTTCAGAACCGTCATCATTTCCTACTTAAACAAGAAAATTTCTGTGCCTTTCCCCCCCTCACGTTAGTTATAATCTTTCTTTGTTACCTACTCACTAAAGAAAATTACTTTCCAATGGTGCAATAAAGTCTATCACCTTCCAACTTTTTTCGGAACTTATTACTCAGTTATCTTTAATCTTATACCCTATTATCTGTTTGTTCATTGTCTAAAAATATGCTCCTCTATCCTATTAGAAAAATCAAATCAGAGTGAAACTCTCCTCCTGCCCCACTGTCTTCTAGCTAACCTCTTCGTTAATTTCATCTTTGTGACTGGACATGGAGTATCCATATTTTTTCTTCTCCCATCAATACTTCTAAATGCTCTTTTGCCATTTTCCCCTACCACTCTGGGGAGCTGCTTTCTGTAAATCTTTAATATTCTTCCATTACACAAAGTATATGAGCTCACCGTCCTCTTACTTGGTATAAAATGGCATTGATGGTATTTCCCTCTTTCATGAAATCATGCTATCCACTGGCTTCTCTCTGTTTCGCTATTATTTCTTGGGCCCTTGATTCTCAGTTCTTTCTCATTGGGCACAAATGTCAATGTTTTGATCTGCCAGGATTCTATCCTTCGCTCTCCTCTCTCCACACTGTTCCTGAGACACTGTCATTTCCATGGAGTGAACTACCATCTGTCTATAAGATAAATCTCCAATCCATATCCACAGTTTAGACCCCTTCTTGAGTTCCATACTAAAGCAAATGAAATCTTGGCTATATACACAGGGATTATTTGTGAACTCTAAAATTTCCATGGTTTTACAATCTGATGTATCATGGTCGGAAAGCAGCTGCTGTTCTGCATGTCAGATTTTCAAAATCTCAATACCAAACCCTCAACAACCTCAGTGAGAATCCCCTGAATTATTTCTGATTCTTCCCTCTGTTTTTGTCTGAACACTGAACCTATGCCTTGTTGATTCTCTCTTTCATACTTTTAGAATACAGTCACTATCCAGCACACATTTTTGATTTGTTATCAATGTGTTAGTTCAGATCTTTTTACCCTTGCCCAAACCATTTAATTAATCTCCTAAGATACCCTCCAACCACACCAACTCTAAGCTCCTACAGCATTAGCTGAATTATTTTTCTTAAAACTGACACAACCACATCATTCCTTGCTTAAAAATAGTCTTGGCAACCACTGTCTATAAGATTAAATAAAAAGCACACCTTTAATATATAAAGCTGTGTTTATTCTATGGACCCTGTAGTTGTGGGAACAAATCCACAATGCACTAATCACTCGATACACCTTTCCAGTTTGGGGCCAGTGTTCTATTATGCATTTATTATGCTATTATTTTGCTTCATTCGAAAGGTTTTATCTTGTCCTATTTTCCCATGCATCATATTCCATTACTAATTCAAGACTTTGCTCAAGGATCATAGTTTTTTTTTTAATGTTATATTTGAATGAGTGGGGTTTTTAAAAAGATTTTATTTATTTAATTGAGAGAGAGAGAGCACACACAAACAGGGGGGGATGGCAGGCAGTGGGAGAAGCAGGCTCCCCCTGAGCAATGAGCCCAACACGGGACTCGATCCCAGGACCCTGGGATCATGACCTGAACCGAAGACAGATGCTTAATTGATTTAGCCACCCAGGTGCCCCTGAATGAGTGGTTTTTATTATGCAAAAAATTTCACATCCCCAATATATAAATTTTTGTTCTAATGATTCTTAAACATGGGGACTACATCCACTGTTTGTTAGTAAAAACATCAGTTTCAGGTCTTCCAGTGCAGTCCTTTCCCACCTCAGCTTTATTGAGGTATAATCGACAAAACTCAGATTTGTGAAGTGTACGACATGATATTATACACACCTGTGAAAGGATTTCCCCATCGAGTTAATTAACACATCTGTCATCTCACATATTTATCTTTTTGTGTGTGTGAGAGAACATTTAAGTTCTATTCTCTTAACAAATTTCAATTATACAATACAATATTATCAATGATAGACATCGTGCTACATGTTAGATCCTCAGACCTTATTCATCTTATAACTGAAAGTCTGTACCCTTTTACCCACTTCTCTTTATTTCCACCCTACCCCCACTAGCAATTCCCCAGCCCCTGGCAAGCACTTTTTTATTCTGTTTTTATGAGTTGTGCTTTTTTTCCCTACGTGTGAGGGATACCATGCCGTATTTGTCTTTGTCTGGCTGGCTTATTTCTCTTAGCATAACATCCTCCAGTTACATCCATGTTGTATTGCCTCCTTTTTTTTTTAAATAATATTTTTTATTATATTATGTTAGTCACCATACAGTACATCCCTAGTTTCTGATGTAAAGTTCGATGATTCATTACTTGCGTATAACACCCAGTGCACCATGCAATACGTGCCCTCCTTACTACCCATCATTGCCTCCTTTTTAAAGGCTGAATAAAATTCCGTTTTATATATATATATATCATCCTTTCTTTTTTTAAAGATTTATTTATTTATTTTAGAGGTGGGGAGGGCCACAGGGAGAGGGAGAGAAAGAATCTCAGGCAGACCCCTCACCAAGTGGGGAGCCCGACACAGGGCTCGATCCCACGGCCCTGAGATCATGACTTAAGCTGAAACCAAGAGTCAGTCTCTTAACTGACTGAGCCACCCAGGCACTCCATACAATTTCTTTATACGTTCATCTATTGGTGAATACTTATGTTGTTTCCCTACTTGGGACTGTGAATAATACTCTTATGAACATGAGAATATGGATATTTCTTTGAGATAGTAAGTCATTTCCGTTGTATAAATACCCAAAAATGGGATTGCTGAATCATAAGGTAGTTCCATTTTTATTTTTTTGAGGAACCTCCATACTATTTTCCGTAGTGTCTGCACCAATTTATATTCCCACCAACAGGGCACAAGGGTTTCCTTTCTCCACATCTTGGCCACCACTTGTTGTCTCTTGTCTTTTTGTGTGTGCCCATTGATGGGTGAATGCATAGAGAAGATGCGTATGTATACACAATGGAATATTACTGAGCCGTAAAACAGGAAATCTTGCCATCACCAACAACACAGACGAACTTGCAGGGTGTTATGCTAAGTGAAATAAGTCAGACAGAGAAAGGAAGACAAATACTGTATGATCCACTTATATGCAGAACCTAAAAACAAACAAATATGAGCTCATAGATACGGAGAACAGATTTAACAGATCGATGGCTGCCAGGTGGGGAGGATGGGGGGCGAGCATCATGGGTGAAAGGGGTCAAAGGTGTAAACTTCAGTTATAAAATAAATGTCATGAGAGTGTCATGTACAGCATGTGACAATAGTTAATAATACTGTATTGCATGTGTGAAAGTTGCTACATCGGTAAATTTAAAAATTTCTCGTCACAGAAATAATTTATTAACTCTGTACGGTGACGGACGGTAACTAGATTTAGCGTGGTGCTCATTTGCAGTGTACAAGCATCAAATCGCTATTTTGTACGCCTGAAACTAACACAATGTCATGCCAGTTATATCTCAATAAAAAACCAAGAGAGTTATGTTTAAAGGGCCATCAGAGACAGAGAAAGTTATAAAAGCATCCTGAGAGAAAGAGCAGATCACCTACAATTCTCGAGGTTTCTCGGACCACAGTGTGGATTTTGGCTGCAAATACACACATTGGGATACTTGACGTTATAAATTTTCAGGATAAAGCCTTCTCCTCACCCACCAGCCAGTCAGTTATTGTCCTGAGTCGAGAGCAGCAGGTTTCTTTTCTGTCCTCTGCACCGGGTGCATTTCTTTCGCACCCTTCCCCCAAGCCTTTTGAGGCCCCAGCTTTTTGTGATGATCTCTTATCAGAATTCTCCTACTTTTGTGGGCCAAGTAGGTACAGAGGGATTTCTAGAAAGAGATACATGTCTTATTATTTGCACAGTACATGATCATTTTCTTTTTTTAAAAGATTTTATTTATTTATTTTTGAAAGAGAGAGAGCAGAGCAAGTATAAGCGGGGGTGGGGGGTGGGGGGGGCAGAGGGAGGAGCAGACTCCCCGCTGATCAGGGAGCCTGATGTGGGGCTCAGTCCCAGGACCCTGGGATCATGACCTGAGCCGAAGGCAGATGCTTAACTGACTGAACCACCCAGGCATCCCTACAGGATCATTTTTATAAGAAAAATACAGGATAATGAACTTTTTAATTCATTCAATCAGCAAATATTTATTGAGGGTCTATTACTTGCTAAGACCTGAACGATTTTGATTGCTGAGGATTTTAAATGAAGGCAGAGATAGAAGCCAAGGATGTCGCTAATGTTTTCAATATTTGTAAACTTTCTTTCTGTTGGAGGAAGAACATGAATTGAGACAAAAATATTTTGCTTAACAAAGGTTGAGTTTGATTTATGAAAGTTAAATTTGTTCATCACATAGATATGATTTTGGCCAGAAAATAATTGGAAATATAATAGCTGGTGTTTGGAATCAGTTTTTAGCATGGAATTCTGATTTGTGGATTATTGGCATAGGACAGAAAAATGAAGCAATGTGAACTGTCTGAAGGAGTGACTGTGGTCAGGGAAGTGAAGGTCTCCAGTGATGGAAACACCTTCTGAGTTGAGAAGTAAAGTTGTCCTTATCTGGCTTTACTCCAGGAAACCTCTCCTTTTGCATTCTTTTGAACGACCTTTACTACTTTTCTGCATGGATACAAAAGGATACTACTTAATGTGGCATGTAGCCCATAATCGTGCTTAATATGCTTTTTAGGAAAAGAGATATAAATAAACCTCTCCAATAAAAAGAAAACAACACAATACAATTATTTGGTTAACTTTTATCTTGTGCCTTGCTCCAAAGCTATGTCTAGCAACGTCTACTTGAAATTTTTAATTGATAAAGTAGCTATTTTTTTTTAAAGATTTTATTTATTTATTTGACAGAGAGAGAGACAGCCAGCGAGAGAGGGAACACAAGCAGGGGGAGTGGGAGAGGGAGAAGCAGGCTCCCAGCGGAGGAGACCAATATGGGGCGCTTAATGACGGAGCCACTCAGGTGCCCCTAAAGTAGCTATTTAAAAGGCTTGCCAGGATAAGACCCTTATTCTTAGGGTGCCTCAGACTGAGAAGATACTTTTGAATTTCTTTCTTTTTTTTTTTTTTAAGATTTTATTCATTTATTTATTTTAGAGAAAGAGTGCTAGTGGGGAGAGGAGCGGAGGCAGAGGGAGAGGGAGAACCCCCAGCAGACTCCCCGCCGAGCATTGAGCCTGGCCTTGGAGCACTAGCTCATGACCCTGAGATCATGATCTGAGCCAAAACCAAGAGTCAAACGCTCAACTGACAAAGCCACCCAGGCTCCCCTTGAATTTATTTCTGAGTGAAAATTAATCCCTTGTAACTTTGCACAACCCCCATAAGGCTTAGTGTGTATAAAGATCCAGGTATGTGTGGGGGCACATACATGGCTTCCATATCCGTTTTCATTACTGTGACTTTTAACAATCCCTTCAATAAATTTGTACTCAAAACGTGAGGACATTTACATTCATCCTGATAAATTCAGACACATATGTTAAAATCTTAGCTCTACTGTATTTCTCAGCCATAAAAAAAAATGAGATCTTTTTTAAAAAAGAAAAATTTTAAGATTTTATTTATTTGACAGAGAGAGAGAGGCAGCGAGAGAGGGAACACAAGCAGGGGGAGTGGGAGAGAGAGAAGCAGGCTGCCCACCGAGCAGGGAGCCCGATGCGGGGCTCGATCCCAGGACCCTGGGATCATGACCTGAGCCGAAGGCAGATGCTTAATGACTGAGCCACCCAGGCGCCCCTAAAAATATTTTTTAAATGTAAGTATAGTTGACATACGTGTTACATTATTTTCAGACGTACAACATAGTGATCCAATTTATCTATACACGATGCTGTGCTCACATGTGCAGCTGCCATCTGTCACCATACAACGTTATTATGATATCCTTGACTGTATTTCCTAAGCTGTACCTTTCACTCCCATGACTTAAAAAAGAATGAGATCTTGCCATTTGCAACAACATGGATGGACCTAGACGGCATTATGCTAAGTGAAATAAATCAGAGAAAGACACATACTATATGATTTAACTTGAATGTGGAATCTAAAAAACAAAACAAATGAACAAACAAACCAGAAACAGACTCATAAACACAGACAACTGGTGGCTGCCAGAGGGGAGGGGCTGGGGCACGGGTGAGATAGGTGAAGGGGAATAAGAGGTACACACTTCCAGTCATAAAATAAATAAGGGACGCCTGGGTGGCACAGTGGTTAAGCGTCTGCCTTGGGCTCAGGGCGTGATCCTGGCGTTCTGGGATCGAGCCCCACATCAGGCTCCTCCACTATGAGCCTGCTTCTTCCTCTCCCACTCCCCCTGCTTGTGTTCCCTCTCTTGCTGGCTGTCTCTCTCTGTCAAATAAATAAATAAAATCTTTAAAAAAAAAAAAAGATTTAAAAAGAAAAAAAAATAAATAAAATAAATAAGTCACGAAAATGGAAAGTACAGCATAGGAAGCATAGTCAGTAATATTTTAGTAACGTTGTATGGTGATTGCACTTACGGTGAGCGCACGGAGTAATGTACAGAATTGCTGAATCCTTCCTTGTGTTGTACACCTGAAAGTAATATAACATTTTATGTCAACTATACTTCAAAATATAGTAATAAAAATATGTAATATAATAATAAAAAAATTTTAGCTCCACTATTCATGGTCTCTTTGATTATAAATATATTTCACCACGCCTCAGTTTCCTAATCTGTCAATGAAAGGATCTGGAATGGATTGTTTGTTTTCAAACTTAAATCCATGTTAAAACTACACAAGACATTTTTTCTTTCTTTTCTTCCTTTTTTTAAAGATTTTATTTATTTATTTGACAGAGAGAACAAGCAGGGGGGGTGGGAAAGGGAGAAGCAAGCTCCCCTGATACAGAGCTCAATCCCAGGACCCTGGGATTACAACCTGAGCTAAAGGCAGGTTTTAACCGACTGAGCCACCCAGGCGCCCCTACAAGACACTTACTCAACACACATATTTCCAGACTTACTAAAATGAGAGCCTCAGTGGTTGGTACTTGAGAATCTATATTAAACAACAAAAAAATCTGTCCAGATCATTCTAATACCACTGATCGTGAAACAAAGCAGAGCTCAAATAATTTAAATATCATAAGCTGTGCTTAGGGTAACGGCTCTATCTTCTCCAGACAGTGAAATTTAAAGATATCAGAAGACAAAAAGCATTGTATTTTGACACTCCATCGGCTCAATTCTGTGATAAAAATGACAATTACACAAAATACCAATGAGAAAAGATTATCATATGATTTTATTTGGGCATAACTTCAGTCAGTCCACAATACTAAAGTATTTATCATAGTTTTGTTGGATTTTAATTACATGTGACCAACTTGGAAAGGAGGAGGAAAGATGATTTGGAGGGTAGACATAAGATATTATGCAAATTAAAATTTATGTCTAACCTAGTTTATCATCAGCATCGTATTGGGGCTTTATAAGTTATATTCCCAAACTCCATCCCTGGAAATATTTACTGGGCAGGTTGGAGGGTTTAAATGAATTCTAAAATTCCACCTCAAGAATTATTTATTTCTGGTAACTAAGTAAAAGAAGCAGACTTTGGAAAAGTCACGGTCGCCTTACTTTCTGGACACAAGCCTCCTCAGGGCACCCTTTACATCCTTGTTTCTCAGTGTGTAGATGACAGGGTTCAACATGGGGGTCACCAAGTTGTAGAAGAGGGTAAGGAATTTCCCTTGGTCCTGGGAAGAATTCTTTCCCGGTTGCATATACATATAGATAATATTCCCATAAAACAAGGACACCACGGTGAGGTGGGACCCGCACGTGTTGAAAGCCTTCCTTCTTCCCGTGGCCGACCGCATGCTCAGCACTGCTAAGGCAATGTAGCTGTAGGAGACGAGGATGAGCGCCAGGGGCCCCAGCACAATCACTACCGACAAGATGAAAACCGTGCTCTCCACAGCCACAGTGTCCACACAGGCAGTTTTTATCAGAGCTGGCATCTCACATAGGAAATGTTTCACCTCACACCTTCCGCATCGTGGCAGTCTCATGGTCACTGGAGACATAACCAGGGAGTTGAGGAGCCCGACACCCCAGGCCACAGACACCAGCTTCCAACAGAGCTGAGGGTGCATGATGATGGAATAGTGGAGGGGCTTGCAGATTGCAGTGAAGCGGTCATAAGCCATGACTGCCAGGAGGACACATTCTGTGCCACCCAGACCCAGGAACATGAACAGCTGGATGGCACAACCTGTGTAACTGATAGTCTTGTCTGGGCCACCCAAGTTGAAAAGCAGCTGGGGGATGGAACTGGTGGTAAAGCAGAGGTCTAGGAAGGACAGGTTGGTAAGGAAGAAGTACATGGGCGTGTGGAGGCAGGGGTCCAGGCGGGACACCAAGATAATGACAGTGTTGCCGACCAAGGTCACAAGGTAGAAGATGAGCACAAACACAAAGAGGGTCTGCTCTAGCTGGGGTCTGTCTGAGAAGCCCAACAGGATGAACTGTTCCTGGCAGCTCTGGTTGGTCATGACATGCATGCAGTGGACATGCAGTGGACCATCAGTGCAGGCCTGCAAGGAAGCAGATACAGCACGGTGCGCTCTTAGGGAAGTAGGCCAAGGGACCACGACCAGAGTAAGAGCAAGTGCCATTATGGAGGTTCCTCAAGACATTAAACACAGAGCTACCCTACGACCCAGAAATGGCACTACTGGGTATTTATCCCAAAGACACAGATGTAGTGAAAAGAAGGGGCATATGTACCCCAATGTTCATAGCAGCAATGTCCACAATAGCCAAACTGTGGAAGGAGCTGAGATGTCCTTCGACAAACGAATGGGTGAAGAAGATGTGGTTCATACATACGATGGAACATTACTCAGTCATGAGAAAGGACGAATATCTACCTTTTGCATCGACATGAATGGAACTGGAGGGGATTATGCTAGTTGACACAAATCAAGCAGAGAAAGGCAATTATCATATAGTTTCACTCATGTGGAACATAAGGAATACCACAGGGGAGGGGAGAAAAAACTGAAAGGGAAGAAATCAGAGAGGGAGACAAACCATGAGAGAATTTGGAATCCGGAAACCAAATGGAGGGCTACAGAAGGGAGGGGTAACTTAGGGTGATGGGTGTTAAGGAGGACACACGTTGTGATGAGCACTGGGTATTATATGCAACTAATGAATATTGGAACACTACATTAAAAACTAATGATGTACTATATGTTGGCTAACTGAACATAATTAAAAAAATAAAGAAGAAATAATACATAGTCTTCTGAAGTTGTTTCAAAAATAGAAATGAAAGGAAAACTTCCAAACTCATTCTATGAAGCCAGCATTACCTTCATCCCAAAACCAAAGACCCCACCAAAAAGGAGAATTACAGACCAATATCCTTGAGGAACATGGATGCAAAAATTCACCAAGATACTAGACAATAGGATCCAACAATACATTAAAAGGATTATTCACCATGGCCAGGTGGGATTTATTCCTGGGCTGCAAGTGTGGTTCAACATCTGCAAATCAATGTGATAACTACATAAATAAGAGAAAGGACAAGAACCATATGATCCTCTCAACAGATGCAGAAAACGCATTGGACAAAGTACAGCATCCTTTCTTGATTACAACTCTTCACAGTGCAGGGATAGAGGGAACATTCCTCAATATCATAAAAGCCATCTACGAAAAGACCACAGTGAATCTCATTCTCAATGGGGAAAAACAGAGCTTTTCCACCTTTCCCTTAAGGTCAGGAACATGGCAGGGATGTCCACTATCTGATGAGATCCCTGTTTCTACTTTATCTTATGTCCTCATTTTCTTCACCTACAAATAAACTCACATATTTCATAAAGTTTTGATGTTATGAAGGACACAATTATGTAAAGTTTTCAATGAATATCGTATTTTAACAATTTCTTCCTTCTATGAGTGATGTTCCTAATTATACTTTTTAACTGGATATAACTAAGGCAGACTTATAGTTGTTAATCACATCAAATTCTAAAATGACGTAAGTTAGAAAATGCCTAAATATAATCATTTACATAAATATAAAACTTACATTGATATAAAAATAAAATATGATAAATTATAAATGACATAAATATAAAATGATGTAATTCTGTTTATATCATTTAGAAATTTATATATAAATTTATATATATACTTATTTATATGATTTAGAAATTTTAATAGAGTGCTCTCATGTTGCTTTTTTTTCTTCTTCAAAAAATTTTTATTGATTACAAAAAGAATATTCTTATTGAAAATTATCCAAACAATAAAGAAATAAATAGTAAAGTGAGAATATGAGAGTCCCCCAAAGTTCTGTTCTCCCCATGAAGGCAGTTAGAAGTTGGGGAATGTTCTATATGCATAGATATTTTCTATGCACAGACTAACTTTGCATGTAATAAATAAGACTAAATTATGCGTACCCTTTTTTCATGTTGTTACATAAAAAATATTTTGAATACATCATTGCATATAAAGACATATAATCCTTTTAGAATCCATATGGTGCTTTGTTGAATGGATGCATTTACCATAACTTATTTAAATAATCTGGGCTGTTTTCAGTTTTTTCCTATTTTGAACAATACTTCAATTTTATTGTCTGGTCCATATGTTTTCTTGTGGACTTGTGCTTTTTTTTTTTTTATGTTTTTTTATTATATTATGCTAGTCATCATACAGTACATCCCTGGTTTTTGATGTAAAGTTCGATGATTCATTAGTTGCATATAACACCCTGTGCACCATGCAATACGTGCCCTCCCCACCACCCATCACCAGCCTATCCCCTTCCCCTACCCTCATGTTGCTTTAAAAAATATATATGCTTTTTTTTAATACCCAAGAAGGAACTAAATGCCAAATAAGAATGAAATCTAGGTAAATAAATTTTTCGTATTTCAAACTGATTGATCAATTCAAAAATCATAAATGTGTTCTTTATAAAAAACATTTCCGTGCACAAGAAAAATCTCAAAATCCTTTTAAGATTTCCTGGAACCAAAGATTCCCTTGATTGAATTATGTAATTGAAGAAGTAAAAGTTTTCGTTTCATTTTAATGTGTCAAAGACATTGCCAAAATCACATACTTAAACACTCACAGATGATCTTATGACCTATCATGTAAAGGACATCTCATCATTTACATAAGAAATCATGTGTTGTTATAGATTCGGCTGATGAACATAATGGGAAGGTTGTGCCGTGGAGTCCAATAAATAAAAGAAAATCAGCCTTTATTCCTGTTTTCACTGATATGCAAAAGGTCATTTCCTAGTTCTGTTGAAAGACTTTTCTATGATCCATGACAATGCAGCTCAGTGACAGCGAAATGTTTTCCCAAATGTGAAAGCTAATGAGCATAAAAAAATGATAAATCCCACGGCTAATAACTTTAAATTTAAATATGAGATTTTTTTTTGGTTCAAATGATTGTCAAGATTTAAGGACTCTGGGAAACAAACTGAGGGCTTCAGAGGGGAGAGGGTGGAGGAATGGGCTAGCCCGGTGATGGGTAGCAAGGAGGGCACGTATTGCATGGTGCACTGGGTGTTATACGCAAACAATGACTCATGGAACTTTACATCAGAAACCAGGGATGTATTATATGGTGACTAACATAACATAAAATAATAAATTATTATAAAATTATAATAATAAATTATTATTAAAGAAGATTTAAGGAAAAACATGCTAGTTTGCAGTAAAACAGGTCCTTCCATAATCTCTCAAAACCTTTAACATACTGAAATATCCTAATGACTAACTACAGAGAAATGTTTGGAAAATGATGACACAGCTATAGGAATATTATGCAGATATTCAGGATTATTTTTGAGCAATTTTAAAAACTAGGCAAATTTTCACAATATAAAATCGAGTGAAAGGCAATCCAGAATATAGAATTTATAAACACACTGCCATTTAGGTTGTGTTCAAGAGAGGGCAGAAAGGAAATAGATCAATACTGCAGTAGTGGTAGTTTCTGGGGTATGTTTTCTGAACTAATCTTTTCCTGTCTTTTATTCATTTCTTTTAATTTTTCAATTTAAGTTCGATTAGCCAACATATAGTATATCATTAGTTTCAGATGTAGTGTTCCATAATTTATCAGTTGCATGTAACACCCAGTTCTCATCACATCACGTGCCCTACTTAATGTTCCTCACCAAATTACCCCATTCCCCAACTCACCTCCCCTCCAGCTCTGCTGATCTGTATGTCAATACAGCCTTAGGTCAGAGAAGTTAAGATTATCATAAAAAATACCAAAAACATTTATGTTAATAAGTAATCCTGTATTCAATAAATACTTGTGGAGCTCCTATCATCTATCACATATGCTAGAGATACACTACTTCCAAAAACACATAGTCATTTACCTCGTTGACTTACATAGTGGGAGAAACATTCATTCATCAAAAACGCACACGAATCAATGTACAATAACTAACAATATTACTAAGCCCTGACTTAGTGCCAAGCACTGTGCTAAGTATTTTCTTAGACTGTTTTATTTAGTGCTCATACCTGAATTTGAAGGATATAGGTGCTAAATAACTTACCAAGAGAGCTCAGTTAGGGAGTAGTAGATGTGGGATCCGGGCCCAGGCCTGTTTGACTGTCAAGCCAAGTTTCTACACACCATGAGACTGAAATACAAAGATAATTCATTAACCCATGACCTCAGTAATCTTCCATTTGATGTAATTCAGGAGAATCCCATGATTTGAATCTTTTAATCACAGGTTTGGTCTCAATTGAAGAAGAATGTCAAAGAAGTCAATGTGAGACAAATCAAGCTAAGAAAATGTCACCAAAACTCAGTTTTCTTAAACAAAAAACTAATACATAATTATTAATTAGTTCACATGTTGCTGGATTTTAAATTAAAAAATAAATGATAAATTCAAACATAACTATATTATTGACCAATATAAATTACTAAAAATAACCTTTTTTGGGAAACGTAAAACAATTATTGAAAAGGATTATGATTGAAATTATTAGAAGACCAGCATGACAATTTATTTTCCACCATCACAGAGTAACAATAAACATGCATTTTACAAATATTTTAAATCAATAATTATAGCCAGAATATATATTATTTTATATATCTATCTATCAATCTATATTGGCAGATAGTATTGGTTGCTGTTATTTTTTAATTATCTAAATCAATAATGATGACCAGAATACATATTATTTTGTGTGTATTTTATATATTTTTTCAATGTATATTGTCAGATACTATCATTTTTTAATTATTTATTTTATGTCATAAAATGTTATTTTATATGTTTATTTTTTTCTTACTTATTGAACATTAATTGTCTTTAGGTGTCAGGTGGGTGGAAATGTGCGTGGACACACGGGAAGAACGGTGATTTTCTGTTTTATCTCTGTGATAAGTCAATTTTGCTAATCTGATTCTCCTTCACCTATTAGGGACTGAGAGGGGTTAGAAAACCTAAGTCAAATTTGACAAGCAAGAGTTAGCTGCTGGAAAGAGCTGGGAGGTGCCCCATAGTGCAGAGGTGGAAGGAAGGTGAGAGACACGAGAAATTTGCAAGTGTAGTGAAAGGAAGTAGAGAAGTCTGAGTTTATCCTAAAAGTTACACAATCACTAGGAGAATAACAACAATAAGATAGCCGGTAATATCAGTTAAAGCACCATCGACAGATACTGAAATTGGTAGATCGAAGAATCAAGATATAAACACATGTTCAGAATTATTAGAATGAACTAGAATAGGAAGAGTTAAAAACATCTTCGGAGTAGGCAGTTTGGTGTCGGAAGAGAGCGTACGAGCTTATTTTTGCTTTTTATGATAGACCTTTCTGTACTTCTTGTTGCTTCAACTCTTGCATATATTATTTTGATACAAGTGTATATTTTTAAAATGAAACTTACAATTACTTAGAAAAATATAAATACAAAATACACAGCTCAAAGCAGTATATTATGACAATTGTTCAAGTCGTAGCTCTACATTTACCAGTCGCATAACAGTAGTCAAGATTTACTGCTCTGTTCTCAGTTTTCTTATCTGTGAAAGAGGAAAGGAAAGGGCATGCCTGGGGCGCTTGGGTGGCTCAGTTAAGTATCCAACTCTCGATTTCAGCTCAGGTCATGATCTCAGGGTCATGGGATTGAGCCTCACATCAGATTTCATATAGAGTCTGCTTAAAATTCCCCCTCTCCCTCTTTCTTTCCTCCTCTACACCCGCTCATGTGTGCACTCTCTCCCCCCAAAAAATAATTTTTTAAAAAAGTTCATGCCTGACAAGAGGAGCGTTGTAAGGATGAAGTCATATATGTAATTATCCTCCACAGCATACCGAACTCTATTGCAACAACGTGATAAGGACTACTTGTTGTTTTGTTCTAATTATTAGTATTGTTTTCATTAAATTGTTATCTTTCTTTTTCATTCCATTGTTGAGTCTTATCTATTCCACTGTGAAATGGAATCCAAGAATTTCAAGATTGATATGGACAAAAGTATCAAACGTCCTCAATGTCACACAAAGGAAATAGGAGCATCGATAATAGCTCAAATTGTTGTTCAGCACAAATCTTGGGTGTTAGTACTTCTTTTAATTTGGACCCAATTCACTTTGAACATTTATTCTGAGTGATACCTTCTTTACATTTGACTCAAATACCATTCATATGCTGATGATGACTAAATCAATAGCTCTTCAGTTTTTATTGAGATTTAGATCTGTGCATTCAACTTCTTCTGAATATCTTGATTTGAGTGACCAACAGAGAGTTGAGAGTCAACACGGTGGTAAAGAGCCCAGACTTGAGCGTGGTTTCATAGCCTAGTAATGCTATTTGTAAGAGACCTCAGGCTAGTTATTTAAACACTGTGCCTTATCACCTGTAAAATGGGCATGATAATAGTTCCTACTTCGCGGAATTGTTTGGAGGATAACATGAGTTAAAATGTTTATATTCGGTTAAGAATACAAACACCAAACAAAATAAATGTATACTTTTAATTTGTTTGTTGAATTACTTACCAGGACTTTTTTAGTCTCATCAGGCAGGCTGACTCTAAGCATGCGCAGATACATCCCAATGACAGGTCCAGTAAAGCTTCAGTTCTCACGCAGATGGATAAAGCTACGGGAAGTTGTCAGGCTCAAAACACGTGACAAATTTCAAAGAATGTCTACGAAAATGTGGAGGTGACATTTGTTCTGAAATTTGGGTGTAGGCTGCATGACGTGGGCTTGACGTTGCTCTCCTACCGTCAGTGTGTCTCCATGTTCTTAGTTCTCGGGAAGGCAGCAAACTTAGGGTGAGTCCACCTTGGTCAGAGCAATGCTAGTTTGAAGGCTCAGCTCCGTGTGTAGCTATGTGGCCTCAGGCAAGTTAAATTCACGTGAGCGAGGCTCCTTATTTGTCCAGCAAGATGACAACAATGGCGACAACATCCCTTACACTGGTGTAAAGATAAAGAAGCTAACTTATGAAATGTTTATAATTCTGCCTAATAACATCGTTCACTCAAAGGCTTATTATTATCACAATAGTTACATGCCTTGTAAGTGCTCCTGGCCATACGTGGTTCGGGAAGTGCTGGACTTTAAAGGAGGGTTGCTTTGTTTTGTTTCCGTGTGGTATTCATAGGTTTTATTTCTTTCATCAAGGCAGCATTCTGGAAGGAAAGAGAGCTGTGGAGCCCACAGTGTCTTGTACATAGAGGGAGTGAATTTTGGCCTATAATTTTTGGGAGGAGAGACATAAAGAATATTTCAAACTCCTTTCCCTATTATTGTCTATCCTACTGCAACAGATAATACTGCTTGTCTTTTTAAAAGAAATTTAAAATTTTATTTTTCGTCAATAACCTTGTCTCTGTTTATAACTCATTCACTTTTTCCAGTCTAGTCTTTATTCAGAAGCTTCTAGTAGGTTAGCCAACTGCTGGTGTCCTACTTGCACAGAATGAAACTGTGGAGGATATTTGGGGAAAAAACAAAACATGAGTGCTTATCATAAAATTGATGCAGTGGTAAATTCTGGGGGAAATATGACAGATAACGCATAGATGATCCCTGCCCTCACACGAATTATACTCCAGTGTGGGACTTGGAGAAAATTAAGGCAACTATACTGGAGGGTGATATATCACGTGATTGAAAGGTGTATAGACACGGACGGGGTGCTTCGCTGAAACCCAGGGGATGAGGGATGTGTTCTTGGAAGTGGTACCTCAGATAAGAGCTTTATTAGGAGAGGACTAGAGGCAGGGCGGAAGCTGAAAGACCTCCGTACTGTGAAATGTGATGGGGCAGCAGCGTTCGGTCAGACCCGAGAGCCAATAACGGCTAGTATGTGCGTGGTCTTGCAGCTCGTGCTCAGGAGTTGGTCTTTATGTTAAAAGGCAAACATACAAACAAACAAAAACCGAGAAGCCCTGAGTGATTGAAAGGAATTGGGAATTTCGGCCTTACTCCGGCTGCAGGGGATGGGAAGAGAGGGGTTCTGTCAAAGGTGCTGCCGCTGACCTGCTCTGGGCTCAGAGCTGCGGTGAGGAGAGCGTGAGGCCGCCGAGCCTCCTCGGAGAGAGAATCCGCAGCCCTGGGAGAGCTATCAGATGAGAGGTGGGAGGGTGAAGCAGTGTCTTCAAGTTTGCGGCTCCCTGTTTGCGCAGACGCTTCATGAAATGGGAACACAGAAGGAAGGGAAGCACTTCTGGGTTGGTGGAGACAATTTAATTTGGGGACCAAGTAAGAAGTGTCTACAAGACCTCGTAGTGAACAGGTCTGCTAGGCCGATGGGCATCTATCTGCAAACTTCCCACCTTATCGAATCACTCATAGTCAGTTGCTGCCATATATAAATGTAAGCAATTTTGTTTATGAGGAAAACAAAAAGAACTTTTAGGAAATTTTCAGGTTTTTTAAAAATTTAATTGACTAATCCATGTAGGCACAAATTAAGGCAATATGATGCATAGAATATTGTAAAGATTTGGGAAACAAGTCATTTTGCTAATTTATTTTGTTTTGCATTAGTTCATTTATAGAGTCACTGATCACATGAAGTACATAAATTAACAATCTATTTATGAAGTTTAAGATAGCTCATTCTCAAAACTCACTGGTATGAAGAAATTTATGCAGTCCATGTCTAGAGGTAAAAATAATGACATCCAATAAAATCAATAGAATTTCCCAATAGCAAAAAAAGAAATTGATTTCACTTTAGCTTGAATTAGTGAAATCTTAGGCTGAGGGAAATTTAATTCAATGTGATGAGTCAGTTATTATGGATGGATTTTTCAAATGTCTGAAAGATTCTTTTTATAGGAAGTTTTCTTATAGGATTCCAAAATAAAGGAGACACTTTGAAGCATATTTTATCCATACAAGTTATATAAAAATGGTACAACTTTACAAATTATTAGCAATAGCTAAACATGGACAAAAAGTGAGCTTAGCAGACCTATTTCTGACATCATAACGAACACCTGATGAATATGCAGATTCTTGAAGTTGGGCTAGAGGTTGTGTTGGAGCCCAGGAATATGAACTCTGTCTGGAACTTTATAAGCATGAATTTTTAGTACTTCATCTGTCTACATGAATCCTGCTTCTACAATTATCTGTCTTCTTGCCATTATCAACTATATTAAAAGTCATGTTTCAGTCCAGCATTTCCTTCCTCGTGTAATTATCCCCACAGTCCTCTTTTTTCCTAGATTTGTCAAAGGAAAATACAACCTTTAATAAATCATTAAGTGTGACTGCCAATCCTATTTTTATGGTTAACAGAAAAGTGTTAGCAGAAAAGTGGATCAGGGTAAAAAAAATTAATTTATTGTTAGAAAACAAATAAAAATTTAAATATTACCTGGCTCCTTTTAAGATACCCATGAGGAAATATTGTCAGGATTTACTTCTGTTCTCATTCTTGTTTTCTTATCCTTTTCTCATCTCTGAAAATTAGCATTAGTTCTAGGAAGTTGGTTAGTGGTCTCTGTTCTTGAAGACATTTGCCCTTTTGTGACTTTACCCTGTAACTTGCTTCTGAGCTTGAAAATAAATCCTACGAGGACACCAGTGTGAGAGAGCAAGTGCTCACCAGATGAGCGTACGACTCACAGCTACAGCTGTGACATCAGGTACTTTGACCCCTAGCTTGTGTTGAGCCGAAACGCAGAACCATTCGTGAAGCCACACTGAGGCTTCAGCACATCCCACACCAGGAGTCTGAGATCAGATCTTCAGACTCCTAAAGGACTATTCCGAGGTCATAAAGACCATTTATACTTTAACTTCTTACCGAATGTCTCAGATTGGAGAACTAAAAATGTTTTCCTCTCTTCACTAAAGCCTTTGGGAACGTATGTTCCATTGAAGCAATTAGACAAGTTTGCTGTTGTCCAGAGAGGAAGACCGGTGAGATGCATAGAAGAAAACTCATATCTGTACTTCCTTCAGAGTTTGAGCAGGGGGTGGGGGAGGGGAGCCCTCGTGCTCACTTTGAATAAAATCCCTGTCTCCTTTAGCTCACCTCTGAGGCCGAGGACACTTAGCCAAGCCTGAGACTCTCCCAAAGGATTCGGTGTTCTTTTAGGTGCCAGAAGTTTGTTTTAGTTTTGTCACAATTTCAAACTTACAGAAGAATTGTAAGATTGGTACAAATAACTTTTTGTTATTTTTTTCCTGATTATTTCCTACATTATTTGAGAACGGTTTGTTCCATCATACCCAAGTACCTCAGTGTACTTCCTACAAACAGCGTCGTTCTCCTATATAGCCATAATACAACCATCAAAGTTATGAAGCTTACATTTACCCGTTATTATGACCTAATTCACACTCTCCATTCAAATTTTAACAGTTGTCCCAATAATATTGCTTATAGCAAAAGGATCCAATCCAGGAACATGTATTGCATTGACTTCCCGTATCTCTTTAGTCTCCTCAATCCAGAAAAGTCCCTCAGTCTTTCCTTGGCTTCTATGACTTTGATACCTTTGGGGAGTACAGAATAGTTATTATAAAATAAGCCCAACTCCTCAACATGGGCTTATCTGATATTTCCTTATGATTAGATCGTTTACACATCTTTGGCAGAAATATCATAGAAACGAGGGGTGCGCGGGTGGCTCAGTTGGTTAAGCCTCCCACCCTTGGTATCAGATCAGGTTATGATCCTGCAGTCGTGGCATCAAGCCCTGCGTCAGGCTCTGCACTCAGTGCGGAGTCTGCTTTAGGTTGTCTCTCCTTCTCCCTCCCACTCACTCTCTCTGTCTCTCATATAAATAAATAAAATCTTAAAAAAAGAAAGAAATATCATAGAGATGATGCTGTGTCCTCACTGCATCTTATCAGGAAGGCACAAGATATGAGCTTGGCTTATTACAGGTGATATGAACTTTGATCACTTGATTAAGGCAGCATGTTCCAGGTTTCTCCACTTAAAGTCCCTCTTCTTTCTTATTGTAATGAAGTAGTATTTTATGGGGCAGTAAATGTAAATATTCTGTTCCTTGTTACTTTCTCTACTTGCTTTAGTACTTATTAGTGTTTCTTGGCTGACTTAATTATAACTCTGGTTTTCTAATTCCACTGTTCTTTCTACAGTTATCGGTTGGCATTTTGCTTAAGGAAAAAAAATCACTCTTCTTCCTTCCTCCTTTTCTCTCTTTCTTCTGTCTTTCCCTCCCTCTCCCCTCCTTTTCTCTTTCTTTCTTCCATTCAATATGGATTCCTACTTATTCAATTGGTTACAATATATTAATATCATTATTTATTTAGGTGCTGAAAGTATCCCAGATTTGTACTGCAGGAACTCCTCCAGCCTGGCTTCTATGTCCATTTTAAAGAAACATTTATGGGTTGCCTGGGTGGATTAGTCAGTGAAGCGCCTCCCTTTGGCTCAGGTCATGATCCCGGGGTCTGCTGGACTCCCTGCTGGAGCCTGCCTCTCCCTCTGCCTTTTCCGCCCCCCTCATGCTCTCTCTCATTCTCTCTTTAATAAATAAATAAAAATCTTTAAAATGAAAAAAAATAAAGACACATTTACTTCGAAATTATTTGATTTTATTTATTTATTTTTTTATTATTATGTTATGTTAGTCACCATACATCATTAGTTTTTGAAATAATTTGAGATTTACAGAAGGGATGCAGCATAGTACCGAGTTCACGTGCCCTTCACTTGTCTTCTACTACTGTTAAAATTTTATGTAACTATGGTTCTGTGTCCTTTGACCTGTCCCCATCACTCTTTGAAAACTTTCTTGCCTTTTAATACAAGATATTCCAGACTCATCTTATCCTTCTCCTGTCTGGATTCAGCCATTTCTGCAAGGGGCCCTAACCCACAAGGACTGGTAGCAATTTGCCTCCACTTTGTGAAATCAGAATCTTTTGCCAGTTTCCAGATATGAGCTAGCACACAGAATGAGAGATCACGGAACTAGAAAGAGATCAGTTCCCACTGAGGAAGGACATGCACTGCCACAGTGTTTGTATGAACTGAAGCTCTGGCTGGTCTTCAGCAGCAACCTCCCCAGTTCCTCCTCCAGCGGTGGTGCGGTAACTTACCAGATTGACTGCATATGGGGAAAGGGAAACTCTCAGAGTTTGCAAGGATTTTTGGCTATGGGGTCCAAGATAACATTGATACCAGGAGACACAAATGCCATTGTGGGCCTTCTGTTAGAATGGAGACACATGTTGGCCAATTGATGAATGGAGTCCTGGCCCATGACCGTCTCAAAATGTGTTTATATTAGTTTTATATTGTGGCTTTACCAAATTATCACAAACTTGGTGCTGGAAACACCACAAGTTAATTAACTGAGAGCTCTGTAGGTCAGAAGTCCAACATGGCAGTCACTGGGCTAAAATCAAGGTGTCAGTGGGGCTCCATTTCTTTCTGGAGGCTCCAGGAGGGAACTTGTGTCCCTGCTGTTCCCAGCTTCTAGGGGCTGCCTGTGCTCTTTGGTTTGTATTCCCTTGCTCCATGTTCAAAGCCACCACTGAGTCTTTCTCAGGTTGTCTTTCTGAGTTTTCTGTCATTGCACTCTCTCTGATCACAGCTGAGTCAGATCCTCTGCTTTTAAGAACTCATGTGATTAGATTTAGCCCAATCTAGATAATTCAAGATACTCTCCCCATCCCAAACACCATAGCCCTAATGATGTCTGCAATGTGAAGACATTTTGTCACATAAAGTAGCATTCACAGATTCTAGTGACATCTTCGGGTAGCTATTATTGCACCTGCCAGAATTCAGTGGATCCAGGGATCATATGATGGTCATTTCCATGCTCCAGAGCATAATTGGGGTGAATTGGTTCACATTGGTTCTTTTTTTTTTTTCTTACTAGATTGCTGGTTGATTATGAAAGGATATAACTCAGAATGGCCAGATGGAAGAGATGCATAGGGTAGGGTGTGGGAAAGGGGTGTGGAAAGAGGGAACTTCCACACCCTCTCCAAGGGCACCACGGTCCCCAGATCTCCACGTATTCATGAACCCAGAAGCTCTCTCACATTGGTTCTTGACTTGTTGACTGGGGTCCATTGTGGTATAAAAGCTAAAAGGAGGCCCATTAAACTTCCCCCAACTCCCAGCCACAATAGTATGTCAGACTCAATACCACATTACAGCTGAAGTGACAGATTAATGCCACCTTCAAAGACCTAAAGGTATAGGGATAGTAGTTTCCATCATATCCCCATTCCATTCACCAGCCTGGCTCCTGCACACATCAGACGGACTGTCGTGGGTGACAGTGACAAACAGCAGTACCATCGCAGCTGTGGTGTCAGATAGGGTATCGTTAATAAAACAGATCCACATACATGCTGGTCATTATTACACACTCGTTGACCCGACAATATGGACAAGTAGAGGCAGTTTGGATTCACTTGGTGTGGACAACAGTATACGTTTACAACGTGTTTCAGAGATACATTAACTTTTTTGTCCTCGTTGACAGTAAAGTCTGAAAGGACCTTGATTATCTGGACATTCTGAAGAACACCATACTCTTCACCATATTGATGACATGACGTTAACTGGCCAGGTCATCAGGAAGTGGCAACTACTCTAGATGCTTTTTAGGGTACACGTACTGCAGAGAGTGGGAGATAAACTGTGCAAGATGTAGTTCTATCACATCGATAACATCTTTAAGTGGTCAGGGGAAGATAGGCGATCCAGATTCCTGTGTCATTTACGTTAGTCTTCCAGTGCCTCTTTCTCAACTTACACCAATACGGTAATGAGGGTTCACTAGCACCACCTAAAACAGGAAGAAAAACACAGACCTGGTTAACAGATGAATCAGCTTGGTACCTTAGTGAGAGCCAAAAATAGAGTGTTGATGATTTACAACCCCCCCCCCCAGGGTGTCTCAGAAAGACACTGGTGAGAAGAAATCCTCCCAATGGGCGGAGCTTCCGGCCGATCACCTAGTCATCCACTTCACATTGAGAAAACATAGGTCTCAGGGAAGGATCTACTGTATTCCTGGGCAGAGGTGAGTGGGTTTGGCTGGTTTATCAGGGACCTGGAAGGAACAGGATTGGAAATTTGAGGACAAGGAGGTCTGAGGAGTAAATAAATCTGTGAGTGGATCTGTAAGAGTGGCCGCACCGTGTATGTTTCTGTGCAACACATGCTGACGGCCACCCAAGAACTCGTCACCTACAGAGGAGCCAATAAACAGCACCACCCGCGGGCCCAAGAGGGGCTCCCTCTCACCTGCATTGAGCTAGTTATTCCTGCTGTGAACCTGTGGACCTAAAAGACTTGGAAGCACACTTTTGGATAAATATTGCTTAAGAATGAAAACTGAAGTTGCAGTCTATTTAAAACTGAAAGACAAAGAAGTCATTCTATATGAACACCTGTAGCACAGGGCCAAAAGACAGAGGAAAGATGCACCGCATTAAACCCTTTTGACAGAAACCAAACATCCTGGGAAAAATAAATTAAAGTTTTAATCCAAAATGATAGGAAAAGAACAGAATTGAATGAAAGAAGAAAGACTAGAACAAAGAAGACTAAAGGAGAAATTGGTGAAATAAGGTAAAAATGAAACATAGTTAATTCGTGTAACTAATATTTTCTGTTCAAAGGATGGATGAAATAGATAATTGGTTAGTATGAACTTCAAAAAGAATTAACAAAATAACATGAAGGAGAATTAGAAGAATGAAAAAAAGGTACACAGAGATTTTAAAGCAAGTATTAGAGAATGTTGTTCCAGTCCGTCTTGATCAGTGACGCACTAGATAGCGTGAGCAGGAGTCTGCGAAACATATCTACCAAATTGGCTCCCAGTGTGAAAACATTAATACTCAATGCATAATTCCATGGAATTAATTGGAAATATAGTAAATATCTATTTCTCCAGGACACACAGTGGTTTTATGAATGATTTTATCAAACTTTCAAAGAACACATAATTTCCACAATCATTTCAAACCATCAAAAACTATGAAAAGCTACCCAAGTCATTTTACAAGGCTGGAATTATCCTGATATTATTATCAGACCAAGATAGTAAAAGAAAAAAAAAAAAGTCAGGCTCAGCTGTGAACATGGAAGAGAATATTCCAAACAAAATTTCAGTAAATGGAATCATATAAAGAAAAATAAATTTATAATATGAACAAATGGAATTTATTCCAACAAAGCAAAGAAAGCTTAACATTATGAAATCTAAAAGTATAATTTATCACATCTACAGCTTAAACTGAAAACAAAATCGTGAGATAGATATTTCCCACTAACAGGATACTTTCCACATAAGTATGAAAAGATTCACTTCTCTCTCTACTCTCTCCTCTCTCTACATAGGTATATTCACACTTGGTATATAACTCAAAAGGCTTAAAAGGATATAAAGTACACATGTTAATACCAAAAAATATTCTGCTAAATGTTAGGTTCATTAATGATCGGTACCCTGAGTATATGGCCCATGAGTTGGGAACACAATAGGCAAGCTACCAGAAAACCCAAGTAGAGTGACTAAAACAATTGGGTGTTTATCTCATGAACAAAAATACAGTTCGGGTTTGATGAAGGAGTCAACAATGTTATCACAGAATCCAAACTTTGTCCATATTTCTGTTCCATTATCGTGTTATCTAGATAACACATTCATCACCTGGCATGTTTCCTACAGTTTAAGTGAAACACCTGCCACTCCCAGACTTATGTGTGCTTTGCAGGTAGGAAAATAGGTAAGAGAAGAATAAAACAATGAAAATACTTGAGATAATAAAGATGTTGATTGTTTAGTGTTATGATGATATCCCTGAAACCCCAAGAAATTTAGCATTCAAATTATTAGGACTAATGAGCATTTGGAAGGTAAATCAAGCCACATGCAAAATCAATGACAAACTTTTTTGCTGTTGCAAACCAGCAATAACCATTGGACACTAAATAAGAAAATGCTAGTAAGAAGAGTGAAGATAATGGAGAAAAATATCGACTTTGGCAAAGGCTTGAGTAACTACAGAAATATGCCATATTTTTGGAAGAGAAGTCTTAGTTTAATTTCTCTTAAATGAATTTATAAATTTATTTCCATCCTAATAAAACGTTATTATAAGATTTTAAAATAATCTCGACAAACTAGTTTTAGACTATAAAGGGAAGTTTCAATAAAAATATCATTATAGGATATTTTAATAAACTGGAAAACATACCTTTTTAATAAATATTTTATTTTAGAATAGTTTTAAACTGACAGAAAAAATTATAAAAATAGTGCGGAGTTCCCATATAGCCCACATCCAGTTTCCTTTATTATTTTTTTAAGATTGATTTTTACTTATTTGTTTATTTATTTGAGGGAGAGAGAGTGCACGCATGAGCCGAGAGAGGGGCAGAGAGAGAGGGAGAGAGACCAGCCAACTCTGCTCTGAGCACTAAGCCCGCAGACCCTGAGATCACGACCTGAGCACCTGAGCCGAAACCAAGAGTCGGGCGTTTAACTGAGACACCCAGGCACCCCTCTTCCATTATTAATACCTTACAACAATATGGAATATTTACCGTAATTAACAAACTAACACATTTACTTCATTACTAACTAAAGTCCGTACTTTATTCACATTTCCTTCATTTCTATGTATTGCACTTTTTTCCACTTCCAGTCCTTAACAAACCAAATTTAAACTGTATTAAAAAAGTAATTATGTAGGAATGATCAACCACACTTGAAAGAGAAGAATAAAAAAGGGACTTGGCACACAATTCATTTATAATATTTAAATTGTGATATTAACATTAAAACAGGCAAACAGATCAATAGAGCAGAGTCAAGTGTCCACACGGACAAGTGCTATGCTGATTTTAGTACACAATAAAGAAGGGGCTAGTCAATAAGTAGCATTTGCCGAAATGGGCTATTTTGGAAAATAAAGTGAAAAATGTGTTTTTCAATACTCAGAAAATTTCAGATGGTTTAATTTAACCTATAAAAATTAGAGGAATATATATCAGCATATCCCCCTGATTTTAGAGGAAAGAAAGCTGTATCAAACAGAATGCCCAAGACAAGTCACAAAGAAAGCCACCAGTTGAAAAGGAAAACCCCTCCACACCAACCGAGGGAAAACTTTTTTCTTACTCACTTCACCCACAGCTTCTGTGACCAGATGTGTGGTTTTTTTCTCTACACCGATCAATCCTCTAACACCAGCTGGACGTCCTACAATTCAGATCTGACACTGTCTACCTGGAGTTAGGGTCAGATTCCACAAGTTAAAAGCTCAGTCCCGCCAGACGACCCTACTTCAGACCTAACTTGCAAGTCCCAAGCTGTCACCTGTGCTTCTGACTGTCTGGCTAGAAATCAGAGTTCCCAAAACCCCCGTCTCATGTTCCATAACTTCTAAAATGATTCACAGAACTCAGGAAAACATGCTTTCCAGTTTGTTACATGATAAAGATATGATAAAGGAGACAGATGAACAGCCAGATGAAGAGATACATAGGTGAAGTCCAGAAGGGTTCCAGCACAAGAGTTTCTGTCCCTGTGGAGTTGGGGTGCACCAGCCTCCCACCACCTGCATGGCTTCACCAGTCCCGAAGCTCCCTGAATCCCATACTTTAGTGATCTTTATGGAAGCTTCCTCGTGTAAGTATAACCAATTATTAACTCAATTTTCAGCCCCGCCCCTCCCGGGAAGATGAGTGGGTGAGGCTGAAAAGTTCCAAGCTTGTAGTCATCGCTTGGTATTTCTGGTGGCCAACCCCTGCCCCGGAACCCACCAAGACTTGCCTCATTAGAACTAAAAACCCAGGAAATTCCGAAGGATTTTAGAGCTCTGTGTCAGGGACTGGGTTCAAAGACCAAGCACTAGAATAGAATATATTCCTTGTACTTCTCTCACTCAGGAAATTACTAAAGTCTTGGGAGCTTTGGCCAGAAGCCAGGGACAAAGATTAAAAAAATATATGTATTTCTTATTATATTATAGTATCACATTAATAAATATCATTACATTGCTTTATGAACTCAGTACAAAAAATACTTTATTAATAAAACCTTTAAAAAGAACAAGAATAGGAGTAAATACTTAACAGTAAAATAAACTTGGGGCACTTGGGTGGCTCAGTCAGTTGGGCATCCAGCTATTGGTTTTGGCTCAGGTCATGATCTCACGGGTCCTGCGATTGAGTCCCGTGTGGGGCTCTGTGCCCAATGGGAAGTCTGCTTGAGATTCTCTCCCTCTGTCCCTCCCCCCACTGGTACACATGGGTACACTCGTGCTCTCTTTCTCAAAAATAAATAAATAAATCTTTTTTAAAAATTAAAAAATAAACTGTATGAAGTTTAGAATCCTGAGTATGTAAAGTAACCATTCAATTCAGTAGGAAAAATGCAACTATCAATGGAAATGGAAAAACATATTAACTGCAATTCATAGATGAGAAAATTCTGTCAGCCAATAAAATATATGAAGATTCTCAAATTTAAGGGTAATCAACGTGATGCAATAATTTATCATATTTCACCTATAAAAATGAATTGTAGTAGCACTATATGGTGTGTGTTAGAAGGGATTGTATGTTAATACCATGTAAGAGGCGGAGTTCAGTCTTCCTGTTGACATAGAGTATGAAGTAATTAATAGAATGGGAATAAAAGAAAAGGAACAGCGTAAGAGATATTTCAACGATGTAATTGAAAATCCTTGATGTATGTTGGTAATAGAGAAGACAGAACAGTTAATTGTTATATAATAAAAGAAATGCTGTTCCTCAAAGTCTAATTTAGTTATTTGATGTTTAACTTGCAGTAATACAGGAACGAAATAGAAGTAACATATCTCATGATACTCTACAAAGAATATCTAATAAATGGGTTTAAATATACTCTAGAGAAGTATGGGAAAGATTTATTTATTGGAAACTGAAAAAAAAATGCACACACACTAAAAAAAAGCCCAGAAAGATGTGAGAGTTGACAAAACCAAAAAAACGAATTAAAAAATAAAAGAGCAGAATAATCCTAGAAAAGAGGAATAAAATTTAATCTTAATATTTTCTTCCTTAACTATTTGAGGCTATGAATGTCATGTAAGCACTGATTTAGAAAAATCCCAGAAAATAATATTTAATGTTTTGTCAGTGTTTTCTAAATGTTTTATAATTGGTAAAATGAATACATTCATAGCCTCTGTAGAAAATTCTAGGTATGGATTATGTCTGTTTGCTTTAAAGATTTTCTACTAGGTTTTGCTTCTTATTGTGATCAGAAAATTATGTCTCTAATATTCCTGCTTTTCAGAATTAACTGAAACGTTCTTTGTGGTCTAAGACATGGACACTTCTGGCAAATGCTCCATAGGCATTTAAGACAAACATGTATTCTGTTTTAAGCTATAAATTTTTAAATAAATTTTCAGTTAGAACAGTTTTAGATTTACAGAAATATTGTAAAAATAGTACAGTTTCCAAATAGCTAATATCCAGTTTCCCCTATTACAAACATATTAGTATGGTACATTTCTCACAATTTAGAAGCCAATAGTGATGCATTGGTATTAACTAAAGTCCATGTTTTCCTTAGTTTTACCTAATGTCCTTTTTCTGTTGCATGATCCTATCCAGCACACCGCACCATTTAGTGGTATGTCTATACCTAGTCATCGTATCTCCTTAGACTTCTTTTGGCTGTGTCTCAGACTTTCCTTGTTCCACAGCTTGGAGGGGTTCTGTCCCTCAATTGATATTTGTCTGTTTTTTCCCCCTTATAATTAGACTGAGATTAAATGCTTCTGGGAGGAAACACACGCAGATAAAGTGCCATTCTCATGAAATCCTGTCAAGGGAACATACTATCAACATGACGTACGCTGTCCACGTTGCTCTGGGTTACCTGGCTGAGGTGTATGTGTCCGATTTCGCCAAGTAAAGTTACCCTTTTCTCCCCTTGCACACCTTCCGCACCCCCTGGGACAAGATCACCACGTGAACATCAGACTTACAGAGTGAGAGCTATGGCTCCACCTCGTTGAGAGTGGAGTATTTTCATACATTATTTAGAATTTTTCTTTTTCTTTTAAGACTTTATTTATTTTTGTGAGAGAGAGAGAATGAGCATGAGCGGGGGAAGAGGGGGGCCAAGGGAGAAGCAGACTCCCCACTGAGCGCGGAGCCTGGTGGGGGACTCAATCCCAGGACCCTGGGGTCATGACCTGAGCCTAAGGCAGACGCTTCACCGATGGAGCCACCCAGACGCCCAATTATTTAGAATTTTTCTGCATGAGACCTATGGCTATTCTCCCTATGTATTTAGTGTTCATTTATTTACATCAATATGGATCACATATTTATTTTATACTTCGTGTTATATCTCAATAGATTTTATTTATTTTGTTGCTCAAATTCCTATGGCTTTGGCCACTGGGAGGTCTTTCAGGAGCCTGCCATGTCACTTTGATACACCCCCATCATGTGTTGTCCTGGAGTACTTCCTTACTGTCTGGTACCATAAAATGCTCCAAGATTATCTTGACTGTTCCCTTCCTTAGTCCTAAAATCGGCCATTTCTTCAGAAAGCCCAGGTTCCTTTTATTGGAGACCAGTGTTAGAAATCAAGACTTGAAATGAGGTTTGCTCACGGTCCTTGGGATGTCAATGCTTCTGACCCTCTGAGTTGAGAGAGCAAATACATGTGTGTTGATGTCTGGTATTGGTGTGAGGGTAGTGCCGGCCGCTTAGAATAAGTTAGGAAGTTTTTCTGCTTCTTGTAATTTTCTAGAGGAGGTTGTAGAAGATGGGTATGAGTTTGTAAGTATTTTGTAGAATTTCCCAGTGTAGCCAGTGGGACCTACTGCTTTGTGCTTGGGAAAGTATTAATTATTGATTCAATTTCTTTCATTGAAATAGTTATTCAGATTATCTGTTTCTCCACATCTGAGTTTTGTTAGTTTGTTCTTTTAAGGAATTGGTCCATTTCATCTAGTTTATCAAATTCATGGTCCAGACTTGTTCATAGTACCCCTTTATTATCCATTTAAGATCCCTGAGGTCAGTGCTCATGACCCCTCTCTCATTTCTGACATTGGTAACTTGTGTTCTCTCTCTCTGTCTAGTCTGGCTAGAAGTTCATCAATTTTATTGATTCAGCCTTTGATTTCATTAATCTTTCTTGATTGTTTTCCTGCTTTCAATTTCCTTGATTTGTACTCTAATTTTTCTTTTCTGCCACTTGCTTTTAGCCTATAAATATTTAAACTTATAACCTGGATCCACATTTTATTTTATTTGAAGATTTATTTATGTATGTATTTTAGAAAGAGAGCACCAGTGGAGGGGGCAGAGGGGGAAGGAGAAGGAGAGAATCTCAAACAGACTCCATGCTGAGCACGGAGCCTGACATGGGCTCCATCCCCCACGACCCTGAGATCATGACCTGAGCTGGAACCAAGAGTCGGTTGCTTAACCAACTGCACCACCCAGGCGCCCCTGGATTCACATTTTAAATTATTGCATCTCTGTCTTAGTTTGGTCTGTTTAATTTGTCAATGACTGTTCAGGTTCAATTGAATTTTCTAACTGAGAATGTTTCCATATTACTTCCTTTTTTAAATTCTTATACTGTAGCTCGTGAAGACTGATGCACAATGATTTCATGGCACATCTTTATTGTATATAGAAAATGCCGTTATGAGGTGACTGGGTGGCAAAGTCAGTTAAGTGCTCGACTCTTGGTTTCCACTCAGGTCGTGATCTCAGGGTCATGAGCGCAAGCCCCACGTTGGGCTCCATGTTCAGTGGGGAGTCTGCTTGAGATTCTCTCCCTCTGCCCCTCCCCCTGCCCTCTCTCTAAAAAAAATAAATAAACCTTAAAAAAAAAAGAAAGAAAGAAAACCCCATTGCCACAAGTGTCCTTTGTTATCTTGTTCAATGTTTTAGAATCTTAATTTATTTTTTTTTAAAGATTTTATTTATTTATTTGACACAGAGAGAGACAGCCAGCGAGAGAGGGAACACAAGCAGGGGGAGTGGGAGAGGAAGAAACAGGCTCCCAGCGGAAGAGCCTGATGTGGGGCTCGATCCCAGAACGCCGGGATCACGCCCTGAACTGAAGGCAGACGCTTAACGACTGTGCCACCCAGGCGCCCCTAGAATCTTAATTTAAACTTGTCTGCAGCTATATTTGAACTCTTTATTATTATTATTATTATTATTTTGCATATGTTTGCTGTGCCTTTGAAACCATTTAATGTCAATCTTTCCGTGTCACTTTGTTGAAAAACTAATGAGGATTCGTGGAAAGTTACTAGTTTAACATTTTATCTCTGCTCTTAACCTCAAAATGTCCACTCTACCTGTCAGAGCTAACTGTTGCAACAAGCAGACGGATGGCTTGAGTGAGACTTCAGGCTTTCTTAGATATCCAGGTCAGGAAATCTTGAGGGCTTTGTCCCTGGAAGTCCTCAAAATGAGATAAACAGTCTAGCGACCCCTGGAGCTGATCCTGAAAAGATGTCAACTCTACTCTTTAATACCCAGGTATAAATTTATTGGAGCCCACATCCATATGTTGGGAGTGTCTCCACACTGCAATTGGAGTGCTATTTACAGATGCATTATTATCATGTTATCCCTGTTATCTCAGTGGCTTTCTGTTATACTTGAAATATAAACTCCTTAACATGCTCCTGAGTCCTGTGCGATGAGATTCCTACCTACTCCCCCAATGTCACCTGTCTCCCCACTGTGCCCACACTCCCCGTGTCCAAGTTCTTTGACAGGTAAACCTTTTTCCCACCCCTCTGCTTGAAGCCTGTTTTTCTAAAACTGTACTCATTTTCTCTCTGCTTCTTTAGCTGAATAATGCCACCTCATCCTTTAATAATCAACAGTTTAATTCCCTTAATCACAATGTCTCACTTAGCCACACCTACACCTTACTACAACATCTTATACTTTGCAGTCATAGCTTTTATATGGAGCGCTTCCAGGACTTTCGAAGGGAACTCGGAGAGTGAGAACAGGATTGTGTTCAGGAACGTGGACCTACGTGGCCTGGAGTCAAACACAACTCTGCCACCTAGTTGTGGGATCATAGTCAGCGTTCTTAACCTTTCTGTGCCACCGTTCTTTCCTCTGTAAAAATATCTACAAGAGGGACTAAATCATATATTTTTGGTGAGAATTAGATAATTCAATATATGAAGAGCCTGGAACAGTTCCTGGCGTGCAGTACGTTCAACCGTTAGCTATTAGTACAACTGTTGCTACGGCAAATCGTACCTATGGATTTGTAGGCGGATTTGTGTGGGCCTAGTAGTTCTCAGAGAGCAGAGAACGTGAGAGCTACTCCACACTGTGTCTTCAGCAGCATCTAATAAATTAACATTTGCTAAGTTACTTAATTAACATTAAAGTCCTGAAATGATTTTGGCTTTTCGACATCAGTTAGTATCCTGCAAGGTAACATTTATGAGACTATGTGAGGTGAAAAGTTGTGCAGGGTAACAAGGACGAAATTACTGGGGCCTTTTCTACTTAACACCAAATAATGTACTCAATCTCGTAAGAAGTTATTAATTTATAACACTCGCTTTCAGCCATTAAACCGGAAGGACTAAAAGGGTCAGTACTTTTCAGGAGTATGGGGGAGAAACAGTTCTGTCGGTTACAGCTGAGCACGGTCCTACGGCTGCTTCAGGAACTGTAAAAGAATTGGGATAAAATACAATTTGACTTCAAAACATGAAACGCAGAGTTTAAAAATTCCCACTTACTAAGACTGATTACTTCCTACAACCAGAAACATATATGACATTTAGAGAGCACTGTTAAAAAAAAGACACAGAAGAAACCCACGAATCAATAGCGAGCTGCTTTACGTCCTCACTCTCACTGACTGATATCAGAATGCCAAACTGTTGAATTGTGGGGGGAGTACTAAAGCCATAATTTTTTGTCCCTGCATTAAATGGGGACCAGACACACTTTTCAATTCCCCATTTTATTTTATTTTAATTTTTTGTTTTTGTCTAGTTTTTATTTCATAATCCTAAACCTAACTTTGCAATCCAGCTAGACTCGCAGGGGAGTAAGGAGAATATGGAGCCCATAGAACTGCAGCGAGAGCACAAAGAGTATAGGACGTTCGAGCAGATGGGGGTGAAGGGGTGCTCTCCTGAGCTATAGAAGGAATAGTCCGGTGGTTTAGATAAAACACAAGTCAAATTTACCAGGTTTGTCCACAGTCAGCAGTGGTGATCTTCTTGCTGGTCTTGCCTTTTCCTGGACCCAAAGTGCTCCATATTTCACAACATCCCTGCCCCCTCTCACCTTGCCAAAGACCACACGCTTGCCATCTCACTCAGTGTTGGCAATGCAGATGAAAAACTGGGAACCGTTCATGTTCGGTCCAGCATTTGCCATGGATGAGATGCCAGGACCCGTATGCTTCAGGATGAGATGCTCATCCTTAAACTTCTCCCCACAGATGGAGTTATTGCCAGTGCCATTGTGGTGTGTGAAGTCACCGCCCTGGCACATAAATCCCGAAATAATCCTGTGAAAGCAGGAACCTTTAGAACCAAGTCCTTTCTCCCCATGGCTCAGAGCACAAAAGTTTTATTTTTTTTAAAGATTTTATTTATTTGAGAGAGAAAGAGCATGAGCGGGGGGGGGGGGGGAAGGGGCAGAGGGAGAAGCAGAGTCCCCGCTGAGTGCAGAGCCCCACGCAGGGCTTATCCCAGGACCCTGAGATCATGACATGAGCGGAAGTCAGATGCTTAACCACTTAACCGACTGAGCCATCCGGGCGCCCAGAGCACTTTTCTGCTGTCTGGAATTTGTCTGCAAACAGCTGGAGGGAGACGCAGCCCAAGGGCTTGTGCTCCACAGTGATGTCAGAGAACATGGCAGGGTTGACCGGGGCTGGGCCCGGCTGGGGCTCGTGAGCAGCGGCACCTGCAAGGTTCCAATCCCTATTTTAAACAACATTGAGACCAAGCGATAATAACAGCTGCTTGCTCCAAGAAATATCAGTGGAACAGCTCACTTATCAAGCTTTCCTTCAAGACTTTTGCCTTGCTGTGCCCACCAACCCAAATCTACTATTTTTAAGCTCTGCCCAAACAACAATTCTCTGTTTTGCAAGGTTCATCTCATAATCACTCATTCCAGATCTGAAAACCTTATAAATATCCTTCCTTAGTTTTTCCCCCTTGAGACTCCAATAGCACTGTCAAGAGAGTATTTTCCATTTCTGGGGTGGGAGTGATAAACTCAGCTTTGCTTGACCAACAGCTGTGTGTAGAGGTCTTGGGGGAACTGGACAGTCAGTAGATACGGTGTAAGTTTTCAGTGGACAAACACATTTATTCTTATTGAATATATGCTGAGGAATGAATTTTGAGGTCAGAGAATAGGCAGATGATATATTGTCAAGTAATGGCCTCCTCCCTAAATCCACACCTTATAGTTCCCCCACACATCAGCTATGCGAGTAGCTTTGGCCAATGGGACATTGCAAACATGACATAAACAGAAATTTGAAAAGGGAAGGTCCTCTTGGAACGCCGATGCCATGTGAAGCAGCCTGCGTTAGTCTGGTGAAGACATGTAATCAGCAGCCATCACTTGACATATGAGTGAAGTCATTGTAGACTATCTGGTCCCAAACAAGCCATAGTACTGTAGTGCCATTCCCCAGTCTCGTCTCCCCTGAACAAGACTAGTGGAAGAACCATCTGGCTGAACTCAGCCCAAGCTGCTGATCCAGAGAATCATGAACCAATTAAAGAATTACTGCTTTATGCCCCTAAGCTGTGAGATGGTTAGTTAATGTGGCCATACATAACTGATAGGGTGTATGCTAACTTTCATAGGAACTGCCAAACAGCTTTCCGAACTGCACTCCCACCAGCGGAGCAGGAGAGATCGAGTCACTCCACATCTTCACCACCACTTGGTGTTGTCTTCCTTGGACTTTTAGCCATTACTCATAGTAAGAATGTACGGCACTTTTTTGGATGAGTACTGAGTTGAGAATCTTTTTATATGTTTGTCAGCCATTTGGATCTCTTTTTGTAAAGTTCTTGTTCTAGTTAATTACTCATTTTAAAAATTTTTGATATTTTTCTTGTTAGGATTGATGCTGGAGTTCTTTATAGGTTCAGGATAGGAGTCTTTCTGTCGGGTATATGGAGGGCAGATATTTTCTCCAATACTCAGTAGCCTGCCCTTTGATGTTCTCAACAGTGTCTTTTGATAATCAGAAGTTTTGATAAATTCTAACTTATTTTTTTCTTATCTTTTTAGTATTTTTTGTGTCCTGTTGAAGTCCTTGTTTACCAAGGCCACGAAGACATTTTTCTGTGTTCTCTTTTCCAAGCTTGTGGTAGATTGTCTCCATGATGTTCACCAATTTCTTCCCCATGCACACGTCATGCCATTCCCCTAATAATAGAAAGGATGTGTTCTTCCTTTCCCCCTTTGAATCTGGATTGGTGGCCTCGTGACTCACCTGATCAAAAGAATGCTGTGAAAGTAGACATTCTGGAACTTTGGAGTGTTGGTCATAAAAAGTTCAAAGCTTCCACCATGGTGTTTTTAGAACCCTCGCATTAGAGGAAGCCAGCAAGCATGTTAGAAGTCTAACTACCCTAAGACTACTTGGTGGAGAAGGAGGGCTCCCAGGAAGCAGCCAGCTACTTCTCCTGTGGCAGACAAAGCACCAGGCACGTCTGTGAAAGAGCATATTGAATATTTTATTCCCAAAAGATGCTACATGAAGAAGAAATGAGGTCCCACACATATGGCCCCATGTGAGCTGTGACAGCCATTTTCCACCTTTTCAGCCATCCTTTCTGAGGCCCCAGACATCAGAGCAGAAATGAGTAGTTCCTGGAAGTCCTCTCTTTGAACCCAAACTGACAAGTGGCTGTGGCCCAGGGCGACTCTAGAGCGGTGTTGCATTTAGAGTGGGTTATTACCCGGTTATCAGGGGTATCAACTTTTATATTTGTTACTATATTCTCGGTGAACCCGAGGGAAAGTTAAGGCAGGGCCTATTGCGTCTCCCCCACTGGACTACAAAGTCTGGTATTTCTATCCTTGTTCACAGAACTGATATTATACGAATAAAGATAATGTAGTATGAGCTTTCAGATAAGAAGATTCTCCTCAAAAATGTACAGTTCCTGGGGGTGTCTGGTTCAGTTGGTTAAGCATCTGACTCTTGGTTTCGGCTCAGGTTGTGATCTCAGGGTTGTGAGATAGAACCCCCGCATCCGGCTCCCTGCTCAGCGGGAACCCTGCTTCTCCCTCTCCCTCTGCCTCTCCTCCCACTCGTTTTCTCAATCTCTCTCTCACATAAATTAATACAATCTTAAAAAAAATAAAACAAGAAAATCAAATTAGCTAACATCATGACTCTTAAATTAATAATATTAGCAAAGTTTATAGACTTAAGTTTAGACTCAAAGTGGAAATAATTTGGCAATGCTGTTGAATCTTTCCAAAACCATTTTAGGGCAATTTAACCATTTGTTCAGAGTTTTGGTGACTTAAAGGAGGAAGAGTCAACATCTGGGAGTTACCTCTGTTCAGAGGAAGGAGGCTGTGAGTTTCCTCCAGCTAAGGGTGCGTTCTGACCAGGAGGCCAAGCAGCTGCGCACCCTGGGGGCGGGGGGCCCACGGTCACCCTCGGTCCTGGGCTGGCCCACTGTCTCCCCCACTACACATGAGCCTCCCTCACCGGCTGCTCTTCTCAACCGCCTACACTTTCAAACAACCACGCAATCGCCCTGCCTTTTAATAGTTAAAACAAACACATTAATGTAAACACAGTATGAATATCTGTTTAAACAACCCCATTAGATTTGTAGAATAATTCATATTTTACAGCTAAATAACCTAGGAATCAAAGAGGTTAAGCAGCATAAGCAAGGATACACATTTAAAATACGACGGAGCTAGGATTCAATTCTAAGTTTCAGTAAATAAATGATCTGTGCTCTTCCCACTGCTCTTTATTGAAGGAAAATAAAAGTTAAAGAGTAGAAAGGAAGGAAAAGAGATATTTTTTGAGATCCGGGGTTAAATCTGGACGCTAACAATTACTATATGCACCATGAGAAATTAATGACAACAGTCTATTTAGAAGGAGAAACGTTTTCTTAATTTCTGGGGCATTTTGTAATTTCATGGAAACCTGTATCCAGCTTTTGAAAAGGAAATCACTGCAAACAAATGAGGAATCACACGGAGGTGTTTACTCTATGTTCACTAACTGGAATTAAAATAAAAACTTAAAAAAATAAAAAATAAACTGAGGTGTTTAAGGATTAGACAGTTTAATCACAAGGTGTTTGAATCAAATATAAAAGGAGTCCCACCTGGACTGATCATTTGCAGTGACTTCAAAGTGACTTCCGACATACGTATAGATTATACTCCTAAGTCAGAAAATGTTATAATGATGAAATCTTTATACAGTTGACTCTCAAACAACACAGGTTTGACCTGGATGGGTTTACTTACGCATGGACTTTTTTCCATAAAGACAGTACAGGACTGCAAATGTGTTTTCTCTTCCTTATGATTTCTTTAATATTTTTTCTCTAGCTTACTTGATTGTGAGGATAAGTATAAAATACACGTAACATATACAGTACGTGTTAATGGACTGTTGATGTTATTGGTAAGGCTTCCGGTCAGCAGGAGACTGTTAGGAGTCAGCCCTTAGGGGAGCCAAAAATTATATGCAGATTTTCAACCCCATCAGGGTGTCCGTACTCCTCAGCCCCCATTGTTCAAGGATCCACTGTACTGTTTATTCACGGTCTTCGAGGGGTTCTGTGCCAGCGGGGCCAGAAATTTTCATCTGTGTATCCCAACAGATCCATAACTATTCCCTTGATGCCGTCAACTTGGTCAGCCTCAAAAGAACTAGGCCAGAGGTGATATTTTAGAATACATTTCAAATATACATGATTTGCGGTTACAGCCAACATTCATCAGCAAATGAGTGCAACAAATCTACTATTTTGCCAAAATAGGTCAGGCAACATCTTTATTCACTTATACAAGAATAAACCTATCATCTGTGTCATTTTTTAAGCAAAATTTGATGAAATTAAAGGGAGACATAGTCAATTTCACAGTCGTAGCTGGATATTTTAACATACGTGTTAGTTGATTTCTTAGCAATTGCTATAACTAGACAAAAAAAAATCAGTAAAGACACAGATGTTCTGGACACTGTCAACCATGTTGACCTAATTGATACTGAAGTCACAGGCCACCTGTGTCAGGAAAGTGTCCCAAGAACATAACTGCAGCTTGTTTTCAGCGGGCAAATTACAGCAGGCCGTCTCCGGGAGGGAGAAAGGCTGGCTCAGTAGGCTAAGCGTCTGCCTTTGGCTCAGGTCACATCAGGCTCCCCGCTCAGCTGCGAGTCTGCTTCTCCCTCTCTCTCTGCTCCTCCCCCACTGCTTGTGCTCTCTCACTCTCTCTCTCACATAAGTAAATAAAAAAAATAAAATCTTAAAAAAGAAAAAGAAAGGCTCCACCTTACAGAACCTTCAAACCTGCACAAAGGACACCTGCCCTTCCTGCGACAGTCGTTGACAGAAATGGCAGACCACAGGGGGCGTATCGTCTGGGGGGTGCTGACCATCCAGAGCTTCCACGAAGACGCCTGCGTGAAGTCCCTAAGAAGTCATCTGGCTGACAATTTTCCAAGGAATTCAACGTTTTTGTTACCTTGGGTAAGCACATGTTTGATGTCATAGAACAGTGAAATTTCTCATTTTACTTTTCTGTGACTGTCTCCACTGGGACTCTTTAGATAACATTTGTAAAGAAGCCTGCCATACTCCCCTAACACGGGGCATAGTCTGCATGGCGATAACACTAGTTCATGCATTAAAAATACGGCAGAAAAAATATGCTAGAAAAATTATGATAGAGATTTTTGCTTTTCAGATTGCCCATCAATTCTGGACTTTCAGAAACTATCAATCACACAAAGCAAAATAAAAAAGGTTTTCTTCATAATCATAAAAAAAGAAAATAGTGCATTTTTAACAGAATATCAGAAGGAAGTTATTTTTTATACTTAAAAGTAAGTATATTTTTAAATTTAAATTTTCTTATCAATTGCAACTGTGATATTTAATTTCACACAGAATGGGTGTGAATAGCTGTATCTGTGGAGTTTTGTGAGCCCTCCTTTCTTCTCAAGTTGATAAATATTATTTTTAGCAAGCCTCATAATAATGAGTGACATTCTCATATTATGGACTCATTCCTTTGAATGGCTATTTTTTTAAAAATGATCCCCTAAGACAATAAAATTCTTAAGTGAAAAGAAGTTTGAATTTGTTTATCTTTTTTCTTAAACACTTCTAAACAGAGTAAAAACTGAGGTCCAACAGAAGAATTGCTTTGGTACCACAGTAGAGACACAGTCAAGTAGTTTGTTGTGAAAAATCCTGAGCATGTCTTCAGGGAGTATGTGAGGAATGAAAGGGCGATTATATATGATAAAAATATTCATATAATTTATAATAGGTGTATGATACTCATTCCACATTCACATTTGTTCTGTTATACTTCTAGAAATTACTTCAGATTGATGTTAGACCTCTCGAAGCGAAATAAACCTTTTTCTTTTTTATTCTGTCTTAAGAATACTCCCAATAAATTATGTCAAGACAGGGGCACCTGGGTGGCTCAGTCAGTTAAGCACAGACCCTTGATTTCAGCTCAGGTCATGATCTCAGGGTCCTGAGATTTGGTTTGGGATTCTCTTTCTCCCTCTGCCCCTCCCCTGTTTGCTCGTGCAGACCTCTCTCTTAAAAAAAATATTTTCACGGGTTTTAATAATCAATTAACAATGGGAAATGAGTAACAAATAAGGAATAATGAAAGGGGAACTTTGAAGGCATTATATGGAAGAAAATCATTTTAACGAGGAGGGGAGAAATACTTTTCTTAGGTCAACCTGAAGAAGTTTAAAATTCCGAACTGTTGTTACCATACAAACAGCCTCCAGACTGTAGCAGAATTCACCGTAATTCCCCTCGAGTTTATGATTCATATGTAGGAGAAAAGGTTGTCCCCTAAAAGTTGGGGATGACTTTTGATACACATAGAGATTCCTTAATGGCTTTTTTCCTCTCTTATCATAGAGTTTACAGTGAATTAAGAAAAAAATTATAAAACATTTGACAGCAAATGTAAACTCAGACTGTATGTTGTGACAGATCCACTTGTAATCTTGAAGAACAGACAGAATTAGTGCATCACTTACAGTGAAGGACTGATTTCTGGAGTAATTAATCAGTTAAAATTAACAATCATCCCAAGCTATTACTGATTGCTTACTATCTCCAAGGCATTTTAATAACAACTTCATACCTGAAATGGTGCTAAAAAGGATTAAAAAATAATAGCCTTATGATCAAGGAATTTATAGACTAATTGGAGATATATTAAATATAATAATATTAACTAGAAAAACTGTCATTTCAGTGTATAAACATGCAACTGGTTAAAAGGAGGGACAGCATTTTTTTTTTTTTTAAAGATTTTATTTATTTATGTGACAGAGAGACAGCCAGCGAGAGAGGGAACACAGCAGGGGGAGTGGGAGAGGAAGAAGCAGGCTCACAGCAGAGGAGCCCGATGTGGGACTCGATCCCGGCACGCTGAGATCACGCCCTGAGCCGAAGGCAGACGCTTTAACGACTGCGCTACCCAGGCGCCCCGAGGGACAGCATTTTTAAATCAAAGAGACTCAGATAATGTTACAGATATCATGTGAATTTAAGCTAACCACTGTAGCATGGGAAAGATTTGGACAGGGGATTTGCATGGGCACTGTGGGAAGGGATGATGTCATGGTATTAACAGTTAAAGAAAAATGAGTGAATTTCTGAATGCTAGAATTCCCTCACAGGGTCTGCAGCATATCCAGCGTGCTGGGATGACTGCACAGTGAGCAAAGAAAGCAGGCTGGGGCTGATTCTTGGGTGACCTGTACACGCATCATACACTGGGTAGCAAAAGCAGTATTATTCAGTGGATAACAGCAAAGGTTCAGACTGGCACACATCACTTCTGAACCCCACTATCTTCTGTATAGCCTGGAATAATTTACATAGGATCTATAAACCACAGTTTTGTCATTTTAAAAAAATCAGGATGAAAATACCTGCATCCTTTCATTAAGAGGCTTGAGACTGTATAGTTAGTTTTATAACATAAATAAGACATAGTTTACTTTGTAGGGGAAAACTATGTTTCAGTAGAAAATTATGCATTGTCTAGACTCTAGAGGATACCCTTTAGGTTACCTGATTCTGATTCTGTTTACATTACATATTATTTATCATTATTAATTATAAATTATAGATTAACTGAGAGCAATGCAAAATAACTCTTGTCAATGACATGTGAATTCAGTTCTGTCAGGTGGAAATGGAATTGGCTTCTTTCCTCACAGCAAAAGCAGCAATTTTTTCTGTCCTTTTGCAAATTCATTTCAACATTTCTTCACTTCTTATAAATTTGTGATTTTGACTTTTTATTTTTTTATTTTTATAAGATTTTATGTTTTTAAGTAATCTCTGTGCCCGAGGTGGGACTCCAACTCACAACCCTGAGAGGCTCCACCCATTGAGCCAGCCAGGAGCCCCTTGACTTTTTTTTTTAAACTGGTTGTTAAGGTTGCCAGATTCCTTCACTAATTGAGTGGAATAAAATCTTTAACACATGTTTATTTTATACCTATGTGAAAATCATTTCACTGTTCTTCTAAGACTTAATTCTTTTTACTAAATATTATTTTGCTGAGATAGATGCATATTACGCATGGCTATGGTTGGTTCCTCTTGACTCTGGATACCCTTTGGGTACATATGGGGTACATATTTTTAAAAACCCAAGGCTTTGACACGTGGGCTAATTTTATTACAAGCACGAAGTAAATGGTAGTGTTTGAAAAAAGATTTTTTCACCTGGGACCGCATAACTGAGCCCACTGTGCTCCTGTTCAGTGCTGCCTCCCCAGAACCTTTGTCAGCGCCCCCTTCACCTCTTTGTTCCGTAAGGTGTATATGAGCGGGTTCAACGTGGGCGTCACGAGGTTGTAGAAGAGGGTGAGGAGCTTGCCCTGGTCCTGGGAGGCGCTGTTGCCTGGCTGCATGTACATGTAGGTGATGCTCCCGTAGAACAAGGAGACCACGGTGAGGTGCGAGCTGCAGGTGCTGACCGCCTTCCGGCGCCCGGCCGCGGACCTCATCTTGAGCACGGCTGCGGCGATGTGGCCGTAGGAGACGAGAATGAGGGCGAGCGGCAGCAGCACGATGAGAATGGCGAAGGTAAAGGCCAGCATCTCCACTGCGCGCGCGTCCACACAAGCCATCTTGATCAGCGCTGGCATTTCGCAGAGGAAGTGGTTGACCCGGCGCCGGCCGCATCTGGACAGCGTCATGGTGAGTGGGCACATGACGATGGCGTTGACCAGTCCGCTGCCCCAGGCCACAGCCACCAGTCGCAAACACAGCTGGGGGTGCATGATGACCAGATAGTGCAGGGGTTTGCAGACTGCCGCGTATCGGTCGTAGGCCATCACGGCCAGGAGGATGCACTCGACGCTCCCCACGGAGAGGAAGGAGAAAAGCTGGACCACACAGCCGGCGTAGCTGATGGTCTTGTCAGGGCCCCAGAGGTTCACCAGCATCTGCGGGATACAACTAGTACTGAAGCAGAGATCTAGGAAGGAAAGATTGGCCAGAAAGAAGTACATCGGGGTATGAAGTCGGGGGTCTAATATATACACAAGGATTATGGTTGAATTTCCCAACACGGCCACTGAATACAGGGCGAAATTTACTATGAAGAGCACCAGCTCCAGCTTGGGACGGTCAGAGAAGCCCAACAAGATAAAGCCATACTCTGCGCTGTCATTGCATCTTTCCATTGTCCTCCTTTCACATCGTCTGTATACCTGGTAAGAATAAAATGAATACTTGATCTATATTTTCTGAAAACCAGTGAATGTCAGGAATTTTAAGGAACAGAGAAGCCGTCAAGTCTAGCAACCCATCCTATATTAGGATAGCTTCTGCCCAGCCATATAAGCCATTCATCACTTGTTCAAACGCAGAACACAAATTATTTCACTGTTGGAAAATTCCAGCTTATAATCATCTTCCTTTTATTAAGTAGGAAGTTTCTTTCTCATTCATAAAACAAAGTATTTCACCTTTATTGAATAGACATCATATCTAATCTCTCTTCATGTGATAGCCATTTAAATATTTTAAGCTAAAGAAACCCAAATTTTCTTTAGGCCAAGATGTTTAATTTTCCACCACGATTCTTCCTATAACAAGATTATCAAGTCTGTTACCACCTTGTAACCGTCTTCCACATACTCTCATTGTTGACAATGACTTTCTGGAACTGTGACAACCAGGGCTGAGTTCAGTATCCAAGACATGATTTGAAAAACACGAAGTACAGGGAAACTACTGCCTATCATGGCCTGGATATTATATATATTTTTTTTTTCAAAGATTTTATTTACTTATTCGAGAGAGAGCACAAGCAGGGAGAGGGGCAGAGGAACACGCAGACTCCCCACTGCGTACAGAGCCCAATGTGGGACTGGATCCCAGGACCTTGAGCTCAGGGCCTGAGCTGAAGTCAGACGCTCGACTGACTGAGCCACCCAGGCGCCCCTGGATATTCTTATCAAGGTGCTGTAAGTCTGCGGTTACTTCATAGTGTCAGTGCTACCTTTTTACTTAGGTTATAATTGGATCTACTAAATATTTACTTATTCCTATGAAATGCTGTCAACTCAGGTCTCTTACACCCCTTTGAAAGAAAAAGACTTTTGTAGCATAGAATCCGAGGATTGGGGAAGATATTCTGTCCAGCAATAAAATGGCAACTTTGAATATATTTGTCTTCTGGTAGTTTTTTAGAAACATTGAAACAAAGTGATTAGCTTGCAGAAGAGAGATGCATGGCCATATGGATAATGGAGAGAGAAGGAGGGACACTGTGGTGCAGAGAGTAATTTTAAAAAGTAAATTGAAAAAGATTGACTTTAATATGGCTAAGAAGAATAAAGAGAGCTGATTCATTAGAGACAGAATCATAATTGGAATAGAGGGTACTAGGATAATAGTGACCTCACAAAGAAAGAGAGACAAGTATGAAAACGACAGCGTAGCAGGAGGAAGGAAATAAGTGTAACTCAGACCCTTTGTCATGCTGATTCTTTGATAATAGCAAAAAGAGCAAGACTAAAATTTTTAAGTGGACATGTTAAAATATCTACTCTGCTGTGTGATGTAGAGAATCCTGGGCTGCTTCAATTAATAAACATATATGCAACTAGTAAACTGGGAAAAAATAAAGCAGAGTAGAACTCAAATTGTTGTCACGAATATTTTAATTTTCAAATAAAGAGCTTATCTTTGGTGAAAACTTCTCAGCTTCAAAGTTCTTATAGTAAATTTATTTTCCGCAGTCAAATACATTCAAAGTAAAAGAGTTTTCTTAATTTTCTCTAATCATTGAGGCTTACCTGGCTTTAACTTTCCCAAAGGATTTAGGGAGAACACATAGTAATGTTTTTTCCTCAGGTTGAGATTTGTTACCTGGGATTTTATGGAAGATTGTGCAGTTAATATAAGTAGAAAATAACAAGAGCGTGATGTGAGACGAATGCACCAGAAGTCATACAGAAGTCGTTACAAAGATCTCAACTGTCCAGAAAGGGGATGACATCAAGCCCTGAGCTGACCTCATGCGTTAGATTCTAGGTTGTTCCTGAAGAGTTGTAAAAGCTGTGCGATTTTTCCGATGATTTGGCTAAAGTGATAGAGTAATGATATATCCCCACCTCAGAGGAAAAGTAAAATGGAGTAATTGCCATAGGGTAGTTAAATTATAAAGAGAAGAGGCAATTGTAATAGAAAAATAGCATTAGCATTCTTCCCCTGTCTGCCCACCATTTGGGCCAAATACCCAGCCTTCAGGGGGTTAAAAGGAGCCTTTAACCAAAACCCCAAGGCAAAGACTTCCTGCTGGCCCCTGAAGATAACCAACATAGATGTGAGTGCTCTTATAGACCCAGATAGAAAAAATGGAGGACTAATTTCTTAGCATCAAAGATGGTGCCTAGAGGTTGACATAACACGTTTCCTTGTTGAGATCACAGGGATTGCGTACTCCTTTGGGTAATTACCAGGGCCACAGAAGAGACTAGACGAATATATTCTCAGGGGAAATCTTGGAATAAAACCAAATGATTAGGAATCAAAACTCTTAGATTCTTTTCTTGGTTTCTATCTGGGGTCACATCCTCAAAATTTGATATTTTATTTTTGTGGTTAACTATTTCTGGTGTTTGGTGAGGAAAAAATTCAAGTTGGTAATACAGTGCAAATATGAATAGCTTCTGAACACCTATTTATCCTTGAAATGAGATCTAGTCTATTTTCTGGGGAAAGTCTAATTCTGAAGTCTTCTTTCCATCTTTATGTAATTTTCAAAAGGATAACACAAAAGAGTATGTCAAGTTTCTCTTTGTCATTTGATTTGTAACTTTTATTTTGACTTAGATCGGTTAAAGTTCCTGGAATATGGTAAACATAAAATAAATACTTAGAATTTGATTGATTGATGTTCTTTAAATTATAGTCAAACAAAAAAATGGAAACCACACTGATTACCCTTTGGAGAAGGTAAAATTGCCCTCCAAGAAACTCCAAAATGATAACATCATCTCTTGCAACCAGTGAAATCAAGGACTAGAGACATTCTTCTCAGAGTGATGGTCGCCTAAGAGTAACCATAAATCATATTCACTGATGTGACACATTCCAGCTCACGCGTCTTCCCCAAACTGATGTTATTTGAAACTCATGACCAACCCTTAAAAACCCACTTCCAAAGCAAAACATATATATAAATTATCTGGGTTTAAAATGGTATTTTATAGTTATAAAAATAATAATGAAGTAAAAAAAATGTAGGAACGAAGCATTACAGCCAATGACTGACTGCAATGGTTAATGAGTCCTCAGATAAAGCCCGCTAACCATTTTTGAAAATAGCAAAATAGCTACAACACATATTTGGAACAAAGCAAATATTTTTAGTACCAAAGGGCTTTTTCCCACAAATATGGTTTTTCAGATAAGGGTTACACTTGCCTGGATAAGATAATGGGAAAAGGATGAAATAAAATGTAGTGAAATTGTAATTCATATGATCCCAAAATACATAAAACTTTTTCAATCTCATTTATCATTAAATAAATACAAATTAAAACAATGAGATATTTTCAGTTTGGTCATATCCTATCAGTGAGGGTATGAGAGGATGGCACTCATATGCTCTATGCGGGAATGTAAATCAGGCTTAAATTTTTGGAGAATAGTTTTACCAAATTTAAATTTGGCAAATGTACAAGTCTTTGACCCACTAATTCCAATTCCTGAAATTTATTATTAGGATTGCTTCCATAGGCGTGTAAAAAGATAGATATATATCTCTATATTGATCTATAATCTGTATGTATATATCAGTTATATTGTGGCTAAAAAAGGACACAGACTAAAATGTCCATTGACTGAATAATAATTAAGTAAATGTTTGCACAGTAGTAAAATACATAACATAAAAAAATTGCACAAAAAATGTGGCGTGTGTGTTGATATTGCTACTGATACAGAATTGATATGAAATTGATATGGAAACAAAATATATGAAGTATATTTCAAGTATATTATATATGAAATATTTTAAATATGTTTATTAAGTATATTGACCATATAAAATCATATTAAATAGAAATTCTATTTTAAAACATGTTAAAATTAATAAAATTATTAAAATACAATTATGTTAAATATATAAAATACATTAAACTTAAAAATTTGTGTTCACAATTTCAGATATAGTGCATTTTCACTTCCATGTTTACATAAATATGCAAAGATAATTGGTGTTTGGAGGAGATGAATTTTCAATCTTCATTTTTTCAAATTAAAAAAATGTTAACATACAACTATATAGAAATGTAACATATAGCCATGATTATGTTACTTTAAGCACTTAAAAGAGTTAAATAAAAATTTGGAAGTGAATAAAAATAATTCCGCTTGAGTTTGATATTTAGGTTTGACTCCAGAACAATCTTAACCTCACAAAGAGTATGTATCTTTGCATCTCACTCTTACAGCGTGAACGTTACTGGGACTGGCCACGTGCGTATTTTATACAGCCCATGATTCCCTCTTCGGGACAGACGATCCCACGGACCGAGAGCGCTCCAGCGGCTCAGTCTTCTGACCCGCCGCAATGGAGCGGTAGAATTACGTTCAGCACTCCTTCGTTTCCTCACACCACCCAGGAATTTGGTAGGTGATAAATTATTTTGCCTCTTTCACAAATTGACATTTAGGTAGAGAAAAACATTTTCAAAATCAAAACAGGAAAATGATTTGTAGCACTGAGACCAAATCACAATTCAGTTGATAAAATCTAGCACAGTTTCCGCTAGATCTTTGTCTGATCCCTCTAAATTAAACTTCTCTTTGATTCTGTAGGCTCAGAGGGAACCTGTAAACATAGCATTACCGTAAGTATTTTTGTACAAACTAGTAGTTTTCAAAAAAACAAATCATCTCAATTTTCTTCTTTTTTCAAGGTAACTGTGTGAATAAGTATGGAAGAAACCAGATATAATAATACATTGTTTTCTACCTTTAAATATTTTGTTTCTTTTTTTTTTTAGATTTTATTTATTTATTTGTCAAAGAGAGAGAGCACAAGCAGGGGGAGGGGCAGAGGGAGAAGCAGGCTCCCCGCTGAGCAGGGAGTCCGATGTGGGGCTCTATCCCAGGACCCTGGGATCATGACCTGAGCTGAAGGCAGACGCTTAACTAGACTAAGCCACCCAGGGGCCCTTTACAGTTCTTTATATGAACATAAAGCTAATGAATCTAAATAATTAAGAAGAAAATGCAGGGGTTGAAGTCTTTTTTTTTTTCCTGTATGTCCTGTCTTCTAAGTGAAAAGAAAATATAACTGCCTATTATTTCACTGAACAAGCGATTTATTTACCCTGATAGTTATGTTCTAAAGGAGCTGAGAAAGGGGCGCCTGGGTGGCACAGCGGTTAAAGCGTCTGCCTTCGGCTCAGGGCGTGATCCCGGCGTTCCGGGTTCGAGCCCCACGTCAGGCTCCTCCTCTATGGGCCTGCTTCTTCCTCTCCCACTCCCCCTGCTTGTGTTCCCTCTCTCGTTGGCTGTCTCTATCTCTGTCAAATAAATAAATAAATAATCTTTAAAAAAAAAAATAAAAAAATAAAGGAGATGAGAAGAAAGATGGAATTGTAGACTAGAAAAACTGAAGAATGAGAAATGTTTGGATCTGTTGAAAAAAAGCAGTTTTTCTTAGGCCCTTTCTGCTTTCTGGTAAAACTGAAATATGGCTACGTTTACTCCTGTGATTCCCTCTGGGTAACTGTGGAGAATCTTAAGGGATTCTGAATGATGAGGTCCATGAGCAATATTTAAAACTAGAGCAGGTGAGAGAACAATTTGCAACTTCTGCAGTTTTTATAAAAGTTGGAAGGAGGAACAGGGCCCCGGGAGATCTCATTACAAGATTCTTCGACAGGGCTGCTGATGGCAATGATCTCATCTTCTCCACGTCCACAGGGATTGCGTCTTGGCGGGTAGAGCTGATTGCCATGTTCTCCCCATGCGGCATGCAGCTATTAAAGAGTTTCCAAAGAGTTTCATTATAATTCACAGAATGAAGCAATCTCTAGGGTTATCAGCCTTAGAGGATAAACAGTCAATTAAGAACTGATGGCACTGGAGCTAACTTGAGTCAGCCCCTGTCGCCACTTAGCCCCTGTCGTTCCCTTAGCTGTGCGGTGGCTGCTCCGAGCTCCTCCGTAGCCTGGGGATTTGCTCAACAACGTTATTCACTCTTGAACTTTCAAACAAAACACCAAATCTCAACTTTCCCAGCATAACTGGACTAATCATGCCCTCACTTCTGGATGGCATTTTCTTGAGCAGGGATTTGCTAGGAGTGTCTAGGGAAGCTGCTCCCCGTCAGTGACTTCATGTCGTTCTACACTTACTCCTCAGCGATAATTCCCATAAAAACTTCTGAGACAGGATTACTCTGGGAAAGCAATAAACTTATTCATCAAATATTTGCAGTCATTGTGAAAGACACAAGGTGTATAAATAAATTTTATGCCTCTGCCCTTAAGGATCTCACAATCCAGAAGAAGGTAAGAATGAGGAAGTTATAACATTGTGTCAAAATTACTATTCTATTCAAGACAGAAAAAAAAAAGAAGATAAACATTATTTATTGATTCTATTGTGTTGTTAATTGCTCATTATTTTCCCATTCTACCACATCTCTCTTTCCTTTAGGTGTTGTATTCGCTGCTGCATTCCCAAAGCCTAGCAAAGCAGTAACTCAATAAATGATATGAAATATATCAGTTAATCTATAACTGATAGTAAATACAACACGTTGAAGACTTGCTGTCTTTCGCAAGGAAGATTTTGCAACAACAACGACAAAGAACAGATAATTTTCAATACAGTAGATTCAAAATGGTGACATTTGTATCACCTTTTGTCTTCGTGCATCTCCATTTACCATAAGTATATATTTCTCAGTTTGTTGACAACTATGTACATGTAGTTAAATAATAAAAATAATAAGTAGAAACAGGTGATATATAGTAAATTGAAGATCCACATATATAATGTTCCAGAAATTCCGTACATATAGAAAAACTTGCACATAGGCCAAGAGATAGAGTCAACAGTGTTGTTAACAGCTTTATTTGTAACAGTAAACTGGAGAGCACCTAACTAAGTATCAGTTGGAGATTAATACATGTGGTCCATTCATACAAAGGAAGATACTACGGTATAGAAAATGAATCAGAATGAATGAATCTCACATGACATTAAATGAAAGTGAAGAAAGTTTGACGTCGGTGAAGCAATCGTGCTGGGAGTTATAAGCCATGTTAACAGTTTAAACTTCACAATAATGGCAATGGAGGGTTTGGGGCAGGAGTGAGTCAGTGCCATGGTTTCAACCAAAGTATGCCATTAATAGATAAAGAAGATGGGTTATACATACAATGGAATATTGTTCACCCATAAAAAGAATGAAATCTTGCCATTTGCAACAACGTGGATGGAGCTAGAGCGTATTATGCCAAGTGAGGTAAATCAGAGAAAGACAAATACCATATGATTTCACTCATATGTGGAATTTAAGAAACAAAACAAATGAGCAAAGGAAGGGGGGCACTGGGTGAAACAGCTGACGGGCATGAAGGAGGGCACTTGCTGTGACGGGCGCAGGGTGTTACATGTAAGTGCTGAATCACTATATTGTACACCCAAAATTAATATTCTACTGTATGTTAACTAACTGGAACTTAAATAAAAACTTTAAAAAGGGGGCACCTGGGTGCTTTTATTGGATGAGTGCCCGACTTTTTATTTCAGCTCAGGTCTTGATCTCAGGGTCGTGGGTTCAGGCCCCACTTAAAAAATATAAAAATAAATAACTTCAAAAAAGCACTTAAAAATAAGTAAATGAACGAATGAATAAATAAAATCTTTAAACAAGAAGTATGCCATGATAAACATGTGTTAGTACGAGTATTCCCACTGCTGTGGGAATGAATTTGAGGGGAATAAGGTTAGAGGCCAAGAGAGGAAATTGTTGTAGTTACATTGGTGAGTGATAGAAATAGAATAGGAAGTAAACACAAATTCAAGAAATATGGACATTGAAGAGGAGAAACTGACAAGATTATTTAGTGCATGCAAACAATGAGAAAAAGGACCGCTCATGACTGCTGCTTGAAATTCTGGTTTGACCAACCGAATCCTCTCTCTAAGCTCAGTTTCAAAGATCTCTCTCACATGCACACCTCTTATTTTTCAGCTGACTTTGTCTTGAAATCTGGTTCTAATTATCCTTCAACTGCTCCAATCCATTGGTCTACCTTTTTTTCCCTTCCTATCCTCTTCCTTCCTCAGCCAAAATTTGCAAATCAAAGCTTTGGTTTGTTCGACTCTCTATCAACCATCTCCCTCTCCTAAAGCAGCTCAATAGGACTGGAGGAAACTCTAGTCTGTTTCAAATCCCCACCCACCTCGAGCGAACCCTCAGAGCTGCTGGGCGGTTGCGCGCTCCGTCCTTGGTCCTGTACTTCCCACTGGCCCATCTCCTAGTTCCTCAAGCCGCCAGCACCTCGTCCTTCACTCTCACTGTCAGTTAATGAACTTTGCACTTCGTTTTCCTGAGAAAATCAAGGCAATCAGAAGAAAACTTTACAGGCTCCTCTTCAGTGACCGCCTCTCCCTCCTGCCGATGTCACGGCCCGAAGTGTCCTCTGCCATCCTGCCCGTTGCCACAAATGAACACTCATCATCAGAGCAAAGCCAGACCTCCACGAGTTCATCACGGCCTCATCTTCTCAGGGCTAGAACTCCAGAAATTTGCCCCTCCTTCTAGACCATCAAGTTCTCACTTGTTTACTATCTCGTTCCCAAGAGGAGACAAATAAACCATGAATTATAACATCTTTAAAAAATTTTTGTTAACCCCACTTTCCCCACCAGGTACATTTTTATATAATTTACTCCTCTTCACAGAAAAATTCTTCAAAGGAACTCTATTTCTCCCATCCTTGTTTAAACCCACTCTAGTCTGGCATTTGACCCTGCCACTGTACAGAAACAGCTTTCGGCAATCCCCAAACTGCCTCCAGTTTGCCAAATACAACGATCCTTATTTCCATCCTTGTTTGACCTCGTGTCTTCTCTCTCGTGCTTGTTACACTTCCTTCGGCTGACTATTTCCAACAGTGACCATTAGGAGCAAGTCGCAGGGGTGGAGAGGGGAGGGTGACGTCTTTCGGTTCATAGGTCTCTAGAGCTCGGGGATCTAAGACACACAGAAGCATGCTACATGGAGTTCCCAGACTCTGGGCTGGATGCCAGGAATAATGTGGACTTTGAAGATGTCTCTTTCTTGGAGGCTTGAGTGTATTTTTGCATGTGTGCAGGAAGGAAAAGAGAACAGTGTTTGGTGATGATAAGAGTGAATGATAGTCATTGTAAGTGCCATTTATCAACTGTTTCCAATTCTCATACCTCTGTATCCATATGCTAGGATCGTATTTCCCTGTCCCCTTAAATTAAGATATGACCATGTGACTTGATCTGGTTTAGAGAAACGTGAGCTGAAGAATCATTTGTCCTTCCAGGAAGAAGCTCTACTACCCCGGGAACAGGTCCCCGCTGCTGGGCTGATCACGAATGTACGACTCAGCATGACATCTCTGCTCCGTTTCGTCCCAGAGCGACTTTGATGAACAGCTCCCATCAGGGCCTTCACTGGACACCTACCACTGAAGAGAAGCTAACTTTTGTTGTATTAAGTTACTGTGATTTTGGCTTATCATCTCAGCACAACATCGACCACCTCGCCTGGGACACCCTCGCGGGCTCTGGTCCAGCCGCCCACGTCTGTCTTGTTCCTCAAAGGGCTGTTCGTTCACGCTTTTGACCTGCAGCAATTACTCTGCCCTCTGCAGCAATTACTCTGCCCTCTGACCAGCGTTCCTCCCTCAGGTGCACTCTCGGCTAACGAGCACACAACTCCTTCCAGACCTTTGCTCAAACCTCACCTTCTACGTGAGGCTCACCCTGAACACGCCGTCTCCTGCTGACACTGCCTGTCGGCATCCCCAAACTCTGCAAATCCTTTTGTATATAACGAGCACCTTCTTATATATGTTTTAAGTTATTAGGTTTAATGTCTATTTTATGTAGTCTTTGACAGAATGCAAGTCCTGCAAAGGCAGAGATTTTTGTCTACTTTGTTTATTCATGTATCTCAAATTCTATAATGGTCCATGGAGTTTGGTACTTATCCAACAAATACTTGCTAAATAAATTGAAAAAACAAACAAGTTGTGTGCAAGTAAAGTCATAAATAGGATTTTAGTGTAAGCTATGGAGAATCTAATACTCTGAAGTTCATCAGAAGTAGGACTATTTTTAAAAAGAAAACACCGAGCTCGTGAATACAGAGAACAGACTGGTGGTGGGGGCTGGGGGTGGGCAGGTGAAATGAATGAAGGGGCCCAAAGGTCCAAACTCCTAATTATAAGAAAGAAAATGTGTAGATGTCACGTACAGCATGGTGACTCTAGTTAATAATACTGTATTGCGTATTTGGAAGTTGCTGTGGGAGTAGATCTCAAAGGCTCTTATCATAAGAATAAAAACTTATAAGAAAAAAAGTTTGTAACTTTGACGACAGATGTTAACTAAGCTTATTGTGATGATCACTTTGCACTGGATGCAAATATTCAATCATTATGTTGTGCACCTGAAACTAATATAACGTTATATGTCAATTATACCTCAATAAAAAGAGAAGAAGAAATACCTACAGGCTATATTTACAGGTGTGAAATTAAGAAAAAGAGACCTGGACTGAAGATATATATGTATATAATCTTCCTTATCAACTGACTTTTTCTTTATCATTGCCATCAAATCATTAACATCATTACCACCTCCACCATTTACAGGGTCCCATGTCCTTGAGCTTGCATACTTCAGTCATTCTTATAGCCATCCAATTTTTTAAAAATTCCTGAAGTAAAAAGCTTATCAGGTAATGTTAGGAGAAGCAGATACGGTAGCCGGAGGACGAACACCTGGCTTCAAGGAGCTGACGATATAGAAGGACCTGGAGAATACGTTTCGTTCTTTTATTGATCCTAATTCATCACGAAGCATTCTAAAGTAATTTCTGCTTAGAAGACGATATCTCTCGATGGTTGTTTGGCATAAAATAGTTTACAGCTGATCTCTCTGGGACAGGTGGAGCACAACTCAAGTGTGTGGATTGCAGAATGAGTATTGGCTGGTGGAAGACTACAAAGCACAGACCATACCTCCTGGTTGGCAGCGGAGAGCAGGTACACGAGTAACAAGGGGCACTGGGAAGAATGCAGTAATCCAATTTAAAAAGGGACAGAGGACCTGAATAGACCTTCTCCAAAGAAGACATCCAGCTGACCGATGGACACATGAAAAGGTGCTCAACATCACTCATCTTCAGGAAAATGTAATTCAAAACCACAATGAGATATCACCTTATGCCTGTTAGAATGGCCAAAATCAAGAAGTCAAGAAACAAGAACTGTTGGCGAGGGTGCAGAGAAAAAGAACCCCTCGTGCACTCTTGGTGGGAATGTAAATTGGTGCAGCCGCTGTGGGAAACAGTATGGGGTTCCTCCAAAAGTTAGAAACACCATGTGATCCAGTAATTCCACTATTGGGTATTTACGCAGGGAAAATGAAAACACTGACTCAAAATGATACGTGCACCCTTCTGTTTATTGCAGCATTATTTACAACAGCCAAGACATGGAAGCAGCCTAAGTGTCTGTGAACAGATGAGTAGATAAGGAAGAAGTGATATATATACACATGGAATATTACACAGTCACAAGAAAGGATGAGATTGTGCCGTCCGAGGCAAGATGCATGGACCTGGAGGGTATTGTGCTAGACGAAATAAATCAGACTAAGAAAGACAAATACCATATGATTCCATTCATAAATGGAATCTTAAAAATGAATAAACAAACAAAAAGCAGAATCAGAACTATAAATAGAGAGAACAAACTGCTGGTTGCCAGAGGGGAGAGGCTGGGGTTGGGCAAAATGGAGAAGGGGAGAGGGAGAAACAGGCCTCCAGTTATGGACGGAGGAAGTCACAGGAATAAAAAGCCAAGCATAAGGAACGCAGTCAATGATGCTGTCAGAGCATGTAACAGCAGCCACATTACAGTGAACATGGCATAACGTATACACCTGCCAAATCACTGAGTGGTACACCGAAACTAATGTAACAATGTGTATTACATCAACCATACTCAAATAAAAAAGAAAACAAACCAAAAACACCAAAATACATTTTCCTTAAAAATGTTTGGTACAAAAATTAATTTCTCAGACTTGCAAAAAAAAAGTGAGATGAAGTTAGTTTGTATGTCTTATTCTAAATGAATCTCTATTCTAAATGAATACACATAAAGGATTTATATATTTTAATAATCACAATGTAACTTATAATAGCTTATAGATTTTCCCTGTAAATCATTTTCTATCAGTATAAAATTATATGCCAGGATAAAATCAAATCTACCAGTATAACATGAATCAAGTAATCCTTCATTTAAAATTAAAAACTATTTCAATTTTTTATTTCTTTTCTATGTCCTCATAATTTATCAAGTTTCACTGACATTGGCCTCAAAACACACATTTGCTTCTCGTTACTTAATATAACATTTATTAGGACCTTTAGCAATGAATTATTTTTCACTGAGGAGGGTATTATATTTTCCATATACTCTTAGTATTTTGCTTCATTTACTCTTTTAATGATACTTATTTCTAATAGGAAAGAGAGAGCTGAAATTGGAACTTGGCACATCAGGTTTATGTCTCTCGTCAGCATGATAGCGAAAACACATGGTGTTACTGCAGGTTTTAAGGAGAAACATGGCAAATGTATTTTTCAGTTACTGTATTCCTTATATGTGTAATGTATTGGTAGAAGAAACCAGGGAGAAAAGCAACACAATTAAATAACTATACCGTGAATGAGTCACTCAACACCGAAAAACCCAACGGATAGGGTGAGCTACGGGCCTAGCTCGCTGATGAGCTTCTGGAGGCAGGACGGACTGCAGGTCCGCTCTGTGTTCTCTCAAGAAGACGAACATGCAAGGAGATGGTGCTTGTGCAAGCCCAGTGTGTGAAACAAGGAGTCATTGGAAATCACAACAGAGCGTGCCATTTTAAAGTGTTTTGGGGTTTAAGAGCTAATAATAGTATCGATAATGGGGAGAATTATGAAAAAAGATTTCAGAGAAGTGAAAATTAGCTAGGCCCAATAATGACTAGGATTTGGCCTATAAAGGAAATATAAAGGGATGCTTTCATTTAGGAGGAAAACATGAGTACAGGGACATGGCAAGAGAACAGATATCTGGGTGCAATTCTAGAAGAAAGATGACTGTGATTTTTATTATCATGCTGATGTGGGACTGGCAGTGAAAATGTAAAGCTAGGGTCGTAAACCTCAGATCCAACTTTAAAGTGGTGTTTTTCAGGGTTTCAGTAAACTTCCTTTAATTATGTGTATACTTGTGATATTACCAGAGCCAGGATTTCTGGCTTTTACCACATTCTCAGGCCTAAGTTCAGCAAATGACACAAACATCGATGTAAAGTTTGAAGATGTTGAAGTCACACACTTTCCGGTCAACGGGAAGCCTGGTTCCGGGCACTTGTTCCATGACCGTGTGGAGGCAACAGACCTATGGCAGCTTTCCGTCAACGACATTTTATTTGAGGGAGATCATCACAATAGGTCCTGTGCTGGAAGGATGAAAATGGGGCAACTTGAAGAGAAGTAAGTTAGTAAGCCAAGTACATGTAAGTGCTTACGAAGCTGACCATTTGCATATCCTTTATTTCTTGGCTAAGACTCTTGCAACTAATCTTTTAAAGGCCTCCTTTACCTCTTTATTCCTAAGTGTGTAGATCAGGGGGTTCAGCATGGGTGCGATGATCCCATAGAAGAGGGACACCATCTTTCCCCGGTCCTTGGAGGCAGGGGAGGGTGGCTGCAGGTACATGGAGATAGCAGTGCCATAGAACAGGGACACCACGATCAGATGGGAGCCACACGTGCCAAACGCCTTGCGCCGGCCCTCGGCTGACCGGATTCTCAACACCGCTTGGGCAATGAAAGCATACGAGATAAGGATGAGCGTCAGGGGTATCAGATGGAACAGCACACTGACAAAGAACAGTTCAGCCTCGTTTGCTGTTGTGTCTACGCAGGACAACTTGAGCAGAGCAGGGACTTCGCAGAAGAAGTGATCTACTTCCCGGCGGCCACACAGCGGCAGCTGGAGGGTCAGGGTAGACAACCACACGGAGTTGCCAAAACCAGCAAGCCAGGACGCGGCTGCCAGCTGGAGGCACAGCCTTCGGTGCATGATAACTGAGTAGCGGAGAGGCCGGCAGATAGCTACGAACCTATCAAAGGACATGACGGCCAAGAGAAGACATTCAGTGGAGCCCAAGGCCAGGAACATGAAGAGCTGGGCCACACAGCCGCCATAACTGATCCCCTTCCTGCCGCTGCAGGTGTTTACCAGCATCTGCGGGACCGTGCTTGTGGTGTAGCAAAGGTCCAGCAGGGACAGATTGCTAAGAAAGAAGTACATGGGGGTGTGGAGTTTGGGGTCCAGCTGAGACACAAGAATTATTGTCAGATTGCCAAAGATAGTCAAGATATAGGAAACCAGGAAGACCACAAAGAGCGGGGGCTCCAGCCATGGTCGATCCGAGAAACCGAGGAGGATGAACTCCTGTGGGACGCTCTCGTTCACCTGGCTCTTCATCAGTGCTTCAGGTCTTTGTTCCCTGAAACACAAAAATTCAGGAAATCAATGAACACATATTTACTATTTCAATTATTTGTAATCACTTTACTACCTGTTTGAAGATATTTACAGAATGAAGATTGCTTGTGATATGAAAAATACATAGTTGGAAATATCCATAATTACTTCGGTATTTCTACAATTTAATCTTTCTAGATCTGTATCAGCACTTCAAAAATGAAGGCCCAGCAGGACCTGGGTGGTTCAGTCGTTAAACGTCTGACTCTTGATCTCAGTTCAGGTCTTGATCTCAGGGTTGTGAGTTCAAGCCCAGTGCATTGGGCTCCACAGGTATGGAGACTGGTTTAAAAAAAAGAAAAAGAAAGCCAAAATTTAAGAAGTAAATACCTGATTTAAACAACTTTCATAAAATGTGTTCTTTAGTTTTTTTGGTCATTTCGTTAATCTTTGTTTGCACTACTTTCCTCTTCAATAGCTATTTTTAGAATGATTCAGTTGTAATTCCTGCCATCCTACCTTTTCGTTCTAATTTTTCCTCAAGACCATGGAGATTACCTTATCATCTGAAACAGTTAAAATTATTCAGACCACCCCCAAAACTACGTAGGTACGTTCTAGCAAGTCATCAGACATATATAATAATAATAATAATAATAATAATAATAATAATAATAATCCCTCTTAAGACCTCACAGAATCAGAATAAAAAGATATTCATAACATGGAGTTTGGAGCCAGACAAGCCTGGGTTCAAGTCTCTGCTAAATAAAGCCATCGGTTATATCATGCTGGGAGTGTTTCTGATTCTCTTGAATGTCAGGCTCCCCGTCTAGAAAATGGGTATAATAATGCCTTTCTGGTGTGGCGGCGTGAGTGTAAAGGAAACGGACTGTAGTGACCTCGGGCCTCTGAGATGTTCAGAGAGGAAGCTGCCTGCGATTGCTCGACCTTGAAGCGTCCTAGGTCCACCCATCGAAAATGACCCTGTGAGTTGACAATTTACCTTCTGGTCCCTCCACAACTCTAATACCGCCCACCTAACAGCAGATGCAACAGTGACTCTCAGCTGTGATGTACCCTGTGATGCCCCACGGACGGCAGATGCCGGCGCGGGGCGCACAGCGGCGGGAACCGGGTACCGCAGGGAGGCGGGAGCTCCCGGTGTTCGCTGGGCAGCCTGCTGAGAGCCCGCCCCTCGCTCTGGCCACCGGCTGGGGCTGCGTCCGTCCCAGAGTCGGCTTCCTCACCACGCTGCCCTCTATTATTATTATTTTATTGGTTTAGACATGTGAATTTAATGATAGGATCATGATTTTTGAATTATTAATTTATGCTCTAATTTCGCCCGTGCCTGTAGCTCTCGCTACAGAGTGGTAGGGAAGTCTTTTAGAGTCACTCGGAAAGTTGCTGCTGCTATGCAGCTGTCAGTAAAATGAGGTGTGAGACACATATAAATTCAGATAAAGATATGAATGTGCAAAAAAGCTCAAATTCTCAGGGGAAAAGACAAGTGTCTGAACATGCATTTAGCATACTTCATGTGTTTGCTTGCGTATGACGGTATGATATTATCTCTGTTAGTAAACACGTATGTATAAAAATGTCCTGGAAGTATGCAGAAGTGTTGAAAATTGTTACCGCTGGCCAGTGAGGATGGAGAGAGAGTAAAGCGGACTTTAATATTTACCTTTACTCCTGCTCGTTCTAATTTTTAGTAAACAAGTATATTAGTAACCTTTTATTAATAAAAGTTATTGTGTATTATATAATAACTTTAAATGTCTCACTTGTACTCTGAGTTTAACTGTAAGGATCAACATTGCTTTAGACTTTAATAGCATAAAATAATCTTAAATGAATGTAATCTTTTATCTATTAATAGATCCTTAAAACTGAGTCTGAATTCAGGCTCCATATGAAGATTTTCTAAAGGCTGGAGTATGGGGACACTGGGCACTTCACTCGCAAAAAAAAAAAAGTTGTCGGTGATTCTAGGAATTCTGAAAAGCAGGGTAAATAGAATCCATAGAGATTTCACAACGTCCCAGTTTCCTCGAGTTACTCGAGTGCTGAAACAGTGACCTCGGGTCCCTGTGATTAAGGAGAGCTTATGCCCTTGGGGACTGAGGGCCGTTGCTGAGGCTTCCGTCCAGCAGGATGGCTAAGAGCGCCCCTCTATTCTCAGAAGTGCTCCTGTTGCGATGACCAGTCGGAAGGTCTCCCTGCGTATGAGACTGAAGACTGCATGTCTGTCTCTTCAGGACGTGTCTCACGCAGAGCCCTGCAGGTGTTTTCTCCTCCGGTCCGGACGGATGGTCTTCCCTGACCAGCTGTCCATCTCGCATTTCTCTCCCGGACTCAGCCCCAAACTGCCTCGCCCAGAGGCCATCACTGAGGACGATAGCAGAGGGGGGAGTTCAATGAACTTCTCACCCTTTCCCTCTGAGGTTCAGTCATTACAAAAGTAATAAATGTGTTTCTGTTATCATCGATAGAAGGCACTGGTTGGTGTGTACTGTCACGGACAAGGTCCCTCCATCGTTCCCAGCAGTAAGGACACGAGTTTGGCGGGGTGGGGGGGGGGGAGTAAAATCCTGGAGAGGGCAGGAGGGGGTAAGGACGGTGAGCCAGAGGGTCGCGCAGCAGAACAGAAGTGCTCCGGAGATTGTGGTGCCCCTAATTCGCATTTCTGCTTTGCTCATTTTGGGGGAAATGTTCTCCCATCCTCACCAATATTCCACAACCTCATCATGTCTAAAATAAATCTTTAAAAAAAAAAAAGACAAGAAATCTGACAAGAGTTGTCATTCCGATCCTGCCACAAAGTCCCTGCACAACTGGTGGCCTACTCAGTGGTTCTGGAAAGCAATTTAATTTGTAACACGGGCATTTTCTGTTCTCCATGTAACATAGAAATTGTTGGGGTCTAAGTTTCCTCAAGTTACCATGCCTCTGTGAGCGTACAAAAAGCTTTTAAGTAGCACACAGAACTTCTGCCTTGCTCCCGGAGTGTGAGGATAAATAGTAATTTATTCACAAAATATGGCAGTTTGGGTTAGAATAGAGAGGAAGGCTGTTCATTCCCCTCTCCCTTCTCCTTTTATGAAAGATTGACTCGGAGAAACACAAATTAGGAAGCTCAGAGTTCTTTTCCTGAGCTCCTACACAGCAGACCAAGGCTTAGAACCAAGGACTGTCTGCTCCGAAGTTTTCATTTCCCGTAGAGGTAACAAACACCTGCAAAGTAGCACCATCAGCAAATAAACGGAAGGAAGAGACGGAGGCTTAGTCAGACTTCTGAGCTATAATAATAAAATCCATAGATGAGTTCACAGAACACCCACATTTCAGCATGTTTTATAAAATAATTTTCAGAAAAGTGTTCTACATACCTCTATATTAAGCGTTGGAGATAGGATGACGTGTGTGAGCACTTGTCCCAAAAGCTTTGAATTCAAATAAACCCAAGTAGGAGCTCGCCAACCAAGCGCTTTATAAACCTTTCAATTGTGAAGTGGATGTGACGAAGTTTGTCCAAGCCCTTGTGCCCCTTTTCCAGTGCAAATTATGAGATCTTCATTTGGGATTAACGCAGAAAATATAAAAATAGGAATAAAATATTGCAGACAACCAGAACGTGTTTTTCTGGCATCTCAGTGCAAAGTATTAAGTCTTTAACTGCTATTCTCAGAATTCTCCCTTCCAGATTTGCCACGTAAATGAGGACAGGGAATTGTCTTTATTAAATCACTCTGGTGTGTGCTCTGATTTTTAAGGGAAGGCAACCCGATTCTGCGCTGTATGGTAATTGACCCTGAGAGCTAACGGGCAGAGAGGGAGAGCTCAGGGAAGCCAGCTCCATTTTTAGCTTGGATTTCCTCCACCATCACCCTTTCTCTGGAGACTGTCTCCTTAGCTTTTTCCAAGATGAAAAGGAATGACAATAGGGACGAAAATACCTTATCAGATAGGACGAGTTTTGTGCCATCTGACTGGGAATTCATTTCCTCTTGTGAGCTATTAAATAAGTTCTGTGAAGCCACCTGGAAAAGAACACTGTCCATTTGCTCTGAAATTCTGAGATCAATTTCTATATAATAAAACAGACTTCCAATTAATCTACCACAGACATGCTTTTATTGCCTTGATTTACATAATGCAGTTTATTTATCATCTACCCAAATATTTCTATCTTTTCTTTCATAGATTTTTGTACTGGCTGTTGTACCTAAGTGATGAATCACCAAATCCTACACCTGAAACTAATATGGTTTTTTCACCTACAACTAATATTACGCTGTATGTTAACTAACCGGAGTTTAAATAAAAACTTGAAACTAAGAAGAGATTTTTGCATTTCTAGGCTTAGTGAGGAAGCTCTCCCTCTGTTTAGTATGGTTTTGTAGATTTGTTTTTGCAAGATTTAGAAAAATGATTTGTCGTTTTCTGTGCTCCCTTCTGTCCAGGATTTGTTTTCATATGTTCTACTAAGTAGCTTCATATCAATTTTGCAGATGAGAAGACACATTAAGTATTAAAATATAGTTATGAGAGTAGACACATTATTAAAATATATTTATAATTATGAAAAGTTTAGTACTTACAAAAAATGTACAAAGCCCATGAAAACATAAAAATAACACAATAGAAAAAATACCAATTAATTTGAACATACAACTCAGAATAGCAAATCTATGCTAGAAGTCTTTAAATTCCCAATCAGAGAAATATGTTGAAGTAATAATAAGTCACTTACTGGATTGAAAAAAAAAAAAGTGTAACCAGCAGGAACTCCTATTCCTAATCTTGCTCAAGGGAAAAGGCTACTCTCACAAATTATGGGTAGAAATGTAAACTATCACTAGATTTTTAGAAATAAATATTGAAAATACATATATATTTATCTACCTAGCCATATTATTCATGGAAATCTACCCGATGAAATAAAATTATCAGTATATAAAGGCATAGGAACAAGAACTTCTATTGTTGCAATGTTTGTAGTAGCCAAAGATGGAGAAAAAACTTAGTCCCTCGATAGAGAATGGAGTAATAATTAATCTGCACCAGAAGTATCTGCCTGAGATATCGCTGAGTGAGAAGAGGCAGATGCAAGAAAAACAGCGCTAACATGTTCTTAACGAGAGAAAACAATGGCTAAAATGCTCTAGAGATACTTTTATGTATCATACTTCGTATGGGATACAGGAGAATGAGAATTCCTTCTTTCTGTGAAGAACGAAGGGGCATCAAGTAAAACAGGAAAGGAAAAAAATTAAGATTTAATCCACCAAAAATACTGCATAATATTTTAAACTCCCCAAACTAAAAACAGTGTTTACTTCTGAAAGTAAGAATGGGCATGAGGGTGAGATTCTTTGGCGGAAAATAAAGCTTGTAAGTAGGATTTTCTTTTTTTTTTTTCCCCACAAGTTCTTATAATAGTTAAGTAATTTAAATAAAGAAAATAGTATTTTATTTTAATACAATATTTTAAAATTTTTAAATTTTTTAAAGATCTTATTTATTTATTTTAGAGAGAGAGAGGAACAGAGAGAATCTCCAACAGACTCATGCTGAGCTCGGAGCCGGTCGTGGGGCTCAGTCCCAGGACCCTGAGATCAGGACCTGAGCGGAAACCAAGAGTCGGACGCTTAACTGACTAAGCCACCCAGGCGCCACAAGAAAATAATATTTTTAAAAGAAAATGGAGGGCTAAACCAGTAGGAAAATCTGAATAAAAACAAATCTTTCATTTACAGAATAGGCCAAGGTAAATAAACTAAAAATTTTCAGTAGTCCTTAGAGTGGAAAATTAAGGGTAATACCTAGTTAAGGGGGGCCGAGGAATAGCGGGAAAGCTCAGTTGACTGCTAACAGGAGTAGCGTGGATGGGTGCTCACTGCACTCGCAGAGTCCTCAAATAGCTACACTGTATCTTCAGTTTGTGGCTGTGGAAACAGGCTCAGAGGAGTGAAACTTCCCGAAGGTCCCGGAATCTGTTAGGAAACAAGAAATAAACTATGAAATGCACACTCTGGTTCACTTAAATTTAATTTCCTTTCTTGGCTAGTGTCCGTCTCCCTCCCCACCTTTTCTTCCCAGAGGACTGCTTATTGGCATAGTTCTCTCTGTCTCTCTCTGTCTCTGTCTCTCTCTCTCTCTCTTTCTCTCTCTCTCTTTTTTTTTTTTTTTTTTTTGGTAAGGAAAGAGCTCCTGGAATGCTATAATTTAGTGTATTAATTTCAGACCGTTTAATCAATTACTCGGTATGAGAACAGGACAGGTGCACGGGGATGTTCTGGTGACACTGGTGTGGGCTGGATCCCTCAGTGCCTCATCCCAGGAAGAACTGCCTGTGTCGGGAGCCACCGAGCACTGAGAATTTTCACGAGGGGCTTAATAAGGGAAGTTTTCTTGGAGAAGTGAATTTTTAACTGAGCATTTAAAAGGTGATATTTACTTAAAAAAAAAAAAACTCAGAAAATTCTTGTGAAAGCCTGCTATGTATTTTTCACATATTCCATATTATTTAATATAGAGGAGAAAAATGATAACAAGAGTGAGTTAGGAAAGGCAGGAAAGAATGTTCCAGCTAAAACGATAAACAAAGGGTAGGACAAACAGGCAGTGAACAGTTATCTTATGTCAAAGAGACAAAAATTAAATTGCAGCAAGTCCCCTAAGATATTCCTTTCAGGTATCTAAGTGGTAGTTTCTTCTATTGGTTTACATGCTTGCAGCATTCATAATAAGGTTGTGATGCCTTCTTCCTATTTCAGGCTGAAACCGCAGCACTCAGAAGAGAACACGCACAAGCCCCCTGCGCAAAGCCACCTGACCCACAGCGTCTGTGCTCACGTACTTTGCGGTCCCTCCTACAGCTGTGAACTCTTGCTCCCATTTCAAGCCCGACTGTCCCCTCGTGAACCGGATCCTGTTCCCCCCCACCTACTCAAGGTCACCACTGTTGCAATTTTCTCTTTCCTGAATTTTCATTGGACTGCTGGATCATTCCCTTCCCTGGTTTATAGACTTGTTGTAATTCCTCTCGTTTCAAAAATAATGCTGGTCATGTAATAAATCTTTCATCCCTACTATGAACGCCCATTTCTCTGTTTCTCTTCATCGTTTGACTTCTCGGAGGTTTTGACTGTGCTCACTGCTTGCACTTCACATTTTCACCTTTGTCTCCCTCATGCAGTCCAACCAGGAGCCCAGGCCATCGCTCCCCCAAAATAGCTCTTTGCAGGTTTGTCCGGGAGACCCGCATCACCAAATCTGTGGGTCACTTATCATCCCTAATCCCACGTGGCCATTTGCTGGATGTTAGAGAGTTGACCACTCATCCCTCTGGAAACACTTTCTGTTCTTTCCTTCCAGGGTCACGAGTGCTCTTGATGACCCTCCCACTCCCTGCTCAGCCCTTTCTCTGCTTCCTCCTCACCTTCCCGACCTAAATGCTGTTCCTGCTGCTCCCTCTCCCCCAGAGACCCGCACATCTGCTTCCCTGTCTCCACAGCGTCTTTGCTGAAACGTATCTTCCAAGCTCTTCCCCGAGCCTCCCCACTTAAAACTGCAGCCCTGCCGTGTTTCCCGGCTCCTGTCCCTGTAAGGCTTGTCTTCCTAACACTCACAAATGTTACCATCGTCATGAGGTTTCAGACATGGGTGCGTTACAAGCTCAATGCCGTGGGGATTTTTCGTGTGTTTTGTTCCAGTAGCCAGACCATTGCCTGGCACAACACACACTTGCTGAACAGGTGAATGGGAGGGAAAAATGTGAACATACACAAAATACAAAATAGGTTAAGGTTGTCTTCAGGGTCCCTGGACCACCCATCAAGACAACAAGATGGAAAATGATCTGAGAATCTGACTGATAAGCATATATCGAGCTATCATCTCATAGCTCCTAACGTAAGATCACAGAGGGTTTAAACACAAACACGCACGTATGGGCGTACATGTAATATTTGTTTCTTTGGAGAAAGATTAAGCTCTGTGGCTAAGGGTCTACAGCCGCACGTGGGGAATTGAATCCTGATGCTCATTTCCATCGAAACCTCCGTCTGCTCTGTGTACACGGTCTGTCCGTCAGGATGAAGCACTAATTAGTGAAAGGAAGAATCCATACAGGATAAAAATGAAGTATTTCTGCTATTTTTTATTATGAGGGCTATTCTGTTATTCCCATGAGATGGTGGGACAGGTAGAATATATTTGATTCTTTCACTGTACGTCTAAGTAAGTCAACTAAGGAAACTTTATAAACTACTTCATAAATTGAGTAACAGGTGGTGCTGGGCCATCATAATGCTGTTAAGGACACAGTGACCTTTCCTCCCCCTGAGATCTGATACTCATCATTCCGTATTACCTACAAGAGCGCTTGTAGAGTGTAATGAAACTTAACCGTTGTGGAGGGAAAGGGAAATTTTTAAAAGAATTAGTTGGAAATTCCATAGGATGCTTCCAAAATTGCTATTTCTATAGAGATTTATACTCTCTCTTGATCCCCTGCCCCCACTCCAAGATGTTATTGATTCTAAAATAATGCATATCGGAACAGTATAGAAATTATATAAAAATTATTATAATCATTTTTTCACTAGAGATTGATTCTAAAAGGATTTTTATTTACTTAGAAGTGCACAGCATATTTTTGCATCAGTAGGACACATATTATAAGTTGTTTTTCAGTGCAAGAAATGGAAAATGCCAAGTCATGGGTCTCCAATTCTATACTTCAGCTGCACTAATAATGCCCTTAATGAACATCATCATGGCTCAATATCACCTTTTACTTAATTCATAAAGTAGGAAAAATCGACTATATTCTAATTATTCCACCTTCTTATGGGAATAACAGAATATTGTCTATAACCAAAACTCAAAGTCCTTATTCACAGAAATTTTAACATAACATATGTTTTCCCAGGTTATGAGATGGGATCCAATTGGTAATATTTGAGGTCTGAAGATACCTGCCTGCCTTTAGGATTCATTCATCTAATACGGACTGTTCCAATCAACTTCCATTATGACTGGCGAGGGACTGCAGTCATGGGTATAAATGTGAAGAAATCAACATCCAGAGAACACCCCATCACAAAGATTCCAAAAGTTCCCCAGGATTCGTGTCATTCCTCCCTGCCTCTGTCCAAGATTATCCTGATGACAGATGGGAAAGTGGAGGTTAATAAACTTCAAACAGTTTAAGCAAGAAGACCTTTGTCAGTCATAGAGACTGGAAGTGGGATGGCGTTTCCAGGGGCTGGGGGGAGGGGAGAATGAGGAGTTATTGCTAATGGACACCGAGTTTCAGTTTGGGAAGGGAAAAAGTTCTGCGGGTAGATGGTGGCGATGGCTGTATTAATGCCACTGATGATACCCTTAGGAAATGGTAAAATGGTAAACGTGACATTGTGTATATGTTACTGTAATCAAAAGAGAAAACCAAAAAAAAAAAAACACCTTTTAGCTTTTCTTTTTTTTTTTTTGTCACAAATAAAGTACAAACAAGTACTGAATATTAACAAGAAACTCTGTCTTCCGTATAAAGCAAATACCTCATGGTCTTGCTACATAACCTTCTTCATTCACTTTTGCCTCAGAAGGTCAAACATAAAAATCACTAAACTCAGTTATATCAATGATTGAAAATACGCAAGAGCTGCACTGTGGACCCGCATTGTGGTGTTGGAGATACTAAGAGCTAGACAATGGAATGATTTAGTTTGCCTCGCATTTGGAAATTTGGCACTATAAAAGTGCATGTGAACTTTCTAGAAAAAAAAAATACTTTTTTTTTCACTTCCTAACATATTCTTTTCATGTATGCTGAGGACTTACTGAGTACAAGTCATCGTGATAGAAGCCGGCATGGGTACAAGAATGGCTGGCGGCTACTTTTCATGGCTGGTATTTTGCAAGCATAGATCACTGTTTGGTCCCGAATTGGATCCCTCCTAGCGATCGGTGCTTGGCTTGAGGGGACCTGAGAGGGTGCAGGTGAGTGTGGACTCGGAACGTTGCATTTTCTCAACCTTGCTAAACCCCTGAGCTCCCCCTCTCGTTGAGCGCCTCTTCAGTCTGCGGCGTCAGAATAGTCCTTTATTTGCTCCGTCTAACAGTGTATACAGAGGATGGGTCAAAAGACAATCCCCAAACTTTCGCTATCCCTCTGCACCCCCCTTCCCTAGCACCTTCCTCACGGCTCCTTTAACTTCCTTGTTTCTCAGGGTGTAGATCAGGGGGTTAACGCCGGGAGTGACGATCGTGTAGAAGAGAGTGAGGAACTTGCCCTGGTCCTGGGAGTAAGCGCTCGCCGGCTGGAGGTACATGTAAATGATGGTGCCGTAGAAGAGCGAGACGACCAGCAGGTGGGAGCTGCACGTGCTGAAGGCTTTCCTTCGCCCGGCGGCCGACTTGATCCCAAACACGGCTCGTGCAATGTGGCCGTAAGAGAGGAGGATGAGAAGGAGTGGCGCCAGGATGATAAAGATCGCCAAGGCGAACGCCAGTGCCTCGAGGCTCACGGTGTCTACACAGGCCATGCCAATCAGCGCCGGCATCTCGCAGAGGAAGTGGTCCACCCGCCGGTGCCCGCAGCGCGGTAGCATCAACGTCTGCGGTGCCATGATGAGAGAATTGCCGAAGCCGCTCAGCCACGCCACGGAAGCCAGCTGCCCGCAGAGGCGCGGGTGCATGACCTCGGTGTAGCGCAGCGGTCTGCACACCGCCGCGTAGCGGTCGTAGGCCATCACAGCCAGGAGCACGCACTCCACCCCTCCCAGAGCCAGCACGAAGTAGAGCTGGACCGCACAGCCCAGATAGCTGATGGTCTTATCCGGGCCCCACAGGTTGTAGAGCAACTGGGGGATGGAGCCCGTGGTGAAACACATGTCCAGGAATGAGAGGTTGGCCAAAAAGAAATACATGGGTGTGTGCAGCCGGGAATCCAGGGCGGAAAGCAGGATGACGGTCATGTTGCCAAGAAGAGTCAGCAGGTAGAAAGTGAGGACGACCACGAAGAGGATCAGCTCTAGGTGGGGACGGTCAGAGAAGCCCACCAGGATGAAGCCCTCGAAAGAGCTTGTGTTGCCCTTCTCCATCACCTCTGGCCACATATTACCTGTTAGGAGAAAGAGGAGCACCTTTGAAGAGTGTAGAAGGGCGCCTGGGTGGCTCAGTCAGTTAAGCGTCTGACTCTCGGTTTTGGCTCAGCTCTTGAGCTCAGGGTTGCGAGATGGAGCCACGGGTCCGCGGGCTCCTCCCCGAGTGCGGAGCCTGCTTCATTTTCTTCCTTTCCCTCTGCCCCTCCCTGACCCCCACTCCCCACTCCCCCCACTCCTGCTCACACACGCACACTCAAACAAACAGAGTATAGATATACTCCCTCAAAATGAAATGACTGGTAAAATGGTGGAATGGAAACACCTTTAGAAATACCGGATGCCTGACTTGGGATTTCAAGTAAGTATTAAGTCATTATTTGACGTGAAGAGCACAGTATTTGGGGTTTTTCAGATTCAGGGCTGTGATTATTTACAAACAATTTGCATGATTATTTTCAGTTTCACAGCTCATTATTTCAAAAGCTCATTATTTTACAAGGAAATAAATCGATCCACTTTTGCTTTTTTTTTTTTAATGGGGAAGCACAGTATGCAAACCATGGGTAAGAAAAGTGGCTTATATCTCTGCATCAGAGAACCAGGCTTGCTGTCAGGTGAAACCTCATTCTTCACAGTGTCTCATCAATACTGGGAAACCTAGAGTCCTACCCAAACTCAGGAGGGTACAGGTGATCAAGCAAAATCTTAGGAAGAAGATGACCTGGTTACTGTTTATAGCTACACCTCTGATTCCGTTCTTTGTATTCACTGGAGCACGACCCTAGCATATCTTCCGCTCCTCTACCCAGCCCTATCCTCAACCTCTGTGGTAAAATGATGTTTTATATCACCATGGTGTATTTTAACTCCGGGATTGGGCAACTTCTCTGAAGCTCTCAGTACTTTCCTGTAAGGATGAGAAAGAAGAAAACAATTGCCAGAACTCAATCCCCAATGGAGCTAATACCCAATGTTCTCTTGATAGCCTCTCCTCTCCTCTCATTCACACTTTGTTCTCTCAAACAGCTCTCCTTCCAGGAAGCCTACACTGACTTTTTTATTTATGTGTCTCTTAGGATCCCGTAGAACTTAAAGACGGCATGTCTTCTAGCACACTTTCACTTATTTGGCAGTGGTTTCGTGTCTTAGGGTGAGCGTGTTGTATAATGTAAGCTAAGCAAGGCAAAGTCTCATTCTAACACTTTTGCACATTTTCCTAAGCAGTTGTACTGAGAAGTGTTGGAGTTGTGACTCATTATATCTCGCAGATGCATGAGGGCACAAAACAGAGCTCCACTGCTCTAAGAATGCCTTGTCATAATGAAATCAAAGTTGGCATGTGCTCCCAACAGCTTCAAGATTTTGTACACTAAAACACTGACAGTTACTGGAAGTTGCAGGATTGTCAAGGTCACCACTCCAGAGGCTGCCACGAGCATCTCTGGTGGTCGCGAACGGATAGGGTAACATGGACGTGGATACACAATCCACTGATTAGAAGGCTGACAACCAATACTTAGAACCACTGAGTTCAGTCAGCACTGAGGGCTTTTCCTCCACTTCCTGTAACATGGAAATCTAAAAAACATATAATAGTCAAGAAAGAACATATGTGTATATACAAATGATTATTCTTTTACCTGGTATGTGAGTGTGCCTGTGCTTATTTAAACCTAATAGAATGCCTTCTAAACACACAGCCATGATCGTTTTCTCCCAAGAGCTATACGCATTAATTATTTAATGGTGTGATGCAATTTATCACTAGTTGCATTTAAGTAAGTTTCCATTGTTATGGGAAACAAGATGATTTTGTACATCCTCTATGACTTCTGGATCCTTGACCAGATAATTTCAATTTCACAAGATTTAAAAAATTGAACCGAATAATGCCCCAATATCAACTGATCTATAATTTGTCTCTAACAAGTCAGAATGCGGATTTATTGCTTATATTGTTTGGAGGAATGAATGATCACATCTTGGGGTTAAGAGAAGTGTTGGCACTTCACAGCTAGACAAGCTGCTCGTTCTGTGACAAACGGAACAGGAGATAAATGCACAGGGCAGAAACCCTAAAGAGCATTTTAGAAAATTCTTTCATTGACTCTCCATTTGGAGTTTAAAATCTGTGTTACTGTTTAACACTCACAAGCACAGAGAGCTCATTATTCAATAGACACCCATGCCATGCAGGACCATATTAGTATTTTTAGTCTTAAGATTTTCCAATTCAGTAGATCCCACTACTTCTTAAATTCATTTTGGGGGTAAAAACTCCATTATTGAGTTCAAAACTCTCTCCAGCTTCCTCAAAGACTGAGTGATATTAAACGACAATCTTTAAAATTGGATCAAGCCTGTGTACATAAAATACACAGACATTTATGCTGTGAATATTGGCATAGTAAGTCGAGTTGCGTGTGATTCAGCTGTTGTCTAAGGCGAAAGAAACCCAGATGACTGTCTGGAGGCCAAGGTCACATTTCTTCCTGCACAGGATCATTAACTTACCAAATTCGACTGCGGCGTCAAAAATGCCACGTCCACGGTTCCTTGTCTTTCTTGGGACTTCACTTGGAAGTCCAAGTGGGATGACCAGAGTGAAAGTGAGAAGGAAAGAAAGATGACATTTTGGAAATCTACAGGAAAGAGGAGATAAAGAGGCAAGACCCAAGCAGCAGTGAATCTGGATAGACGAAGAGAGGATGGGGATGAGCACACAGTGGTTATGCCACCTGAGGGCCCTCAGCATCCACATTCCCCTCCCCCTCAGATCGGAAATCAGACAAGGAGCAGCGAAGGAAGCCAGGTGTCTCCGGTGCACACTCAGTGTGGGGCCACTTGAAGATCAAAGGATTCAAGTTCGAAAAGAAAGAACTTCTTATAGGTTTCAGAGTTGATATAGGATTGGATACTTCCTCCTCGGTCTCACCCTATGGAGTTAAACTTCCTCTTACAAAAATTCCCTTAACTAATTATCTCTAACAAGATTTGGGAGAACATATGGTCTCAGGGGAAACACCACTCTTCTCAACACCCCTATCCACCCACCCCGCCCCCCGCACACCAGATTCACCCAAGAGACAGACGGAGAGGGGGCACCAGATCTTCCTTGCTGGGTCTCATCAAGTGATGATAAACACGAAGGCCCAGGGAGTGGCTAATTCACACTCAATTCAGAAAGGAACCTAGGGGCGCCTGGGTGGCTCAGTCGTTAAGCGTTTGCCTTCGGCTTGAGCCCCACATCAGGCTCCCCCCCTGGGAGCCTGCTTCTTCCTCTCCCACTCCCCCTTCCTGTGTTTCCTCTCTCGCTGGCTGTCTCTTTCTCTCTGTCAAATAAATAAATAAAAAATCTTAAAAAAAAAAAAGGAAAGAAAGGAACCTAGAGTCAGTGAAAAGAGATGCCAGGGTCTACTTGTGCCTCAGTTTACTTTTGTGATATGTGTCCCCTGCTACTTTCTTAGTGCATGCAGTGTAGAGAGGTGCTACTCACAGTCCTTTGCCATTTTGTTTATTCAAGATTAACTTTCTGTGCAATTATAAAGTCCGTAATAATACAACTTAACTTATATATTTTCTGTTTAAGACAGATCTACCAAGGACAACCCTCTGGGTCCCTGCCCTCCTTGGGACCTTTGTACTATCACTTTGCCATTGCTCAATTAACCTTGCTTTGCTGCCCCCCAAAGACAGATGGATCAAGAGAAAGATAAAAAAGAGACAGTTTTTGACATGTAAAATTAACACAGAAACAAAAAAAGACCAAAAATATTAAAAATAACTTCATCTCAATTTGCCTAGTTTAGTGTAAAACTATTAAAATTATCTCAAGAAAGTTACCGTCTATCTGACTGACAAATGACTTCACCGGAGTCATTAGACTTAACAGGTTTTGGTTTTTAAAAAAGACAAAAAATAATAGCATGCACGTGCCATCCCAGATCCCTTGCCTGACAGCCATACGGTGAACAATACAGCAACAACTGCATTTCGAAAGCTCATTTTCTGTATTTAGCTGTAAAAGACTTCAAAGGAAGAGATTTTAGTTGATGCACATGATATACTATGTATCAATGTGCCTTGTACATCTAAATATCACTTCGATTTTTAATAACCATTAGTATTAATATCTTATGGCCGACTAACTTCAGTGACACTCTGCCAGGTAGAAACAGAACGTAACTGGCCATCACCATGTCAAACACTGTGTTTTAAATATAAACGTCATTAAAGTCATATAGTATAATCCTTTATAAAAGATTTTTTTTTATTTTATTTATTTATTTGACAGAGAGTGAGACAGTGAGAGAGGGAACACCAGCAGGGGGAGTGGGAGAGGAAGAAGCAGGCCTCCAGCAGAGCAGGGAGCCCGATGTGGGACTCGATCCCAGGACCCTGGGATCATGACTTGAGCTGAAGGCAGACCCTTAATGTACTGAGCCACCCAGGCTTCCCATCAGATAGTATAATCTTAATACCACTACTTATACTGGTAGAATATGAGCTAGAAATGATAGCATTATCATCTCCATTAATTTATAAGATAGCATTATCATCTCCATTAATTTATAATGACATACAATGATTTTTTCTGTCAACAAATACTGAAATACCTAGAAGAGCCATCAAACCAAATCAATATTAATTCTGTATTTGAGCGAACTTCTTGGCACAGTCAGACGAGCCATCCCCCTGAGAGTTGCTTCTTATTCCTCGATGGAGTTGTTAGTTTGTACCCCCATCTCAGCCAAAGATTTTCTCACAGAAACTGGGGAGAAGTAGCTAGAGAATTTGATGCTGTCGAGAATTTCCTACCCGAGGTAATGAGTCCCTCTGAGAAATAGAGGCGAGGTCTTCATAGGGCACTTAACTCCATGAGGGATGTGAAATTGTTAGCCAAAGAGGACATTTTAGACCCAACCTTTAAATTTTTTTTGCCACCTCGCTGCTACCCCTTTTCCTCACACCTGGCCCATCACTACCCTTAACTATTACAAATACACTTGAATCTGTAACTGACGGGAATGTTATAGTTAAGGAAAGCCCTTTTCTGTGAGATAAAATAATACAATGCAAGGTTCTAAGTGACTGCGAGAGAGGCTCCCAGCATATTGTCGTACGATGTAACACGTCGTAATGCGACCCCATGGAAAGAAGTCTGTAAGTCTGTGTCATTTCCATCAGACACAAGTACCTTTTTTTAAAGTAATCTCTACACCCAACACGGGGCTCAAACTCATCACCCCGAGATCAAGAGTCTCGTGCTCTTCCGACTGACCAGCCAGGTGCCCCCATCAAACACAATTACCTTTAAACAAATCTCTTACTGTAACTGAATCTAATTTATCATCACTGTAGCTTTTGTGCAAGTAAACAACAGATTATTCAGAAAACGTTTATCACACACGTTCACAAAATTTGATGTCAAGTGTCCATCACTTCTTCGAACTTCATTTCCCAAGTCTGCTTTTCTTGGTTTTTGCCTCATTGTGATTTGTCCAGTCACCGAGTCTTAAAACATCGCAGTTTTCCTGACCCATCTCTTTCCCTGAATGCACATATTCCACAAGTTTTTTTAAGACTACCCATATCAGGGGCACCTGGGTGGCACAGCGGTTAAGCGTCTGCCTTTGGCTCAGGGCGTGATCCCGGCGTTCTGGGATCGAGCCCCACATCAGGCTCCTCTGCTGGGAGCCTGCTTCTTCCTCTCCCACTCCCCCTGCTTGTGTTCCCCCTCTCGCTGGCTGTCTCTCTCTCTGTCAAATAAATAAATAAAATCTTAAAAAAAAAAAAAAAGAAAAGACTACCCATATCAGCCTTCTTTCACCCCTTGGTCTTCTTTTCCCTTTCTACTTCTCTGGGCCCAGCCCGTAAGTCATTAACTCTTACCTGATCTGTTACAAGACTCTCTAGAGTCTCCCTCCTTAAAATTATTTTTCACTTTGCAACAAAAGGAGCATTTCTGAAATATAGTTCTTATCATGTCAGTGCTTAAAGCCCCGAAGTGACCCTTACTATTGCCTATGGAAATACACATATATTCCTTAGTATTAATGTTGGTTCTGGACCAGCTTCCATTTCCATCTACAAGAGTTTGTGTTTATTTTACACTTCAAATGCGTTAAGCTACACATTTTCCTTTGAAGAGGATGACAAACTGAATCATCTCTGGAAAATCACTTAGAATAAAGGGGAAGAAGAACAGAGAGAGAATGGCTCAAACTCCAGCTCAGAAAAATTGATACAGGCTTAAAAACTAGAAACCTCACTCACTATCACTGGGGAGAAAAATTAATTTGAAGAGTTTCTGTGAAAGTTAAATAAGGTAAGAAATATTAAATATTTAGCATTGTCCCTGACATAAAGTAGATCTTTGATAACGGTGATTTTTCCTAACTATATGTCTCCTTGCTTATGATATTCTTTCAGATGGGAATGTTCATTCTATTAAATATAATACTAAAATCATGAAGGCTAGTTGAAATATGCTTCCTGGAAGATCCTCTTATTGCTCTTTGTTTTTTTGGCTATATTTTTTTCTGGGTTCCAGCAGCTTTTTATTTGCAATCCTATTACATTTGTACTATACTTATTACCCCCTATATTGGATTTTAGTTTATTCTAAAGAAAACCTAAAGATGAACATTATTCGGGAGTAAGTTCTTGGTTAAGAGGATAAAATAGAGTGAGCAGAAGGGAAAACTTAGAGGAGTTTAGCAAAATGAAAGAATTGATATGCTTGTTGCACTTGTATGTTGGGGTAGAAGATAGTAAAGTAGGAGGAAAAGAACTCATCTACTTAAAGGATATCATGAGAAACCCCTTTGGTGGAAAATCACACCATCTAATGCCTTTATTGTGCATTTACACAAAGTCAAATATACAATAAAAATTACTAGACATGAAAAGAGGCAAGACCATATAATCAGTAATCAAGATTAAAAAAAAAAAAAGACCAATAGAAAGAGATCCCTAGATAACCCATATCATGAAGTCAGTAGATTAATATTTTAACACAACTGTGATTAGTCTGTTGAAAAATATGGACCCAAAAAAAAAGCACTCGTGACAGTTTCACCAGAGACTTGAAATGTAAAAAAGAATAGAATGTAGAAATGAAAAGTAAAATAACTGAAAAAACTCAGTCTGAGTTTAACATCACAACAGAGAGCAGTGACTAGAAGTAAAAAAAAAAAAAAAACCCACAACAGCTGTAACACCAAGAAAGAACGAGATGGAGACAAATTATGGACATAACCACATGCAGGTCAAATGCAATTGGTTTAAGATACAAATGATTAGCGTGTTAGAAGAAGTGAGAAAGAATGGGGCAGAAGCAAAATACAAAAAGATAATTGCTTAGGATTTTCTAAAACCAATAAAAATTATCAACTAACATATTCAAGAATTTCAGAACCTCTAAAAAAGGTAAACTAAAAAATAAAACTGCGTAAGGGTTTATTTTCTTAGACATGCTACCATAAGTATGAAAAAAAATCACTAAATTGGACTTGATCAAGACTGGACACATTTGCTTTGTGAAAGTCCCTTTTACGAACATAAAAGACGACCTACAGACTGGAAGAACGTATTTGCAAACCATTTATCTGACAAAAGACTCATAACTAGAATATATAAAGAACCCTCAAAACTCAACTGTAAAAACACAAATAATGCAATTTGAAAATGGGTAAAAAGTGTAACGGACATTTCACTGTAGCGGAAGCAAGGATGGCGAATAAGCCCAGGAAAGTCGGTGCGACATCAACGGCCGCTGGGGAGGCGCTGGGAGGTCCTGAGATGCTGAGCCCACCGATGAGCTCCGGTTTGCGGTTCTGGCTCGGAGCTGGAGAGCTGGGGGGGGGGGAGGGGGGAACGCTGGTGAGGGTAGGGTCTGCTCCCACCTGCTGGTGTCATTGGCTCATAGAGCAAAGAGCCAGGTCAGTAGGGACATGCCAGGAACCAGAAGCAGTGAAAAGGCCACAACTTCAACACCAATTACAAGTACAATCGCCGCGCAACTAAGCTTACAATAATCCATTTCATTCACTGGACTCATTTGTCCGTGCACAGGACACACCAAAAATGTAAATAGGGACCAATACAATCTTTCAGGTCTTTAATGAAAGCGTTATTGTCTGAAATCCTCCCAGGAAGTGGCATTGCATTTGGGTGACAATATTTTCGTAGTGAACAATTCCCTCAACTTCCACGTTGCCCTTCCAACCATAATGGCTGTTGTCCTGTGGATCAAGGAATCAACGTGGGGATTGTTCCACTTGTTCAGCACATGTGGTCCATACGTCCAGAATCAGGGAAAATGACTACGAATTGGGTTTGTGGGCCCCTGGACCCACATCAGATAAACCTAAGTGAAAACAGTATATGTCATAATCTCAACACGTAGTGGTTGACGAAGTAATCAGAGTCTCCAGGGAGAAAAAAGAGTAGCTCAGAGCTAAGACTCAATGATCCTGGAAAAGGGGAATTCCTTTCCCAAGCACACAATTACTCAGATAAATGGTTGGAGGTATAAGAGGAGAAATAAATGGTTGGAGAGATAAAGGAGAAATACTCCTGTATCTGCGGATTTGTGCTCTTACAGGAGATTTCTGCAGGATGCTGGCACTCTCATCAACTAATTCTCAATGCCAGGTCTTACTTCCACGATACCTGTGGTGTCCTCTGGGCCATCTCACTTTTAGGAAGTGAATGATCCAGGTGCACAAAGTAAACCCATTTACATTCTAATGAATTTCTAACAAATTAAATGTGCTTATTGTAGCCCATGATTAAGCCCAAATTTTAAAATAAGTGAACATTAAAGCATTCTCAGCCATTCCAGCTAGAACACGAACTCCATATCCATTAGTAAGTGCAGATTGATGAAATCACCTCCACGTAAAAAATGTTCTCCCTCCTGGAAATCATTCCCACACGTAGTCACCATGTTTCTAATGTCAAAAATTAGAGCAAACTCCTGCAGTTTTCTAAGTGTGAAAGCCGTCCCCCCTCCCACGGTTTCACTTACAGATGCTTCCCCAGGGGGCACTGCGATCTGATCCTTGGCAAAGAAGGGCTTTAGGACTAGGGAGTGGGAACCCGTCCACCTCTTGCAACTGCCTCAGGGAGTGGGAACCCGTCCACCTCTTGCAACTCCGCTCAGCTGAGGGCTTCACTAGACGCAACAGGGGAATTTACTTCTGTCATGGAAATCTCCATGGATTTTAAGGGTTTAGATACGCAGAATCGTCTAAAGCCACAAAAATGTCTCTATTCCAATTCTTGGAGTCCCATTCCTTCCAAATAATCTCTAACGTTTCATTAAAAATAAATCACGCAGGGCTCTGAACCGCTTTTAGTCACATCACTTCTGACAGCAAAGGTGTGGGGCGTTCCACTTCTCCAGCTCTGACTCCACTGGATGTCCGATACTTCAAATCAGTTCTCACATTCACAACCCCAAGTCAGCATCAGACCCCACAGATTAAGGGATTCGGTCCCAAAAGACCACCCCTACTTCAGACACAAAGAGCAAAGATGAGGCTACCTGTATTTCTGACCGACTGGCTTTAAATTCAGGGGTTCCCACAACCCCCTCTTTGGGTTTGGTAATTTGCTGGAATGGCTCGCAGAACTCAGAAGAGCAGCTTAGCTACTGTGACTGGCTTAGTATTAAGGACACAACTCAGGACCAACCAATTGGAAGAAATGCATAGGACAAGGTATGGGGGAGGGGGTGAGAGCTTCCCCTCGCCTCTGAGTGTGCCTCCTCCCCCCTTGTCCCTGTGTTCACGTGCACAGAAACTCTCCAAACCCCAGGCGTTTAGGTATAGTGGATTAAATCATTGACTACTGGCGACTAACTCAATCCCCAGCCCATCTCCTTCTCTGGAGGTCGGGATGTGGCATTGAAACTTCCAACCCTCTAATCCGGAGGCTGGTTCCTCCTGCACCCAACACCCGTCTTGAAGCGCCTAGGCCCCACGCAGGGTCACTCAGCATAATAAATGCAGGTATGATCGAAAGGAGTTTATTATGAATAACAAAAGACTCTTTTCATTGCCATCACTCAGGAAATTCCTAGGGTTTTAGAAGTTCTTATGCCGGGAACTGGGTCCTAAGACCAAATGTACATTATTACATGAATTTGATTTAGAATTTGATTCAGAAACCCACAGGATCATTCTTTGCAACTTATTTTTTTATATTTAGCCCTACAATGACAAGAAATAAAAGACTGCCTTAGGACAATCTTTTATTTTTAAAAAATCTTGGTTCTCTGATCATGATTTGAGCTGATTATTTGAAGCCTTGAGCTTGTAGTATTATTTATTTATTTTGTTTGGTTGGTTGGTTTTTTATTAGTTTCAGAGCTAGAGTTCAGTGATTCATCAGTTGCATATAACACCCTGTGCTCAGTGCTCATTACATCACCTGCCCTTCTTAACGCCCATCCCCCAGTTACCCCATCCCCCCACCTTCCTCCCCTCCAGCAACCCTCAGTTTTCTAGAATTCAGTGCATTTTATGGTTTGCCTCCCTCTCAATTTTCATCTTATTTTTTCTTCCCTTACTGTAGTAGTATTTATTTAAGTTCTCCAAAACACTTGCAAGGAACTCTCCCGAACTTCAGCCTTGGTGTCCCTGTGCCTACCATCCTGATCTGATACAGCAACAGAGCCTTGAATGCAAAGCTTCATTCCAGATACCACAGGAAGTAACTTAAGATGTTTCTTTCACCCCTAAAGACTGTCCTCTACCTGCTGTGAAGAACAAAGGCAAAAGGAAAAAGTTAAACTTCGTGTAACTTACAGCCCATTGCCTTGAGACAGGCAGGGTGATCTTCCCCTGGGAGCTCAGCTGCCACAATGTTAATACTTAGCTAGAAGCAAAAGGCAACCTTAGCTTGACTTTAGCCTGACCTCCAGGATCCTGTAAAAATCCCTTTGGAAACTTCCTCTATCTCCACCCACCCAAAAAGGTATATGTTAGGAATTGTCCTCCCAGCACATGGCCCACTGATACACATCTGAAGGGTCTCATGACTAAGAATTTACTAGACTTACTAGACAGTAGTAAATGACCTTTTCCTAACAACAGCTCATCCTTCAAGGTCCTGGAAACCTTGCTTCCAAATTCCTTAGAGACTTACACTATACCCTGTCCCAACTTGAAAGTATGTAATTATCCACTCCTCACAACCCCAGTGCAGCCCTTTCTGCCCATTGATCCTTCCTGTCCCCCTGCTTTAGTAAAACCACCCTTTTTTGCACCAAAGACATCTCAAGAATTCTTGACTGTTTGCTCCCAAACCCCAACGTTTCACTTCATACCTATTTCCCATTCTCTAATGCTTCCCAGTCTCTACGGGCTGTGGCTCAAGTCAGATATCCCAAATTAGGTCACCGTATCTCTGAGGGTCAGATACCTGCAACCATTTCCGGCACTGATTACCATATGGAGAAGGCTTCCCAACTACTAACAAAATAATTCCTTTAGGTTCGCTTAAATAAAGGAGTTATCCGGAAGTGCTAGAAAATCCACACGCTCCTGAGCATGCCTTATGCTGCTTGCAGAAGCAACTCCCAGAATCACCGTGCAGAACCGACATGACAAGGGAGAGTGTGTGCTGTCTCACGCTGCCTTTGCCTGAGTCGGTAAGATTCTGGGGCCAGAAAGAAAATTCTAGAACCATCTCCCTCTACTGTAGTTGGAAAACAGTCCTTGCTACTTTCAGTCCCGCGTTTGTACTGTATAGGAGCCTATCCAGGTTTAGGGAAGCTTGAAGCTTACACAATCTTGGAGGTTGTCTTTAATAAAATAAATACAAAATAATAAATAAGTATTCGATATAATAATTAATATGTATTTAGAATTAGAGAAGTAATCACACAAATTACCTATTTCTAAAAGGAGATAAATATCATTATCACCACTGAATGCAGGCAGGATATATACTACTCTAAAATATGTCATTTTAAGGTGTGCCGGGTGGCTCAGTTGGTTTAGTGTCTGAGTCTTAGTTTCAGCTCAGGTCGTGATCTCAGGGTCATGAGATGAAGCCCCACACTCAGCACAGAGTCTGCTTAAGACTCTTTCTCCCTTGCCCTCTGCCCCTGCCCCAGCACACGCTCGCGGTGCTCTCTCTCTTTCTCTCTAAAATAAATAAATCTTAAAAAAAATGTCAGTTTGGCACAGGGATTATTTTTAGCCGAAGACAAATGAGAATCAGCAGAAGCAAGGAAAGTTCTCTGCCCTCGCCTTTTCTGTCTAAAAGCTGGGCATGTGTTTCCCTAGTGAAGGTGTCCTCTTTTCCATACCAGGAAGATAGAGCTGCTCTTACCACAGGAGACAGACTGCGCATTGACACGAGTCTACGTAAGCCAGTCTTTTTACTGAAGTAGCCCTTATATTCCATTTCTTCCATATACTTCCTAGTCGCTTTTCCACAATCTATTGTCCCTTGAAGCCCAAACGCCCTGTCCTTTGTTGAAATGATGTATAAGCCCTGAGTCTGGCTGCTGCTTTGAGTTTCACTTCTCGGAACTCCTATGCGCTAGAATGTTAATAAAAATTGTGTGTCTTTTCTCATGTTAATATGTCTTTTGTTAATTTAATGTATGTGCCCTCAGTGACTGAACATAAGAGGACAGAGGAAAATATTTTCTTCCCTGACATCACCAAATCTAAAAAAATAATATATCATTTTAAAATTAACTGCCTGATACACATCTATGCTCTCTGCTCCTAGTTTATGGATGAGAACTCCTTAGTTACTTTTCCTTTTTTTTTTATTGTAAAAATGACTTCATGTTACGATTTCTTATAGAGAGACTAGAGAGGTAATTGAATCCTTCAGCGTGCTGTGGTTGATGGAATTTTACTTGTTATAAGTTAATAGAAATAGTGTACAAATTTCCCATTGCTTTCACCACTCATTATCAAGAAGGCTTATAAATATTTACTATTGTTCACATTTGGGGAAAACCTGTGTTCATTTCCATTTTTACATGTGTTTCAGATTTGGGAGTGTTTCAAGTTTTCTTGTGAATAACATAACACAATAGCACTTCATTCATCATTTTCTCACAGCCGTCCCAATGTATCTATTGTAGCAACGTTTTACTACTGATACGTTAGCCTCATTGACATCAGTATTTTCCTCAAATACCAAAAATGCAAATTACTTTCAAATATGCTCTTTGATTCATGTCTTTTTGTTACTTGGAACATCAAAAAAATCCAAGATCCTATTCACTATTTCTATTCACATTTTATCTGAAGAAAATGTAATTTCAATGATTTCTGTACTCAGACCTACTGTTTTGTGTTGTTGTTGTTGTTTTCAAATTTCATTCATTAATTTGCCTGACAGCTTTTCTGTAGTTTTTTAATAGACAAATTCAGGGGCACCTGAGTGGCTCAGTCTGTTAAGCATCTACCTTTGGCTTGGGCCCCGGGCTGAGGGTCCTGGTGTCAGGGTCCTGGGATTGAGCTCTGCATTGGGCTCCCTGCTCAGCGGGGAGCCTGTTTCTCCCTCTGCCCCTCCCCTCTGCTTATGCTCCCTCTCACTCTGCTCTCTCTGAAATAAATAAAGTATTTTTTAAAATAATAAACAAATTCAAAGACGACAATGGAAGGTGCCCTTTGTCTCTACATCTCAGGGATCTGTAATTTCTCACTTGTTTTATGTGACCATTGCAAAACTTTCCAGATGAGAGCGGAGCTTTACCAACTCTTTGAAAAAATTCTTTGTATTCACTTGTGCTGGGATTCTTTTTTACGGCTCTGAAAATATCCCCGGTCATTAACTGGGAGTCCTTACAGTGCCCACGGCCTCGCACTCTGAGGCTGGAGCTCGGTGTCATGGCTTCCCCACCTACTGGCATCCTCAGGAATCTTGTGGGTAATTCCACAGCCTGCCCCGCACCTTACAACAGGACGCTGGCCAGTCAGCCCAGTCTGAAGTCTGCGTGTGACCTACACCAGGAGGCCAGACAATACCCAAGCTATACACACGAGTCACCGTGAGCCACAGAACCGGGTCCCCAAAACAGCTTTCCCTGAGTCAGGTGACAGGAAGTCTCACAGCTGCTTCATCACCAACTGGCGTGAGAACCAAGTCGGAATCTGTCAGGCGGGCTGAGGCCCTGAGGGGGAGGGTCCCAGGCCCAGGGCCAAGAGCGTTCTTCACTTTGTGTGAGAAGGAATTCAAGGACAAGCCTGTAGAGAAAGGGACAAAGCTTTATTAAGTACAGAAGGAAGAGAGGAGATACTTTACTGCAAAGTACTGGTCTTTCTTCCCAGAGAGGGAGGAGGACCCCTCTTTGTCTCTAAAGAAGGGTTTTATTCGTTTTTTAAAATTAGCTAATAGTATAGGGAGGGGCTTACTCTCTAGCTTTGGTTTATCATTATATTGGGCAGTTCATGTTTCCATTTTCTTAGGGTCGTGGAATTACCCACAAGGAGCAATTTTAAGAATGTCCAGCTTTGTGGCTTCTACTGCCTGAGAGAGTGGGGTCTTACGGTTTTCCCTAAGTCACGTCTTGTGACATTTTTTGTGACCTGCTGACTTTCAAGTTAAGGGTCAGCCTAAAACCAAAATGGCTGTACTTCGCTCAGCTTGTGTCCCTACTCTGCCTTCCCCCCTGCCTCAAGAGGGAAGTTGGAGTGGAAATGAGAGTGGCCTTGACTAATTACGGATAAGATATTTTTTGGAAATTTTACAAAAACATGATTTTATGGGCACACATTGCTAGGATCCTTCTCAGAGACAATGCCTGTGCCAGAGAGGGACGTAGGAAGATCGAATTTGACCAGTTTCATGTTAAGTCCCCCTCAACTGAAGCCAACCACACCAGCAAAAATGTGCTGTTTATTACAAATTTAGCTCAAATCTGAATCAAGAATTCTGCTTCTGGGCAAAATTGAATAACTTTCAGAAGTCAAGAACTAGAAAAGCCCTAACAAATACAAAAAATTATTTGTGTAAAATATCAGAGAGCTACTAAAGCAACAAAGACAGGAGAGTTCATGGGTGTTCAGTTTGCTGTTCCGCGGAACGAAGAAGTGTGAAGTGGGCTGGGGGGGTTCCCCCGGGGACTGCTCAGTCTGGATTCCAGCAAGAAGCTGATGACTTACGCAGCTAGCAAAAGGACCGACAGTAGGGAAGAAAGGAAAAAACCCAGAAATTTGTCATTCTTCTTTAGTTAATGTGACAAAAATGAATTGAGGGCCTGAAATGCAAGGGAGTTTTCCCTCGAGGTATTTGACAAGCAAGCCTTTAAGTTAAGAAGGGAAGGAAATTTAAAAGGTTTGTCCAACACCCCTGAAAAACACAGCTGACTTTCCAACAATCTTACGGTACTGAGGAGTTAGTTCAGTTTAAGACTAACCCAGAGGTTACTGCACTAGTCTCTCAGTTGAAAGACCTCGAGTGCTGTTATCCGTAAGAACAGAGATAATGAGGGGCGCCTGGGCGGCTCCGTGGGTTATGTGTCTGCCTTCTGCTCAGGTCACCATCGATGGGGCCCCACACTGGGCTCCCTGCTCAGCGGGGAGCCCGCTTCTCCCTCTCCCTCTGCCCCTGCCCATCCCCTTCCCTCTCTCCCTGCCCTTTCCCCACCAGCTCCTGCTCACACCTGCTCTCTCACAAATAAATAAAATCTAAAAAACAAAACAAAACAAACTTTCCAATATGGCAGGTCTGTCTTGACCCAGCTTGGGCCCTGTCAGAGTGAATGTGCTCAACGTCCCAGTCCGCCTGGCAAAACAAAAGGTGAGCCTTGTCTGCAGGAAGATAACATCATCCGAAGGGAATATGAACTCTTAAGTTTTAAAATATCTATCATGTAGCTCTGTGCACGAATGACTTAGAAACAACAGCTAGCAATTAGGATGCGAAGAAGTCCTTGTCATTGGTTGCAACTATAGTTATTCCTAAAACAGGTGACCGTTGAACAACATGACCGTTTGAAATATGTGGGGTCCACTTACCCATGATTCTTTTTCAGTAAATACGGTGCAGTCCTGTAAATGTGTTTTCTCCTTATTGCGATTTTTCTAACATTTTCTTTCCTCCAGCTTTATTGTAAGAATATAGTGTATAATACATATGACATATAAAATGTGCGCTAATGGGCTATTCATGTTATCAATAAGGCTTCCAGTCAACAGTGGGTTATTAGTGGTTAAATTGGGGGGGGATCAAAAGTTATGGGTGGATATTTGACTGCAATGAGTAACACCCCTAACTTCCCGCATTGTTCAGGACCATCTTCCATTAAATTCTTCAAATTTGTTAAAAGCTTGTCGTTTTGTCTATTTAATAGATCCTAATAATTTTTCAGAATTACAAATATATGTCTTCCAAATCTATTCATCTGGAAAAGAAATTGAAATGAGCCTGCCTGTTATAGTACATGAATAATAAATATATATTCTGGCTGGATTAAATATTGCAATATAAAAAAATTAAATCTTACAAGACAATCTATGCACTCTCGAGTTGAAGAAGATCTTAGTAATTAAGCCTAGAAATTTTAAAATCCATGCAAGATAAGGTGAATATAGTGGTTCTATGTTAATTTGTAAGACTACTTTATGTAAAATATATTATAAATCAAGCTAATGAGCAGTTTTCTTAAGATAAATTACACAGAGGTCCATTTAGAGAATTTACACATGGAATAAAGAATTCCTGATAGAAGTCACTGCATGCCTTTAGAGAACTCAGCGAGTAGCGGAGAAAAGAAAACGAATCCCAGTTCAACAGCAAAACAATCAAACTTTCTTGGGTACTTTAGTCCCCATTGTCATTACTTCTGTCTTAGAAAAAGTTGAGGATCTGCTCTCTAGAGGAAGTTTGCTGAGCAAATCGAGAGCAAAGAGAAATATCACTTCAAAGATCTCTCTCTCCCTTCCCATTGGGTATGTGGCTAATTACATAAACTATGGGGGAAGAGGTTTGCAATTCAGTGTTTGAGGTTTCCGCCAGAAACCAAAACAAACACCAATGCTGGTAGAGCAAAGACACCATACGTACTTCTATCCACTTTGCAAAACTGGTTAGGAAAACCCCTCTGAAAATAGCAGCTGATGCCCTCATTCCAAGTGAGGAATTACCTGAACGCCACACTCTGGTCGTCTGTGCTGCTCGTCCTTATCTTCCAGTTAACCCTGAACGGGACCTCGTGACTTACATGGAGTGTAACTAGAAGAAGCCTACTTAATGTCATCAAACCAGTTACACAACCAAGTAATTTATGAAGATGTCACTGTACCGGTGAACTTTAATTCTGTTTGAATTCAAGCCTCTTGGACACAAAGATAAATGGATCTGTCTCCAACGCTTAAAATGGAGGTAAGTAGAATACATTTCAAAAAAATTACTAAATTTGTGGCTCCTGGGTGGCTCAGTTGTTTAAGCGTCTGCCTTCGGCTTGGGTCATGATCTCAGGGTCCTGGGATCGAGTCCTGCTTCTCCCTCTGCCTGCTGCTCCCCCTGCTTGTGCTCTCTCTCTCTCTGTCAAATAAATAAAATCTTTTTTAAAAATTAATAAATTTATTTAGTATTACTTAGTAATATACTTATATACTGAGTAGAATATTACTTATACTTAGTAAAATTTGAATGTTCTAAGCACTCATCTCATAGCCTGTTTATATTTCACATCTCAGCAAAGACCAAATTATCTGCTGGGATAAATATGATTCATTCCACTTAAGCTTCTATGAACTTTTATATATAATGTTATTTTGAATATTGTTTGTAATCTCTACGGAAAAAAAGAACTTTAGTGCAGGTCAGTCTCCTACTTACTAGCTCTAAGACTTTGGGCAAATAACTTCTCTGAGGACATAAATTCAGTCTGCCTGCAAAATTAATCATTCATAAACAAGAAAAACTTTTTTTAAATAAACTTCTTTGTAAATCATCTTAAGCCAAGATACAATGCATTAGCTGTATGAAAAATTATTCCTAGTATTCTTCCTTATACTCCAGCAAGAAGATGGCATCTATGTGATATTTGGAAGCTTATCTCTGAGGCATAGGAGATAATTCGAGAAAACTTAAAAGTAAACAGTTTTTATGCTGATGGGAAATACCAACCCCGTAGGTTACCAGAGATAAAACTGACATCCAAAGTCATTAACTTACTTGCCGAATTATGCAACGACCTCTGGCAGGTTTGGGACTAAAATTCTTGCTCCCTCATAGGTAGCTTATAGAGATGCTTCTAAGGCTCTGTCATACCTTATCTTTTTGAACGTTCAGGCTCAGATAGGGGAGGGGAGAATGCAACAGAGCGATGACAGATAGAAGGTCCACCAATGCACAGGTTTAAAAGGAGCTGATGATATGTATTCATCTGGGCAAATATTCTGAACTATGGGTTAAGACATTCCCAGATGATCGCAGATAAAGTTTTGCTGATATCCCATCAGCTGCTTCCAAAATGCTCCTTCTGTTAACGCAGGTTTCAACCCAGATGTGCTCCCTTTCCAATCCCCTTGGTATCTCACAAAATCAAAATGTTCTGTTTTGCTGCCCAGTTGAACGCTTGCCACTCAAAGTGAGAATAACATTACCGCGAGATGCTGCGCATTGGGCTTTACTCAAAAGCAGAGGCATCTGCTCGGTGATCTTTAGGGCCTCAACAGACTTGTGCGTAAGCAGGAGAGCGATCAGGAGCGTGTCCGATACAAGTTCAGAGATGCAGATAAGAACTGAGGCTTCTGTTTGTTTGTTTTAGACGTTAGCAATTACTTCAGTCCTAACATTGAGAATATGCATCAGAATTCAGATTACTTGCAGCCTCTAGGAGGAATTACTCGGCTGAGGTCAGATGGAGACACTGTTTAGAGAGGGCTCTGGTTCAGGAGAAACTTCTGGCACAACAGCACAGAGGAGATCGACACGTATGGGGAGAAAGTCTGTGAGATGGAGGCTGGGAATGTGTGGGCAGGAAAATAATGAATTTTGAGACAATAAAACGATATCAGAAGTGAAACACACAGTGGCCTTGAGACATAACTGCCAGGCTTCCTAAGGTGTGATCTACATTACGGATATTCTGAGGGAGGGAAGAGGGTAAGAAGACATTTTTAAAACGTGAATATATTCTAGGGGCGCCTGGGTGGCTCAGTCGTTAAGCGTCTGCCTCCGGCTCAGGGTGTGGTCCCAGGGTCCTGGGATCGAGCCCCACGTCAGGCTCCTCCGCTGGGAGCCTGCTTCTTCCTCCCCCACTTCCCCTGCTTGTGTTCCCTCTCTCGCTGGCTGTCTCTATCTCTGTCGAATAAATAAATAAAATCTTAAAAAAAAAAAAAAAGTGAAGATATTCTAAAATTTTAAGAAGCATGCCCTAAGATTTTATATTAATTTTTTAAAACAAGCAATAAAAACACTAAAAAGTTCTCCTGTGAATTGAAATTTATATTTAGCTTTACAAATTGGATGAGCTAGAAGCGTTTATGAAGGTAACGTTCAAAGCCCCAGAGATGAGTGCATTTCCATGCATTCTTTCATTTTTTGAAAGTTGGACAAGCTTTAGCCACTGCTCCACTTTTGTTTTCAGTTAATTAGCCAATTACTTCAGAAATTATATACTTGTTGCCAGTTGTGCTATTTTGAGATATTTAAACCAATTGCCTTTCTTGTTGTTGAAAAACTCCCTAGGCTGATTTCATGTGGCCAAATGTCCCCATTGCAAAAATTTTAATTCAATTCAGGAGGGTCAGCTTGGAATTTATAGACTATTTTGCTCTTTACAGCTTCTGTTGATGCGGGATGCACGAATAGCCCAGAGCTCACTCACTGGCTCTCTCCTGTCACACACACACACACACACACACACACCCCTCCCTCAGATCATAGTCCAGTTTTCTAGCAAATATACTTGCTGATCCAATAGGAAATATATTATAGCTATATGTGGTTTTAAATAATTCCTCCCTAAAGGAATCTACCTTTTATTATCCTAAGAATTAACTTGAGTCTTTCCTACTAAATATCTAAAACTAGGGTGTAGAAATGTTCATGGAATAATGACATTTTGTGTTGGTACTGCAGCATACAAAATGGGCATTTACAAATCACTTTCATATTTAAGTACATTCCATTGAGGGGTAAGTAGTGAGCCCACTATGTGTCCAGCTCTCGGTTTTCATTCTTTCTCTATCACCAGCTAAATTCACAAGAAGCAGTCCTGAGATAGAGCAATGCACTTTTATAAAATAAAATTCTATGTACTTTGACATATTTAAAACGCAGAGGTAAACCGAAGTTCCTTAATTTTGCTCAAAGGCCCTCACTTTATGAAATAATCCATTGTTGGGAAAGAACAATCTTCTTCGTCTCCTTACAAGATCATTCACGCACGTTTTTAAGGAAAAATCTCTTTTGTGAACTGGAGTTGCCCATTGTTTTCCATTCCTTTAGAAACATAGTAGAATGTTGACATGTGTGTAACAGTAACAGAAACAGAGAATCAGCAAAGGTGATGCTCTGAAGTCAAAAGCTTTCAGGCAAGAAAACGGAAAATCACACGTATGCCTATAATCTTTTCTTAATTCTAAAATGCTGTCAATTGCAAGATGCTGAGGCTTGATTATGACAGCTTTTTGACAAAACAAGATGCAACACCACCATCTAGCGCATAGTTCTCTGAAAATGCGAACTACATTTGAAAGTCTGTTACGTAATGACAAAGAGGAAACAAGAGGCACTAACTGTAGCACTTTCTAATGGAAATAGATACATGCTTTGGCCCAGATCTGCTGGAGGGGGAAAGGCAAGCTCTGGAGATTTGCTCCCCGCCACCCCCATGCTGGTTTTAAACTTTCTGCGATAGTTACTGAGCTCCTGTTTTGTGTTCTTGAGGCTTTAGCACCCTTTAAAAAGACTTAATTGTCTGAAACAGAGACAGGAAAGAAGGATGGTAAGACTTAACATGAAAACCGCACAGGCTACATTAAGTTTTGTTTGGTAGCCCTCAGTTAGATATTAGTTAATCCAACTGTATAGACTTTCCTTCCCCAAATCTGCTGCTGGTACTGTCGCAGCTTGGGGTGGGGACTTTAGAGCACAGCTGGAAGACAGCCCACTGACTCAGTGCTCTTCACAGGGTCTCATGGGAGTAAAAGCGGAAAAAAATAATAAAAATAAAATAATAAAGTAAAAATAAAAATCTGAAAATCACAGGAATAATAGACTGATACGTAATTTATCCCGACACCGTCCGTGGGCCTGCGTCCGGTTTGGGAGACCTGCACACGGAACGCCCTCTTCTTGAGGAGAACCGGCAGTGGGCACGGAGGTACAGAATCCAGACAGAAGGGTCGTGCTGAGTTCCCAAAGCCGTGGAGCCCATTTGGTGTGGATGAAGTTGTCCTTTGATTTGAATTCATGCCAAAATAAAACTATTTCCATAAAGAGTATTTTAAAAATTATACATGACAAGGGAAACTCATTTTTAAAAAACTCATAGACATGAAGATGAGTCTAAGTGTTGAAAATCATAAACTCACGAACACCTGCTGCTCTTTTTTCCTGTACATACATATATCCCCAGAAGACCATAGACTCCTCTACACTAAGAGCTATCTCTTGTTCCTGTGTATCCTCAGGGTCTAACACACTTCGGTGCACAGAAGACTGGGCATAATTTCTTGAGTTGCTAGAATGTGCTGTCAGTTGCTACCAGGCACTAAGATGAAGCAACGGTGGGTCCTAACTTTCAAGGAGCTAGGAGGGTAGATTCGACCCATACAAGATACGAACGTAAGATGTAGACAAGATGCGTAAAGATACGTAAGTAATAAGACAAACCGAGAAGAGGAAAGTGTTATAGCCCACCTACAGACAGAAGTTGACTGGGAGTTCAAAGGAAAGAGACCAGTACGTGGGGAGACTCACGAAGGAGGCCAAATCTAAAAGTGATAGAAAAAATTGAGTCAGGGCTGGCTGGTAGGCTGAGTCCATAAAGCATCAACTCTCAGTCATGAGGTTTGCATTCAAGCCCCATGCGGGGAGCGGAGCCACTAAGAAAGAAAGAAAGAAAGAAAGAAAGAAAGAAAGAAAGAAAGAAAGAAAGAAAGAAAGAAAGAAGGTAAGAAATAATTATGGTAATAAATATGATTTTACGCCCCATGCGGGGAGCGGAGCCACTAAGAAAGAAGGAAAGAAAGAAGGAAAGAAAGAAAGAAAGAAAGAAAGAAAGAAAGAAAGAAAGAAAGAAAGAAAAGAAATTGAGTCAATGATGTGGCATTATTTTAGAAACAAATATGATAATAAAAAGAATTTGACATGAAAATAATTAGGTTTCCTGGAATATAGATATGGTTGAAACTGTTTCAAGGTGTTTTCTTTCATTCATGCAATATTATCTATCTAATAACTCTGTGCTTTTCCTAGGGGGGAAAACCCTTCTAAAATACTAAATGATATTATAACTATTTCATCTAAAGATATGCTTTTAAGAGGGGATAAACCTTTGAGGTTACTGTGTGTTTGGAAGATGAGTGAGAAGAAAGAAAGAAAGAAAGAAAGAAAGAAAGAAAGAAAGAAAGAAAGAGAGAAAGGAAGAAAGATGAGTAAAGCAGAGTATAAGAATTGGGTGCTCTCAGATCCATCAGACATCTTCCCTAACTGCTCTCGGGCCCATCCTTGTTACTCCCGATTCCACGCCCGTGCTGTCTGCTGGAGAAGTAGTTTCCCCTTCCTTGTGCTCTCACTGACCACAGAAAGCCGGGGAGGATGTCACATACGACATTACGCACGAACTAGAATGTTACATTGCTGATAAAAGCAGTTGATTACTTTTGTAAGTACTGAATCTCAGAGTGAGGGAGTCAGCGGATTAAGAAAGAATGAACTGATTCCTTTGTTGCGTCATCTTCATTACAAATGGCTGTTCCAGTCTCCGGCTGAGCTGGAGAAAGACACACCAGGTCTAGGGCTGGTCGGGGGGCTAATGGCCCATGTGAAGGAAAAAACACAGGGATGTGTCTCAGGGATGACGCGTCTCCTGCTCACTGCTCGGTATCATGGTTGGGGAGAACTTACACCTACCCAAACCGGGGCACTTCTGAGAGTGGAGACTGCTTTCTCAGAAACAGGACAGCGGGGGTGACCTCCGCAGTCCTGGGTAAACGTAAACTGGGGCATTTCTTCACCCCAATTATATGGACTTGAAGAGATCTGTTCAACAGTTGTGCAACTCAGGGAAATTGTGAGGTATGTGAAATCTGTCTTTCCATGGTGCCGTTTTTACTATTTTACCTGATTCTTAATTCCTGGGCAATGCTTTTTGGCCAACAAAATACAAAATACCCCCCCATACACACACATACACAGACACACTTCTTTTAGAGAAGCTCCTTGCAAACTCAGACTTAATTTTAAGAAAGTATGAAGAGTTCAAAAAAAAATTCTTATGAAGATTTGTACCCTCATGGGGATCAAAGTCTCAAACTAAAGCAAGGCCAGTCTGAGAGTAAACTACAGAGCACATTGGTGATTGGGGATATTTAAGAAAATGTGTCACAAGAGTAATGTCTGCTTATTTAAATCAGAACAAAAAACAGTTAAACTTACACAGAAAGCCTATTTTACTCTCACCCATCCCCATTTCCCAGGGGTAATACTTTCTCCTGTGTTCTTCAAGGTAACTTTTAATTCACATTGTAGTACTTGTCTGTGTGTGTATTATATATATGGGTGTGTATATGTGTATGTGTGTGTGTGTGTATATTTTTATATATAACTTTTTTTTTAAAGATTTTATTTATTCATTTGACAAAGAGCAGGAAAGAGCGAGAGAAAGCACAAGCAGGGGGAGCAGCAGAGGGAGAGGGAGAAGCAGGCTTCCCGCTGAGCAGGGAGCCCAATGTGGGGCTCGATCCCAGGACCCCAGATCTTGACCTGAACTAAAGGCAGATGCTTAACTGACTGAGCCACACAGGCACCCCCATAATGTCTTTTTTTTTTAATTAATGGGGTCATACTACACAAATGTTCAATAACCACCCTCTTTCACTTAAAGATACATTTGAACATCGTTTCAATATCTATATCTATGACTATGTATCTCAACTTTATCAGCTGAGAGAAAGGGGATATTGAGGGGGAACTAATAGTCTATAGAATACATAAAACAAAGTTAAAATACACATTGCTAACATTTTGATGTGCAAGAATAATAATGAAAAATTTACATTATGATATTGATAAAATAATGAAATAATTTCAAGTATCCTGTTAAGATTTCTTTGGCATGAATCATTTTTAGCAGGTAGAACGGACACATTCACATCTCTAGGAAATGCAAGGCTGTGAGTACTTTCTGCCCAAAGCATCTCAGAATTTCCACATCACTACCATCCTTTCCCGAACACGTCTATGTTTCTACGGGCCAGGCAGTTCACACTAAAAATCACACGCGTACTTCACAGCAGGTGGTTACTAGGGTCCCCATTATTCAGGTTGATGGTTTGGGGGTTAAGGAGGAAATGGGAAGCTTTCAATGGGCAACCTTAGGAAATTTCACATTCTAAAAACCATAAGTAATTCCTCTCTAAGCACGTCGGAGGCCCCGAATCACTCAAGTCCTTTCATCCACACTGCTCTGTTTCTGGGGGTCAGCGTCCAGATTGAAGGGTGTGCCTGTCTGTGTCTCACATCAAGACAACGTAGGAAAGCATCATCATTTTCACTCTACAAATGACGAGACTGAAGTTCAGAGGATAAGAAACAGGGGTAACGGGACTCGTTGGGCAAGGTGTGATCCCCGGCCTGCTACACTTCAAGTTCCTTATATTAAAAAATCCTGTATGAATTCTGAGCTTCTAAAAAGTAAAAGGATCTATCTCCTGGAATTGTGGCTGATAACTTGCTAGATACCGTCCACATTTTTTCTCAGGGTGGGAGGAGTGAGATTTAAACAATTTTAACTAATTTGCACAAAAAGGGAATCTCACTGGCATTAAGGAGAAATTAGAATAAATTCCAATGACAGGAACAATGCTAACTTATTTTTTTTTATTTTATTTGTTTATCTATCTATCTATTTATTTATTTAGAGTGGGTCGGTGGGGGGGCAGAAGGAGAGGGAGAGAGAGAATCTCAAGCACACTCCGCATTCATGGAGCCTGACACTGGACTTCAGCTCATGACCCTGGGATCATGATCTGAGCCAAAATCAAGAGTCAGATGCTTAACCCACTGAGCTGCCCAGGCCCCCAGAACTATGCCAACTTCTAACTAGGAGCAGGCATTGAGGCAGAAAGAAGTGAGGACAGCGAACTTGCAAAATAACACAAGGTCAAAGGATACAATCCGTGAATATGGAAACTGAAGACATGCTTTAAAAATTTGGCAATTCATTTTGCGAAGACACTGTTATAAACATAGAAGCACTTTTTAAATACTTGGAAAGATATTTGTATTTTTATCAATACATTTTTCACATTATTAATGCCATCAGTAATAATTTATGTCAATTTTTAGCAAAGTGATTATAACAAATTGACAGTAAATAAACATGCATTTATTAACTTGTGAGCTTTTATATTTCAGGGAACAAAGAGCTGAAGCACTGATGAAGAGCCAGGTGAACGAGAGCGTCCCACAGGAGTTCATCCTCCTCGGTTTCTCGGATCGACCATGGCTGGAGCTCCCGCTCTTTGTGGTCTTCCTGGTTTCCTATATCTTGACTATCTTTGGCAATCTGACAATAATTCTTGTGTCTCAGCTGGACCCCAAACTCCACACCCCCATGTACTTCTTTCTTACCAATCTGTCCCTGCTGGACCTTTGCTACACCACAAGCACGGTCCCGCAGATGCTGGTAAACACCTGCAGCGGCAGGAAGGGGATCAGTTATGGCGGCTGTGTGGCCCAGCTCTTCATGTTCCTGGCCTTGGGCTCCACTGAATGTCTTCTCTTGGCCGTCATGTCCTTTGATAGGTTCGTAGCTATCTGCCGGCCTCTCCGCTACTCAGTTATCATGCACCGAAGGCTGTGCCTCCAGCTGGCAGCCGCGTCCTGGCTTAGTGGCTTCGGCAACTCCGTGCTACAGTCCACCTGGACCCTCCAGCTGCCGCTGTGTGGCCGCCGGGAAGTAGATCACTTCTTCTGCGAAGTCCCTGCTCTGCTCAAGTTGTCCTGCGTAGACACAACAGCAAACGAGGCTGAACTATTCTTTATCAGTGTGCTATTTCTCTTAATACCCGTGACACTCATCCTTATCTCGTATGCTTTCATTGCCCAAGCGGTGTTGAGAATCCGGTCAGCCGAGGGCCGGCGCAAGGCGTTTGGCACGTGTGGCTCCCATCTGATCGTGGTGTCCCTGTTCTACGGCACTGCTATCTCCATGTACCTGCAGCCACCCTCCCCTGCCTCCAAGGACCGGGGAAAGATGGTGTCCCTCTTCTATGGGATCATCGCACCCATGCTGAACCCCCTGATATACACACTTAGAAACAAAGATGTAAAGGGAGCATTTAAGAGGTTGATTGTGAAGATCTTCTTAATCAAGAAATAGGAATGCTCAAATGGCAGGCCTTCTTGAAGACTTGAGGTTTATGCATTTTAATAATTTAATTGTCTCCAAGTTACCTTATTCTCACTACTCTTAAAAGAACCATTACAGTGATCTTCCTCAAATAAAATGTCATTGATAGAAAATTTATTTATTTTCTACTGCCCGAATATATTCATTGTACGAGTACCAAGAACTGGTCTGTTATGATCCCCTGAAATAGTGTGACCTTAAAATATTTAACATCTCAAGCTTTATACCCCTGGATTGTGTACTTGGGGAAGGTTAGACTCATGTGAGACGAGAGTAAAAGCTTAGTAGACAAGGCATTTTTATACACATGCAAATACGTTCACTGAGGCTCAACCCCACTTCTGTAGGAGATTTGACAGAAGTCCCTAAAACCATGCCCAGCCCCCTCCTCTTACCTGTAGAGAGAAGGTGAAGAGCCCAGCTTAAGTCATTAACACCAGCCCCACAACAACATAGTCCGAAAACCCACGGTGATTTTTCTTCCACGGTTTCACTAGATCTTCTATTTTCCTGCTTCTCTACTTCCCGCTTCTCAATTAAACTGTCCTATTCTAGTCCATCTCCCAAATAAAACTGTAGCTACATTTTAGACCTGACTCAAATAATTGTTTTTTGAAAAAAAGTTTTTCATGATTCTCTTACTGTCTATATTATCTCTCTCCTTTTAAATCCTAAAGCACTTACGGTCTAAATCATGAAAATGGCACGTTATATAAGGTCTATTACTTGTCTAACACACTCTTCTCGTGCAAGAAGCAAAGCTTATTAATTCCATGTTATTCCCCTGAGGTAGCGAAGACTGTAACTTATACTAATTCCACATGGCCTCCAGAGCTCATCAAAGGGCTGAGGAAAACACTTAGACACTGTGAGCTGGCTATTTGGTTGATCTTAGGATTTACGATTGTCACAGTGTAATCATCTTAACTGCCTCTTCCCTATCCTTCTTTTCCCAATTTTTTTCTTCCACTAAATATATCATAAAAACAGAAAATACAAGAACTAAGAAACGCAGTTAGCATGTTTCTTCTTAAGATCTTCCAACAGCAGCATAATACCTTTCTGCCTCAGTATAATTACAACACAACGTAATGGACCTTCAAACTTCTGAAAATGTGTCAGAACCACCTGGAGGGCTTTAAAATCCACACCCTGCCCCCAGATTCTCTAAGTTCTGGGTGAGAAAGAGGGCTGGAAATTTGCATATCTAATGAACGCCTATGTAATGCTGATCGGGGACCATATTTTAAAGACTGCTGGGCTAATATTGAAAATAAAAAAGATGTTTTGCTGAGTTCCTATCTTTTATCTCCATTGATGAGAAATATAATTAAAAGGGAAAATGGAAGCAAAACTCTAAAAGAATAGATTGAAGTATGAAAGGACATTCTCCAAAGAAAATGCATTCATATTTTGAAGTCTGAATAAATAATATACTGGACTTCCAGAGATAAATTTTGATATGAACTCAAAGTCAATGTCCCTGATCTTTAAAGAGTTGTGAGGAACAGCAGTGAAACCAGAGTGATGGCAATCGAGGTATTTTGCATTTTTAAAATGAGCCATTAATTGATTCAATGCATGATATAATGGTAAACTTTGAAGTAATACAATTAATACAAAATATATATACAAATATTTTACTATCAGTTTGTGATTCTTTTAAAAGTATACATTATATATTAAAATATGATAATATAAATTTAATATATATTTATTATTTAAATACATGTTAATGATTTAATATATAATTTTATGTACTATATTATTTGTTATTTAATGTAATATACTATTAGATATATTTAATATATCAGTAAATGTATTTAATGCATTATTTAAACTATATACCATAAATAACTAGAATCCATTTTGGTTTCATTCAGAACAACAAATACTAAACTAGCTTAGTCTATTTTTATGGAGGTACTAGACTGATATTGTTAGGGAATGTTATATACATATAACGTATCTCGATTTCTAAGAAGAATTTGCACACTTCTCATAGTTTTGTGTAATATGTGCAGTAATGACTAAGATGATAAAGCAATTCTATTTGCTCCTTTGAGGCGACCCCGGGGGGGGGGTGTGTGTGTGTGTGGCAGGAGCACGGGAGGTGAAGAATTCACCCAGGGCAGAACGAACGATAGAAGTTTACTGAACACCCTGCGAGGGTGCCGTGGGCAGGACAGCAAAGGAGAGACTCTGCCTGAGGCAGCGGTGAGGACCCACACTCACAGGGCAGAGTGAGGAGGTCTGGGGTACCTATGGAATTTCCCCCTTTTTGGTAACGGTGCCTAGTCGTAAGTAGCCCGTCGGTTAGTTGGGGCTGACGGCTATTTCCAGGCGGGTTGCTTAACGAGCCTGTTTGCGTTCAGCTCCACGGTCACTGTGGGCCCTTGTGCTTTGCTCAGGTTTCTGTTGTCCATGCCTATTGTCCAAAAGTGGCCTCTACACTATCTGCTTGTCAAACCTCCCTCGAAAGGTGATTCCTAAAACCCGACCAGTCTGGAAGGGAGGCACCGCTGTCACAGGAACTGTATTCATCCGTCCTACTAGAAAATGCACTTGCCAAGAACTTCTACGAACTCAAAGATGACAGCCACACTAGATTAAGAGGGACACCAAACTGAGAGAAACCGGTCATCCTATGGAAGTCAAGATAAAATTAAAAGGTGGAAGCCGTAAGTAAGTGGGTGAAACTGAGCACAGCTCAGTGCAGAGGTGCTCACCCCATCACGTACACAGGCTCGTAGGAGTACGAGCGGAGCGAGGCCCATAGCGTCTCCCCTGGGACCATCCTGCCAGCAACGTACCTAATTATCGGCTTCATTGCTGGCTTTGGCTCCAGGACTCAGCTTGGAAGAGGTGCACTATGAGACTAGAACAGCGCTGTGAACGGCAAGCGGAGGACCCCTGCCCCAGACAGGCCACTTTGTCACGTTGGTTACTTTAAATAAAAATTACTTAACAGTCTGTGCAAGAAGGACACTCTGCCCGTCTGACCGTCCTCCGTCCCTTGAAAGCAGGAAATATCTCCCAGAAAGTTACCCTCCCTGTACCAGCAGGTAGACGGGCAACCTTCTCAGCAGAGGTGGGGAATTAGGGCCAAGAAGGCTGTATAAACAGTCCTTCTTACTTCTCACTAATTACGACGGAGCCCAGATTCTGTTTAGAATCTCTCACTACTTGAAGTTCCCAAAGTTAAGCTTTCTTTGTCCTGTCAAATCCTCACAGACTTACTGTCTCTCTGTCTAAAATATATAAACACTGCCTGCCTCGGCCATTTCTTCAGGGCTCAATTTCATAATTGGGCCTCTATGTGCACGTAATAAAACTTTGGGGTTTTTTTTTTTTCTTTTGTTAATCTGCCTCCTGTCGATTTAATTCTTAGTCCAGCTGCAAGACCTTGAGGGTAGAGAAGAATTTTCCTCCCCTTCCAGGCCCTCTCCCAGAAAAGGACCTCAAAGAGTGGGTTTGCATTTTCTTTACCTGCTCCCCTGCCAGGGAGCCACAGCACTAAGAATGACCGGCCGTCAGAGCGTGCTGTCTACTGAGTAAGCACGTGTATTTGTGGTAATATGATTGGTACATTTAATGTGAACAATGGACATAAGTGTGATTACGTCTATATTTAAATTACACACAAATACACAAATTCAATTGTCTTTCTGATTACTATCTATATGGTTCTAATGTTCATTCATCTTTTAAAAACTATATTGAGTATACGAATTGCTCGTATCTGCACAAAAGAGTTTCATTTCTCCACCAATTTTTGCCCACTGGTCAATTAAGTGCATGTATCAAAAAATTACATAATCTATCTTCTATTGTTGCAAACAGGAAAATGTATCTAGTTTAAAAATTCTAATGGCAATAAATAGTGATGGTGTTAGGCAGAGGCAGGAATAAAGTTGGATTCTTGTTCATTCGATTAAGAATCTAAAAAAAAATTCCCAAAGTTAATGTTATTCTTCTTTCTTCAGGGGTTTTTGGCTACATGGCCCTGAATGGTATGGATGCTGTCGTGGGTTGAATGATGACTCCGGAAAGATAGGTTCACCTCCTAACGCCTGGAACCCGTGAATGTGACCTTCTCTGACAAACGATGTGCTGAAGTCGAGAATCTTGAGAGCGGTATTTATCTTGGATTACCTGGGTGTCCTTCTAAGAGACAGAGGCAGAGGGAGAGTGGACCAGGCCACACGGAGGAGGAGGAGGAAATATGAACCCGGGAGCGCGGGCAGTGGCGTGACAAGTCGAGGAGGCGTACCAAGCCATGCCAGCAGCTCCTGGAATCAAAAAGAACGAGGAGCGGATCTCCTCCCTGACCCCACAGCTTCCAGAGGGCGATGACCTTACGGACCCCTGATCTCAGACTCTGATCTTCAGAATTGTGAGATCATCAGCCTCTGTTATTTTAAGCCCCCGGGGTTCTGGTGATTCCTTGTGTCAGCCCAGAAAGGAAATACAGTTGACTTCTCCACTGCGACCTTTATTAACATAGTCCACATGTCACAGATGTCATCTTCGGGAAGTTACTTCTTACACCAAATCCCCCTTTCGACACAGCATAGACTAACCGGACTGGAAGGGATCTCACAAGCCGTGTAGTCCAGCTGCCCTCCAGTGCTTGAAATCTCTACCTCCACAGAGACGTTTACCCCCTCGAGCCATCCCAGTTTGTCCCCCGTGGAGCTTCTGCTCAGCCCTTTCCTGGAAGCCACGAGAACGCACTTAACTGCTTGCACGTGACTTCCTCCCAAACACCGGTCTCTGTCTACCATTTTCTCTCCGTCTGCTTTTGTTCCTTTGGTCATTAACAAAAATGGTTATGAAAAATGTGACTTAACTATAGGAATCCCTAAAACAGAATTTGAAGAGGAAAGGCATTAGGTAGATTGTGTAATCGAATCTCTGTTTTAGATATGTTTCTATTTCCCCACGTCGCCAGAAGGGTTCACCGCGTGCTCATGGTGTAATGTCTTAGATCACGCTAAAGTCTGCTTTGTTTTTACCCATCAGTAGGAATACTAACTATTATGGGGCAAACTATGCCCTGTGCGTGACTTTACCTATTTATTGTTTTAAGTTTTATTTATTTAATAACCTCGACACCCCACACAGGGCTCGAACTCACAACTCTGAGAGTGAGTCACACACTCTTCCAGCTGGGCCAGCCAGGCCGCCAGTGACTCCCCTTTAAACACTCGACGGAATGTACTGCATCGGCGCAGCGTATGCTGCCCATGTGAACGCCCCTGTGCCCTCGCTGATTCGTCAAGAGGCCTCTTCCAAGCTGAGTCCTGGAGCCGAAGCCAGCAATGAAGCCGATAATTAGGTACCTTGCTGGCAGGATGGTCCCAGGGGAGACGCTATGGGCCTCGCTCCGCTCGTACTCCTACGAGCCTGTGTACGTGATGGGGTGAGCACCTCTGCACTGAGCTGTGCTCAGTTTCACCCACTTACTTACGGCTTCCACCTTTTAATTTTATCTTGACTTCCATAGGATGACCGGTTTCTCTCGGTTTGGTGTCCCTTTTAATCTAGTGTGGCTGTCATCTTTGAGTTCGTAGAAGTTCTTGGCAAGTGCATTTTCTAGTAGGACGGATGAATACAGTTCCTGTGACAGCGGTGCCTCCCTTCCAGACTGGCCGGGTTTTAGGAATCACCTTTCGAGGGAGGTATTATGTGCACACGGAGGTCCAGCTGAGAATGAATTAAGCCCTGAAGAAATGGCCGAGGCAGGCAGCGTTTATATATTTTAGACAGAGAGACAGTAAGTCTGTGAGGATTTGACAGGACAAAGAAAGCTTAACTTTGGGAACTTCAAGTCGTGAGGGATTCTAAACAGAATCTGGGCTCCGTCGTAATTAGTGAGAAGTAAGAAGGACTGTTTATACAGCCTTCTTGGCCCTAATTCCCCACCTCTGCTGAGAAGGCTACCTGCTGGTACAGGGAGGGTAACTTTCTGGGAGATAGTTCCTGCTTTCAAGGGACGGAGGACGGTCAGACGGGCAGAGTGTCCTTCTTGCACAGACTGTTAAGTAATTTTTATTTAAAATAATCAGTATGGGGCACCTTGGTGGCTCAGTCAGTGAAGCATCTGCCTTCGGCTCAGGTCATGATCTGGGGGTCCTGGGATCGAGCCCAGTGTTGGCGAGCCTGCTTCTCCCTCTCCTCCCCACTCTTGCTTTCTCGCTACTTCTGTCTCTCTGTCAAATAATTAAATTTTTTTAATATAAAAATAAAAATGTTTTTATTTAAAAAGTAATAAAAAATAAAATAATCAATATGACAAATTTGCCCATCTCGGGGCAGCCTGCCCTTGGCCCCCACAGCAGTCTTTTTTGTTGTTGTTGTTGTTGTTGTTAAGATTTTATGTGTTTATTGGAGAGAGAAAGAGCATGGAGGGGGCTGGGGGAGGAGCAGCAGAGGGAGAGAGAGAATCCCAAGCAGGCTCCATGCCCAGCACGATCCTGAGATCAGACCTGAGCCAAAACTAAGAGTCGGGTGCTTAACCGACCTCACGACCCAGGCACCCAGGGGCGAGGTTCCTGATGGCTGTCTATTGGCCAGGAGGTAAGTCTTGGAGCTCTATACAGCAGGCACTTGCAGGAAATCAGTGTCTAGGGTCTTAAGTTCCCTTCCTCTAAAGGTGCATGCGGGAGAGTCTCCGTTTCATACCCTCCAGTTCTGTTTTAGATCAAAATCCTTTCACAGGGACAAAGGTTTGAATGTCACCACTGGTCAAGGGTCTTGGGAATTTTGAGACCAAAGATGCATATTCCCTGAGCTCTGGGATTTTCACTTCCCTCTCCATCAGCTTCCCTCCTTAGCTGAGGCTCCTCACCCCGTAAGGGCACTGTCTTCCATCTTTGAGCCCGTGGCTCTCTCTCCTAGAGGAGAGGCGGCAAACATTTCCTCCGGGTTTTTATAACAGACCTGATTCTCACTGGATTATCCCGGTAAGAGTGACAGAGGCACCTTTCTCATGCCCAGCCTTGCTCCTTGGTCTCTAGTCTCTGGAGTCCTGCTAGAATGGGGAGACTTGCAGGCGGGTTGGCAGACGCTCCCTAGATCCCCAGGAGGCAAGAAGTTGTCCTGTAAAGTCATATACCCTCCCTGTACTTTGAAGAGGGGGATGACCCAATCTCTAGACACATTTATCAGTGGAGAAGGCACAGACTTAACTCTGCATAACAACCATACCCTTGTTTACTTTGCCTGACAAATCTCCCATAACTGGCTTCCTTCCCAGTTCCCAACAGTCCCTCTTTTGTCTCTCGCTGGAGAGGTATTTAAGGTATTTATTTGAGCCATTTTGGGGAGTTTTCCTGGGTCTCTCCCAAGTATCCAGGAGGTATCCATGTTATTATGCTTGTTTGTTTTTCTCCTGTTAATCTGTTTCTTTATACAGGTGTGTCTCAGCCGAGAACCTAGAAGGGTAGAAGCTATGAAAATTAATAAAAGGAAATGTCTTTAAGAATGGCGTCGGAAGGCCAGCAGAGGGAGCTCTCACGACCAACGCTCCCTGTCCTTTCAGACTCAACAGAAAGGCCTAGATCTTGCAGATGACTTTACTACCCCAGCAGGAGGAAAAAAGCCTTCCTTCCTCGGATCTCTAACAGTCCAGTCAGTGAGAGACTATCTCAACTCAGCCAATGAAAAGCCAGTACAGTTTGAAATCTCAGGTTGCTCCAATGGACAACAGCCTCCCCAAATTCCCCTGACCTTCTACAAAAGGGTGTTCTTCTCCTTCACCTATGGCTTTGACTGTCCCAGGTTGCAAGTCTCTAACTATTGCTAAGTGAACCCATTTTTGCTGGTAAAATAACTGGCAGTTATATTTTTAAGGTTAGCAGGAGAAAAGTATTTTTCCTTTCCTACCTGTAGGACAGCGGTGAGACCTTGGTGAAGTGAGTAGGGGAGAGAGGGGTGGGAGACAGAGGTGGAGGTATGAAGGGGATCAGAACATGTCACCCCAAAACATGCCAGATTAGCATATGGGTTATTTTGGCTGAAGGCAACTGAGACTCAAAAGAGGCAGAAAGAAGCCTTCTTGGATCTCCCTTATCTGACTAAAAGCAGAAAATTCTGAGAAATGAGGACTGCCAGAAATCCCTTCTCTGAGGGAATTTTATGGCCATGAGGCAGATGGAAAGTCCACACCAGGATGACTCTGCACGAACTTTACTAACATAGCCCTTATCTTCTATCAATTTCCCCATGCATTTCCTTCCCACAATTCACTGCTCCCAGAAGCCAAACCCTTCTTTCCTCTGTCAGGTCATTTCTGCACAATTTTTCACCCTTCATTAAAATGGAATATCAGCTTGCAAATCTAACTGCTTCCTTGGATTTTTCATTTCTTTTCCGTGGTGTCCCCATGCACATAAAGTTGAAAGTAAGATCTGTATGCCTTTTCTCCTGTTAATGTCTTTCTCCCGTTAATGTCTTTAATTGACACATCCTAGCTACTGAACCTAAGAGGGTAGAGGAAAAGTTTCCTCCCCTACAGGAAGGATGGGTCACTGTAAGATTTGTTTTTTATGGTGGGTAAGAGGGTTTGAATAGAGGAGGGACATGATGGACTATAACACAAACAGGGCAGAAGCAGGGAGAGCAATTATCAGCATTTGCAATAATTTAGGTAAGAGATGCTGGTAGTGTGGACCAGAGTGTAATGCTAGAGGTGGTGAGCAGTGGTGACATTCTGGGTACTGTTAAATGATAAAAATTCAGCTGAATACATTTGAAGATCTGATTGGCCTTATTAAATGATTCATGAATTGGGCAGCATCCCATCTAGCAGGTAGAGGGAAGCTCCACCGAGCTAAATTAAAGAAAGGGTTTTTCAAAAGTAAAAATGAACTATTGGGACTTCATCAAGATTAAAACAAAACAAAACAAACTTCTACACAGCGAAGGAAACAATCAACAAAACTAAAAGGCAACCTGTGGAATGAGAGAAGATATTTGCAAATGACATACCTGATAAAGGGTTAGTATCCAAAAAATATAAAGAACTTATAAAACTGAACCCCCCCCAAAAATAATCCAGTTAAGAAATGAGTGGAGGACACGAATAGACACTTCCCCAAAGAAGACATCCAGATGTCTTACAGACACATTTGAAAAGATGTTCAACATCACTGATCATCAGGGAAATACACATCAAAACTATGATGAGATACCCTCATGATGAGGTTGTGGAATATAGGTGAGGTTCAGTGGGGTGAAGTCTGGAGCCAACGACCAAGAAAGATTCTTGAGGCATCTTTGGTGCAAAATAGTGGTTTATTAAAGCACGGGGATAGGACCCCTGGGCAGAAAGAGCAGCACCGGGGTCATGAGGAGTGGCCCATTATATATTCTTAAGTTGGGAGGGGTTAGGGATAGGGTAAGTCTCTAAGGAATTTTGGAAGTATGGTTTCCAGGACCTTGAGGGAGTTAGCTACTGTTGGGAAAAGGTCATTTATTACGTCTAATAAAACCTGAGTCATGAGACCCTTCAGATGTATATCGGTGGGCCATATGCTTGGGGGTGATTGCCAACGCGTATCTTGGGGGGGTGTTAGAGATAAAGAAATTTCCCAAAGGAATTTTTATACGTTAAAGTAGACTTACAGGATCTTGGTGGAGGGGAGGGGGTCAGGCTAGGACTGCCTTTGGCCCTTAACAAGTATTAACATCAAGGCAGCTGAGTTCCTAGAGGAATGTCACTCTGCCTGTTTCAACGACTTGTCAATGGGCTGTAGGCAGTAAGGAAATTTAACTGTGTCTATGTATATTCCCTTCTGGAAGCTAGGTTACTGATAGCTTTGTTCTTGTAAACTGCTAAGACATTTGTAAACTGAGGGAGACTCAAGTCTTGCAGGATTGTGGTATCTATAGGTTAACTGTTTCTTTGTCCTTTAGGGCAGTCAGGAGTGCCTGAGGAATATCACATACATCCCGTGGTGGGGAGGGTTGTGGGGTGTCAGCTTCTGCTTTGTCCTCAGCTTGCCTTCCGTTCCCTCATCACTCACACCTGTCAGAATAGCTAAAACTAACAACACAAGAAGCAACAGATGTTGGCGAGGATGCAGAGAAAGGGGAACCCCTTACACTGTTGGTGGGAGTGCAAGCTGGTGCAGCCACTCTGGAAAACAGTATGGAGGGTTCTGGAAAAGTTGAAAATAGAGCTACCCTATGACCCAGCAATTACACTACTGAGTATTTACCCAAAGGATACAAACATACAGATTCAAAGGAGTACCTGCACCCCGATGTTTATAGCAGCATTATCTACAATAGCCAAACTATGGAGAGAGCCCAGATGTCCATCGACTGATGACTGGAAAAAGATGGGAGATTAGTCATCAAAAAGAATGAAATCTTGCCATTTGCAACCATGTGGTCGGAGTCAAAGTGTATGACGCCAAGCGAAATAAGTGAGTCAGAGAAAGACAAATACCATATGATTTCACTCATATGCGCAATTTAAGTAAGCAAAACGATGAACATGGGGAAAGGAGGGCGGGAAAGGAGAAAGGGAAGCAAGCCATAAAAGACTCTTAACGATAGAGAACAAACTGAGGGTTGCTGGAGGGAGGCAGGTGGGGGATGGGCTAGATGGGGGATGGGTATTGAGGAGGGCACTTGTGATGGGCACTGGGTGTTGTGTGTAAGTGAGGGATGACTAAATGCTACTCCAGAAACCAATATTGCACTGTATAACTAAAATCTAAATGAAAAGAAAATTAACGGTTTTTAAAGGCAGAGAGGGCATTAAAAAAAGCAGAAAGGAATTTATTAGCAAGGAATGCATTGCTTAGGCAAGGCCGCCCTCCGAAGGGGAGCGAAGGGGTCTATAGTAACTGACCAGGAAATCCCGTGTTGACTGGTCAAAGGTCACATTCCTGGAGCATGAAACTGCAGTTAGATCAGGGATTAAGTCTTGGTTTCCTGATTTGGGGCTGTAACCTCAGTGATGCCATTTGGGGCCTGTGGTGAACAATCTAATTGGCTTTATTATATATTATTATAATTCATGGAGTGGACAGCATCCTCCCAAAAGAGGTAGAGGGGAACTCTGGAGAGGTGGACAAAACCCGAGGCTTTTACAGGAGGGAGGGTGGGATAAGTACGTTATCAGCAAAAGAAAAGAAAAGATTGTCCCAGGCAAGGTCATTTCCCTTAGGGGGAAAAGTAAAGGGTTTTATCCTGCAGATTGCGTTCTTTGCTTTGCAGTCCGGGATGCAGAGGCCTGGGGGGCAGACCACCTCAGTGGTGGAGACTAGAAAATTCCAGACTGATTGGGTAAGACTGCATTTCTGGGGGAGGTCAAAACTGCAGTCGGTCAGGTATGAAGCCCAAGTGACACTATTTGGGGCCTGTAGTTTTCTTTTTAATGGTATATTTTGAAGCAAGAGCTGGAACTGTTTACTGAGCCATTAGACGTGGCCTGTAAGAGGAAGTGAGGAGTCCAGACTAATTCCGGTTTCCAGATAGCCTTTCCTCAGTCTGTGGGGGTGACGTGAAGGGGGACAGCGTGTGCCACCCCAACATACGCCACTGTGACACGCTGGTTTTGTTTTGTTTTGTAGTTAAAGCTTCTTGAGAACCAGCTGGTGCAGGAAGGATAGTCTGACCCTCCTTGTCTCCCTGACAACAGGAGGTAAGTCCGATGTGAGAGGTGCCCTCTCTGTACCAGGTTTAGCACCAGAAACAGGGAATTTAGGGCTGCTAGAAAGAAAACCATATTTGAGGCATAGCAGAATAATCCACACCAAAATAAGCTGATTTTTTTTTTAAGGAAAAGCAGACTCAGAAGCCCTAAAAACAGAGTAGAAGGTACCCTTTTGTAAAAGCAATTTACTTTAGAAGAGAAATGTCCATTTGTAAGGGGGACGCCCTGTCTACACCAGGAAGAGAATGAAGACTCTAAATCACTAGAAATTCTGTGGGGTGGGGGAGGCGCCAGACTTAAGTGTGTGTTAACGACCTTCCTGTGCTTTGCCGGGTAACTTCCCATCAGTGCGTCTTGCCCACCGTCACCCCATCATCTTTGGCGGAAGTGGTTTGGGCCATTCTGGGGCGTTTTCCCAAGTACGGCTCTCTCCTGTGTAGACAGGAGGTATACCTGTTATTAAATTGGCTTGCTTTTTGTTCATCTCTTTTATATTGGGGGGGGATCCTCAGCCGAGAGCAATGAAGGATGGAGGGAAAGTGATTTTCCGCCTCTACAGTGTCAGTGGGGGTCGAGAGAAAACCGGGTTCATCATAAGGCGGTGTGTGCTGTTTTGTCGGTTCCGCACACACGTATTTCTTCGCCTGAAAGGTATAAAGGCTGCCCGCTTTGGTCATTTGGTTGAGTCTCATATTTTTAGGGGGCTCGTGTACTATGAGAGTAAATCGTTTTTCTCCTGGGCGTGGGTCTTGGTCATTCCGATGATGAGGCCGCCAAGGAAGGGATGCGCCCGGGAGGGAAAGGCGCGCACGGCCGCAGCTGCACCCTGGCTCCTGCCCGGGACCAGCCAGACGAGCCGTCCTTCCGTTTTCGGGCGGACTGGGGCAGCAGGAGTACGTGCCCCTGGGACCGAGGACAGTGCAGCCGGGCGGGGGGCGGCCTAGGCCTGGCTCTCCGGAGCCGCGGCGCCGGGCGGTGGACCGGCCCAGTGTGAGTCTCGTGGTGTGGCGCCGCCCAGCACCTGCTGCGAAGCTCGGGTCGCCCCGGTCCGCTGGACTGGCAGCTCTGGAGCTTGGGGCCCGGCTGTGTGAGGAGCCCGCAGGCGACGGCCAGCCGCGGGGCTTGAGAGCCCCGGCTGACAGGCCCTGGGAGACCTGAGGGGGACCACTGTCCGTTTGCAGAGCCGGGAGCCGCGTGACGAGGCGGCGGCCCCCGGGAAGCGCCGGGCGGGGGTCGGTGTTCCCCGGGCATCTGGCGGCGGCCCGCGCGGCCTCGGAGCGGGGATAGAGCCGTGAGCCGAACGCCCCAAGTCTCCGTTGGGGGCATCCCGTCCCGTAAGCGGACAGAAGATACAGGGAAACGAACGGCGTGTCCCAAGGAACCCAGTGTGTGAGGAAAACACAAGCAAGAACGAGGGTCGAGTGTGCGCGTTCTTCGAGGGAGGGTGGCCCTGTGTCGTGTGCGGTGTCCAGGAAAGGCCTCGGTGTGGGAGGACGTAGGGTTTCTGGGTGAAGGACCCTTCCGACGAGGGGAGAGACTGAGGAGATGAGAGAGGGGTGACTTGCAGGGGAGAAGGAACAGGTGAGGGGTGTGCGTGTGTGGCCTGACTGACCACGTGTGCGCCTGGCTCTGTGCGTAACCGCAGGTCGGGGCTTGGGCATGATCCGAAGGAATTCAGGGTTATCGGTACCTAGTTACACATCCTCCCTGCCTCCCTGCCCCCATCTGAGCTGGGCCCCTGAGCACGGACTGAAGGGGAGGCCGTGGTTCCTGGAGACCGTGGGGATGGGAATGAATGAATGAGAGGGCTGGTCCTTAAGAAAGACCGTACTCGGTTGGTTGAGCGACTGCCTTAGGCTCGAGTCATGGTCCCCGAGTCTCAGGATCGAGTCCGCGGGGGGAATCCCTGCTCAGCGGGGAGTCTGCTTCTCCCTCTCACCACCCCCCCCCCCATGCTCGCTCTCTCTTCAATGGGTAAAATCTTTAACAAAACCAAACCATCCTTCCAGGTAGAAGAGGGAGAACCCCAGGGGCCCATCCTCGGCCTCTACCTGAAATCAGTTGTAAGTGCAGGCGGGTGTGGACAGGCTTCTAGGGAGAACATGCAGGTCTTTCACCGGGTTCTTCCAGGGATCTGAGAGCCCACATGTGAAGAAGCCCCCTCCTTGACTTTAAGGGAGATGGCCAGAAACAGCAGACTCTTGGCTTTGAGCAGTGGTGAGACTTTAAAGGTGTGTTTAACTTCCGAGTATGGCCCTTATGTTTGTCCTCAGAGTTGGCACATTTCCCTGAAAAAGAAAAACACTGCAGGAAAATCTGTGCTTCAAAGGAAGATTTCGGCACACCCTTCTGTGCCATCTGATTCTGGTCCAGTGGGAGCTATTTTACAACTCTAAATTGTAGGTAACTGATAGCAATAGAGAATAATTCATGTCTATAGACATGCAAATTAATTGTCTCCGGATGGGACATTTTCCTCCTCCTCAGTTAACTCCCCCCTACCCACTCCCACCGCGGAAAAGCCAGTTGTGACCCTATTTACACATTCACATCAATATCCCTGATCTGTACATGGCATCCCTTTGAATTCTCCTCTGACCTGGTAGTAACATCTCAGCAGTTATTTCACTAAGGGGCTAAAAAAGGAGTTTATTTTCATATTCCTAGGAGAGTTATGATTGTACCTGTTTTGTTTTTTGTTTTGAAAATTACCCGTCATTGAGATCTCTGTGTGCTCACTTTGACTGTAGGGAGTTTCCGGTGCCACCTGCATAACCATGGCAACCGAAGCCTGCCTTACTTCCTGCCTTGTTTTTCTCCGGGGCCGCCAGCAGAGAGCGCTGCTGGGCGCCTCCGTGCGCGGTCCCCGAGGGTCCCACCCGGCTGTCCCCACCGCGTCCGCGAGAATTCCACCCCGCTGTCCCCGCCGCGTGCCCTCGGGTCCCACCGCGTCGCCCCCACCCGGCTGGCCTCCGGGTCACGGGATTTTCCACGAAAGTGAGGTTTTCCGAAAAAGTGAGGAAGAAGGAGCATTACAAGATTTTAGTCAATAAGAGCGGAAAATGAACTAAAACAAAACAAAAAAATGCGTTAGCGAGAAAAACAGCGTGTTAAACCTTTTCTAGCTCCGGCGCGGACGTTTTCCTCAGCGGGCATTGGTGGTTCAGTGGTAGAATTCTCGCCTGCCACGCGGGAGGCCCGGGTTCGATTCCCGGCCAATGCAACGGCTGTTGTATCTTTTTTCCTTTTTTTTTTTTTTTTCCTTTCAGTCCTTCCAGATCATTTTGAAGTTGCCCCCGTGTCGTAGTAGGGTTCCTTCCACGTTCCGTTTTTGAGCCTGCTCATCCGTTCTGGGACTCGAAGACGAGACGCAGCGTCGCTTCCGCGGCGGTCGGCGGGCCGGGCTGGCGGCTGCTGCCCCGACAGGGACGTGGAGTTTTCTGCTTTGGAAGATGTGGAATCAGTGCGCTCTGGGCTCAGTCTCTTGTTGGAAGCGTGGGTGACACTGGCATGTGGGCTTTGAGGAGAAAAAAGTGTTGGGGCAAAGGCCGTAGCATTCAGAGGAAGATAAAATAAACAATAAAGGGATTACTTGGACACGCTTCGTCGTGCTTAGCAGAGTGGCGCAGCGGAAGCGTGCTGGGCCCATAACCCAGAGGTCGATGGATCGAAACCATCCTCTGCTAACTGGCCACACGTTTTTTCGCTTTGTTTTCCCACCCCCACCCCCCGCCCCCGCCGCCAAATTGGACGCATTTACAGCAGTCTTTGAATCCTGTCTGCCCTGCGTTTCTAACCAAAACTTTGGTAACTTCTGGACGAAAATAATCCACCAGTCAGAGCCCTCTAACCCTAGCAATGTCAGGTGCCCCTGTCGGAGAGCAGAGGGTTAATTTTAACCCGTTAGCGGAAAGGTCGCCCTCGCTACCCACTACCGCACTGTAAACAAGACCGTAAGTGCGGAGTTCAAAAGAACCGAACAGAGCCAGTGCGGTTTCAGAGATTCCGTCAAGGGCACTTTGGAGATTTAAAGTAGCCACTTTCCCAAGTCTCTCCCCGCCCCCGCCCCGCCCCCATCCCGGCTCTGCTTCCCTCCTTAGCACTCACCACTACCTGGTAGACGGTATATTTGATAGTGTACATTCTCTCCCCCAGGAATGTAAATTCACAAGAACAGACTTTTTTTTTTTTCGTCTGTTTTGCCGCTGTGGTCGCTGTGGTAGCTAGAACACTACCTGGCACGTGTTAGGTGCTGGCGACTTGGTAAATATGTTATTTCTAACACCAGGATTGGACAATTTTCTCCACCTTCTTTTACCCTTTAAAAAATTATGGAAGAATACAGAGGTGCGCACACAAAATTGATCTGTTATTTAACATTATGGCATATTCACTAGAACCTCTTTTATATTTAAAGGGAAAAAAAGCGCACAGAAACTGAAGCACTCTTTTAACGGCAGCCCCAATCCTAGTGTCTTTCTCAGGGCAACTCTACATAAATTTGATGTGCATCTCTCCCCTTCTTGTTGCTGTTCAACGAATAATTTTTATCTGCAAGGGGCAGCAGTTGCAGCTGGGGGGAGTGTGGGTAGAGCTCGAGCCGCTCAGAGTATTCGCCTTCGCTGGTGGTCCTCACTTGGTGGCTTCGGATCGGCGTCCAGTATGGATGCTGACTATTGGGATTTCCAAGCCACAGAATTCAGAGAGGCCTAGAAGCTCCTTGCGTGGAGCTATATTCCGCTTGCAGAGCTCAGTGCCTGTTCGATGAGCTTTGGAGGACAAGGAGACTGAGACCTTCCTTTCCACAGTCATCACCTGCAATCATTTGCACTTTATTAATATCTACAACTTACGTTCTATCTCTGTCAGGCTGTAAAATAACCTAGTGATTTAAAGGCGATCAAAGCTGTGCCGCTCCGCACATCACGTCACCTGGAGGCCGCCTCCCGCCCCGCAGGGCACCAGTGAGAGGCCGCCCTGCTGTCCCCTCATCCACTTCCAAGTAGTTGGTAATCCATTCTGAAGACTCACCCCTCTTTTATTAATAATCCCCGTTTCCCTTTTTACTTCTCCATGGCAACATTTCATTCTCAGGCCGCTTTTATCGGGAGGTACCAACTGGTGGAATGCCAGCCTTTAGCCTTGAAAACACAGACCTTTTATAGTGCGTACCGGAGAAATCCCTTCGCAGCTGCTAAGAGATCCTGGACCTGAGCACTGACACTTCTGATGAAGGATTTTCAAACATGTCGACTTACTTCAAGTTGCTACTGTGACCTCTGAAAGTCACATTTAAATTCTAAGTCTGCAAATGATTGTCTTTCTCTTTATTTGTTGTTTAAGTTTTCTTTTTTTAATTTAAATTTTACTTAGTTAACATACAGTGCAGTATTGGTTTCTGGTGTCTTTGTCTTTAAAAATGCGTTGCCCTCATTATAAGATGCTAACTGGAGCCTCCTTTTTTCTCTCAAGACCTTTACCTTTGTGATATTTCTTTGTTCAATCAGAAGACAATTTGGTTCTTATTTCTTTCATATGCATGAAGGTAAAATTAAAAATAAAATCAGTGATTCACTAGATAGTTAATTTAGACGGAATGTGAGAGTCTGTGTCTCATTTAAACAGACAGTAGAAAACAAGGGGCTAAAAGAGAAAGAAATAGGCTGGGTTCAGGGAGCAGTGGTGGGCCACTTGCAGAAGGCAGTCACAGCAGGAAGGGAAGAGTGGAACTTAGTTTAAGATTCTTGTGGTCTCCACAGTCTTTTTCCTTTCCTTCATGATGAGACAGGAGAGATGGGGACAATCACCAACGGAAAACGGAGAAAATGTTGAGACTGGACCAAAGAAAAGTAGGTAAAGGAGACTATATCACGAGAAGACAAATGTCACATAATTAGAGAGGAAGGGGTGTATTTATCTAGGTAACTATTAAATCCATAATAAGCAGCTCCAAATACCTTTCATCACTTCCATTTCATTGCTAGTAGTAGCTTGACGAATTTAAATTTTTTCTTTTAGCTCACGTCTTTATCCATTTACTTAAATGGTACAAAGTAGCTGGTGGACGCCTGCTGTGTGCAAGACCGGGTCTCTGCCCAGAGCTGCCAAGGGAACAGAATCTTTTCAGGGAAGGACTTAGGAAGCTGGGGAGGTCTGGGCATGAGATCTGGGCTTTGGTGGCAGGGGAAGTACATGGGACAGCTTGTTATGGGCACAGAAATCTCCGTTAATACCCAGAGATCTCCAGCTGTGAGCGTAGGTGTTTGCTGAAGCATGCAGACATTTTTTGTTTAGTCTGTACCATGTTATACATTTTTTAGTAGTTGCCAAACTGAAAATCTAGAATATTCCATATTAAAATGTATATCCCCTTGAAAAATGGAAAGCCTCACTGTCCAGGGCTTGAGGCCCCACAGGGCAAGGATGAGGTGAAACCCATCGCATAGGCCTTGTTTTCTTCGGGTCTCTCCTGTTCCAGCTGGTCCCCTTCATGGCAGATGCTAGCTGGCATTTTCCAACATCCTTGTGCTGCAGTTGTCTCACAGCTATTAAATTATGCTATTAAAACCGGGAAAATGAAATTTCGTGTCAGAAGTCCACGTGCTTCAAGCAAACTAGCAAAGAGCACCTTTCTTTGTGGAGCTGAGGCCTGGTTTCTAGTATCCAGCCAGTTTTGCTCTTATGGGCTGGGCCTTTGTGAGCGTTTGACTTTTAACCTCTGGTTTGGGGGACAGCACAACTGTCTCTTTAGCTGCAGCTTAAGCTAAATGTAGCTATTTTATGAAAGACAATTCGGAATAGAAGGTTGAGAGCAAAGCATGGAAAATGGCCTTATGTGCTGTTATGGATTGAATTGTGTTCTCTCAAAATTCACATATTTGTGCCCTAACCCCAGTGTGACTGTATTTAGACACAGGCCTTTAAGAGGTAATGAAGGTTACATGAAGTCATAAGGAGGGTCCTAATCCAGTAGGACCGATGTTTTTACAAGAAGAGGGAGACTCCAGAGGGTGCAAACACAGAGAAAAGGGCCACGTGAGGACTCCAGCGCAAGCCCAGGAGGGAAGCTGAGGCTGCTCTCACCTTGGTCTTGCACTTGTAGCCCCCAGAACCCTGAGAAAATAAATACATGTTGTCTAAACCACCCAAATAAATGGTATTTTGTGGCAACACCAGAAAATGAATGCAAGCATTTTAATAGGATGTTTGGACTTGGTTAGGCAGAGAAGTGTCAAAGAAAGACTGACAGAAGAAAAACTCTACCTGCAAAGAGCAAGAGTCAGACTTTGGGGGAAACACACATATTTAAGGTGGCAGAGAGGGACCTGCAAAATGACCGAGGTTACCAAGTTTATACTGACCTGTTTGGTAAAGAAAGTGCAACTTCGTGACACGTAATCATATTCCTAAATCCTGACAAGTCTGTCTTCAAGGAGCAGCCCCCCAAAATCAAGGGTATGAGTGTTTTGTCAGGTGTTTACAGTATTTATACTTTGAGGACCAGAAATAGAGAAAAGGGTTTTTTCAAAAGTTTGTTCTAGGTTGCTGAATATTTAGATTTTTTACACACACACACACACACATATGCATACATATATATCTACAAATACATATATATTTACACACACGTAATGTATTTTTGACATCTTTGACCAGATGGGAATACTCCCCAGGACTTCGCGTTGTCTGGCTCTCCCTGTATGTGCACGGCTGACTATGGGAGAAACTCAGTTAAATCCAGTGGTTAAAGGGAGATAGAAATAGTAATAGTAACTCTACCTACCCCAGCTCACCGTTGTTCTTGGGAAGTTGAACTTTGGAAGAAAGCCTTTCAACCGCATCTAAAAAAAGCAATTTCTTGGCTGCCGCCACTTCCTGCCACAAGATGGCAGTAGAGGGCAATGCGTCCTAGCCCGCCGCTCTGAGGGTCTCGGGGGGGAGGGGGGAAATCAATGTCGGAAAGAGCAAAGAAAAAAAGGAGGGGATAAGTAAGATGCCGAGTTCAGGAACGATAAACACAGGGAAGTGCTCTCCACCAAATCGCACAGCGAATTGGCGAGGTCTGCCGCCAATCCCCAAGGCGTAACGACACGGGCTTCGTTGATAAAATGTAACCGAAGGCGGAATTTCGGCGGTTGCAGCAGAGCGCGGAACTGAAAGCTTCTTTCAAAAGGCGCCAAAGATCCCACACTAAATTAGCCCGGCAGTGATCCCAAATGCTTACCCAACGTTTTAGCCTTTTCCCCAGATGTCACCCCTCTTCCAACCTAGCCCCACTTCTAGACGCCAGTAGACTATAGGCAAAATGCACCAGCTGTTTTCCGTGAAAGTGTAGTGGCTCTGAAAAGAGCCTTTGGGGTTGATTGTGCCTCGGAGCGCACTCACTTGGAGCTGGTGTACTTGGTGACGGCCTTGGTGCCCTCGGACACGGCGTGCTTGGCCAGCTCCCCGGGCAGCAGCAGGCGCACGGCCGTCTGGATCTCCCTGGACGTGATGGTCGAGCGCTTGTTGTAATGCGCCAGGCGCGACGCCTCGCCCGCGATGCGCTCGAAGATGTCGTTGACGAACGAGTTCATGATGCCCATGGCCTTGGACGAGATGCCGGTGTCGGGGTGCACCTGCTTCAGCACCTTGTACACGTACACCGAGTAGCTCTCCTTGCGGCTGCGCTTGCGCTTCTTGCCGTCCTTCTTCTGCGCCTTGGTCACCGCCTTCTTGGAGCCCTTTTTCGGGGCGGGCGCGGACTTCGCTGGCTCAGGCATGGTGGACAGAACACCGAAGCGATCAGAAAAAAAAAGAGTAATAGCGTGAAGAAAAAAAGCAACTTGTCCCTTTTATATAGAAGCCCTTATGCAAATAAGGTGTAAGTTACAGTCCTGTATCTGATTGGTGACTATTAAGGGCAACGTCAGACGTTAGTTCTGCCCAATCAGAATGCAAGGATCCCAAAGTCGCACTTTCATTGGTTAGTATAAAGCCCCAAATTTAACCAATGCAAAACCTTCTTTTTCGCGCGCTCAGGGGTTATAAAAAGTGCCCGGCTTGGCCTTTGGCTTCGATACCTACTTTCAGTGCAGTTAAGGTCGTGATGTCCGGACGCGGCAAGCAGGGTGGCAAGGCTCGCGCCAAGGCCAAGACGCGCTCCTCGCGGGCCGGTCTCCAGTTCCCGGTGGGCCGTGTGCACCGCCTGCTCCGCAAGGGCAACTACGCCGAGCGGGTCGGGGCCGGCGCGCCCGTGTACCTGGCGGCCGTGCTGGAGTACCTGACGGCCGAGATCCTGGAGCTGGCGGGCAACGCGGCCCGCGACAACAAGAAGACGCGCATCATCCCGCGCCACCTGCAGCTGGCCATCCGCAACGACGAGGAGCTCAACAAGCTGCTGGGCAAAGTCACCATCGCGCAGGGCGGCGTCCTGCCCAACATCCAGGCCGTGCTGCTGCCCAAGAAGACCGAGAGCCACCATAAGGCCAAGGGCAAGTAAGATTTCAATTCAGATATCAGTCTCTAAGACCAAAGGCTCTTTTCAGAGCCACCCACCTTTTCTGAGGAAGAACTGAGCACCGTCTACTGAAACTAAACCACAAATAACCTAAGTGTAAGGAAAACGAAATAACTGGTCTCCCTTTTGATTGAGCCAATTCTGGCAAAGGCCATTACAATACAGTCTGCTCAATTATAAAAATACTAAGCCACTTTCATTGTCCCCTCCCCACGTACACTGTTATGGGTAATTTAAAAAAATTTCTGTCCCAGCAAATACACTAATCAAATATGTTGTCCCTCGGTCTTTATCACCAGTGGAACCTGATGGTTCATTGCTCAGCGAAAAGCTTCCTAACGCTTTCCAGAGCTACTCCTAGAGAAAAGCTCTGATTACTGGTCACTGTAAATCTTATCACTCCACACCTGCTGATTAAATTTAGCGCGATTTACATATAAAATAGTCCAATCAGCCACTTGATTGCATCAAAATAAGTTAACGCTGTCAGCCGCTCGCTGGTATTTAGTCTAACACATCAAGCTCCCCTCCCCGCACCACGCAGGGCGAAGTCAAGTTTTGGTGCTCAGGCGGCCTCTGTGCCCCTCTTGTTTTAACGCTGTCTCTGTTCTGGGTCTCGGCACAGTCAGCAGAAGCAGATCTTGATGCTGTTTTGAAACGCAACTTTTCTTAGACTAACCAGCACATTATTCTGGTGTGATTTTTTCCTCCATATTATATGAAAAGGGGGAAAGAGCTGAAATGAAACTGCCTTTTTTAAGGACATTTTAGGTGCTGAGTTCCACAGATTCTAAGTCCGATAACCTTTTACTGGTTAACGTTTTGGTTGAAAACAGTAAACCTAGACAAGATGGAGTACAGCTATAATTTTTTCCTGTAAAAATAGGAAATAAAAATAAAACCAATAGCATAGACAACAAAACCTTTTCGGAGATCGTAGGGCACAAACGAGGATTGGATTGAGAACCAATGAAGTTACTCCTGCGACGGCTCTGACCAATCAGGACGGGATCATGACTATAAAGTCTGGTCCCGGCACGAACTCGGCAGTTGCTAGTTTTCGCAGCACGAGCGTCTCGTTATGGCCCGCACGAAGCAGACGGCGCGCAAGTCGACGGGCGGCAAGGCCCCGCGCAAGCAGCTGGCCACCAAGGCGGCCCGCAAGAGCGCCCCGGCCACCGGCGGCGTCAAGAAGCCGCACCGCTACCGGCCCGGCACGGTGGCCCTGCGCGAGATCCGGCGCTACCAGAAGTCCACCGAGCTGCTGATCCGCAAGCTGCCGTTCCAGCGGCTGGTGCGCGAGATCGCGCAGGACTTCAAGACCGACCTGCGCTTCCAGAGCTCGGCCGTCATGGCGCTGCAGGAGGCGTGCGAGGCCTACCTGGTGGGGCTCTTCGAGGACACCAACCTGTGCGCCATCCACGCCAAGCGCGTCACCATCATGCCCAAGGACATCCAGCTGGCGCGCCGCATCCGCGGGGAGAGGGCGTAA
>NW_024425564.1:8804586-8858874 GCF_017311325.1 Ursus maritimus
GAGGTGGGGGGGGGTGTAAGAGGTGGGGGCGGGATCCCAGGGATCCCAGCACCTTAAGTAGCGACTACAGCATTTCATTCCCTTTATGCAAAGTTGGTGTGAGGAAGGGCTCGCCTGTGCTCCTCGCCGCCACTGCACACTGCTTGATGGGCAGCTAATGTTCAAAGGCCGCAGAGACCGTCCCCCTTGGTCCCTTGAGTAATTCAGATGTAAAGAAATAAGCAAACACTAGAAAGGGACTTTACCACCAGGTAAAGTAAGATTCAGAGCATAGATCCTGGCACCTCCACCCCCACCTCCAGTCAGAACTATCTGGGAGCAGAGTTCTGTGTTGTGCTCCGCACGTATCCAGGGCGCAGGGAAGAGCCGCCTGAACGTTTTAATTGTTCCGTAGAGCTGGCTGTAGGATCTAGCAGGATTTTCTTACACTCGAGGTCTTTCATACAACTCCAAAAAAGAACAAAAAGCTGGAATTTGGCTGCAATTGTATCTCTTTACCAATAAAATGAGCTAGTGTTCAGACCATTTTTATCATGAGAATTGACTTCCTCAGTGCTTAGCACTAACATCTGGTAACTATGGGATAAGGCTCTGAAACGTTTATTCTCTTTCACACCCATTCTAAGGATACTGTAAAATCAGCAAATTGGCCCCCTGCTTGTTTGCAGGCTTCCAGGAGCCTGGTGTTGGAGAGTCTGCTGAGGCCTGGCTGCCCATCACCTGACGTAATGGTGACTTCCCTGGGGGACGAGCCTCAGTGAGACCATTGGGGTGGTAAGACCCCTATTCCACCCTATCACCATTCCTCACAGGACACTGCAGAAGTGTCCTCCTCAAATCCCATATGAACGTAAGTTCTAAAAGTCAAATAAATGTTGCCCCACTTTTTCTCCCCATAGAACTTACATGTCCTAAGGCCAAGATTTTTCTCATTCTGTTACTGCCCTATCCGTAGAGCAGTGAAAGCCTGATATGCAGCAGGTGCTCGTTCTGGTTGAATGAATGTACAGCTAATTTGCCATCTTTTAGACACAAGATAGATCCCCTGAGCCGCACGTGGCCCCTGAGTGCATCACACCTTTCATCCTAGATGCTCTCCGTCACCACTCTTTTGATTCCCATTGGTGAGCAGACAAAACACTGACAATTACATAAAGCTTTCCAGCTTCCAAAGTGTCTTTACATATCCTTTTGTGTGTGGAATGGACAACAGCTGGGGTCTAGACAGGGCCCATCATGACACCCTCACTAGCTCTAGAAAGGTTTATCTTTTCCAAAAGTATCCAAGCATTAGGGGGTAAAGCTGGTTGATCAGTTTAGAATTCTTTCAGTAAACCCTAGGATGGCAGAAGATCTGATGAGCCTCCAGTGGCTGTAGGAAAATAAAGGAGAATTAGTTTAAAACAAAACAAAAAACCAAACAAAAACCTAGGGGCAGGAAAGCCTGTTTTCCTGTAAGTGAAAAGGCCAGGGCAGAAGGAGCTTGTTAGGCTTTTTAGCTCCTCAGAAAGGCCATCTGGGATTGGGAGTTCATGGATCAGTGAGGATATATTCTATTTGAAGGCTAAGTTTGGACATAGAAAAGGTGGTTTTAGGACATGCTCAAAAATTCTTTGATACTCTTACCTTCAGAAAATGGAACCTACCTAATTCGTCTCCCCTCGAGTTGGGGCTGGATTTAGGTACTGGTTGTCGGGAATTGCACGAAGCCAACAGCTGAAGTCAGAGTTATGGAGAGCTACTTTAGAGACTCGGTCACCGGAGGTAGCACTTCCTGCTTGTTCTCTCTCTCTCAGGCCACTTGCTCTGGGGGACCCTGGCTGCCATGTTGGGAGGCGCAGCCGCCACTGGTGGAAGACTTATGTTAGGGATGTAATAGGAAGGCATGTTTCTGGTGACCTTGTGGGCTTCACTGTGAAAGTCAAGAGTCAAGCGGTCGGGAATGCCCGGCTCGCCCAGCAACCGGAAATACCTGGCCTGCCCGCCAGTTGGAAATGCCCAGCTGTTTTGGGGCAGAACATTGCTGAAATCTGATTGCCCTTGGCTTGATGATGGCCCGCGGGGCCCCTAGAAACATGTTTAAGAATAGGCCCCACTTGCTAAACGCTACATCACCTGATCCCCTGACCTTCCCCATGATGCACCACCATCCCATGACCTTCCCCATGATTATGATGCACCACCATCCCGTGACCTTCCCGGTGATGCACTGCTATTCACTAGAATGTCATACGGATCACTCCCTTGATCGATTGTTGCCAATAAATACGCGAGGTTGCCGCTGTTCGGGGCGATCACTCGTGGCGATCGTCCCCTGCACCCGCGCTCTCTTTCACAAGCTAACCTGTCTTTGCCTCGTCCTTCTCCCCAATCGTCGAATCAAGGGTGCTGCGGCCGCGGTGCTGCGGACGTGCCGCGGGAGGGAGGACACTCGGGCAGCCCTGTGGAGAGGCCACATGATAGGAAACCCGTGCCTTCTCCAGCAGTCTGTGAGGAACTACCAGTAGCCAAGGGAGTGAACCCTGTCCAGCCCCAGTCAAGCCTCAGGTGGCCATAGCCCCTGCGGACAGCTTGACTCTTCTTGAGAGACCCTGAACCAGACCACCCAGCTGAACCACTCTGTTTCCTGACCTTCCAAAGCTGTGTGAAGTAATATATTTGTTGTTTTAAGTTGCTAAGTATTGGGGGGGGGGGGAGTGATTCATTATATAACAATAGATAATTGAGCAACGGAAGAAAAAAAGAGGAATAGGTAAGAGTCACCCGGGGCACTCCATAGTCCAGATGACATGTCACAACCCACAGCTCCGCCCTTCATCATTGGGACGTCTGGACTCACAGGAACTTGCCTTCGTCCCTGTCCCATTAGCCACACGGTTTTCTTCTGCTTCTATCCAGAGAGGCCGGAGACCAGCTTTGTGCTGCTGGTTCAGAGAGGGTGATGTCTTCTGTTGCTTGTAAGGGGCTCTGAAGGTGTGCACCTGGTCTGGTCACCTCTACCTGCAGCTGTGAGGGCCTGGGGGGGGGGGGTGTCAGCGCAGGCTGGGCTGGAGACCACAGCCCAATCCTCGCTCTCGCATTAGCGCTTTCTCTCTGTCTCTCACTTTTGGAAAACTCCTGAGGTACCATTTCTGATGGTCAGATATACTAGCTGAGGAAACCGTTATAAATTATTGTTCTGTGACTCTCCTTTTTCCAGACCCCACACCAGTACGGACTAACAATCACTTAGATTCTAAGTTTTTTTAGATGCCATTTTCCTTAGTGATGAAATGGATACTTTATTTCCTCAAGAGATTGCATTAAAGATTAAATGTGGCAATGTATGAATCTGTGTGGGAGAGTACCCCAAGAATGTATTAGGAGCACAAATACTCAGTAAACCTAATTTCATCTTAGAATCTTAGTTTGGTACGTCTCTTGTAACATTGAGGAAATACACCCAAATCCTCTGATAAGATTAGATTGAGGAGTCCTTCATTCTTGTCCTCGGTTGAGATTTGGGAAACAATCCAATGTGATGAGTCACACATTAGCAAGTCATGTCATTTCTGCTAATGGCCAATCTTATTTCTTGGAAGATTTCTCTTAGTTTCTATCTCACAAGGTGAAGTTTTCAAAACGTGTCTTCCAATTCTGGACAGTACTTGGAGCACAGGAACTATTTCTGTTCAGGAGGCAAGGAAGATGTTGAAAAAATAGATGAGAACAGATGCTTCTAGAATGGCCCACCCCCCAGGCCTTCCAAAGGGGAGAAGCCCTGAGAGGATGTCAAACAGGAGAGCAAGAAAAGTCACCAAGAATTCATTAGAAATGAAGCTTAAAGGACACCAGTGGCTCCGTCGGTGAAGCGTCCGCCTTTGGCCCAGGTCATGATCCCGGGGTCCTGGGATCGAGTTCCGTGTTGGGCTCCCTGCTCAGCGGGGAGTCTGCTTATCCCTCTGCTGCTCCCCCTGCTTGTGCTCTCTCTCTGTCAAATAAAGAAATAAAATCTTAAAAAAAAAAATGAAGCTTGGGGGGTGCTCGCTCTGCAGCAGGGTATGCTGCCAAAAGTCTCCCACAGATGTGCTTCTCATATGAAAGAGGTCCTTAAATGTAAAAAAATGAATTTTTTAATATCTCTTTGTCAATGACAGGGTTTCTTATCTGGGCAAGATCAGAAATAATGTACTTCCTTAGATGGAAACTGGTAGAAAATGCATTTAAAAATTTTTACCTGAAAAGAGGGTCTATAGGAATGATAGTTCTGAGTAAGAAAAATATGCCTTAAGTGTATTAGTTTATTGCCTGTCTTGAAGAAAAAAAAATCTGGTTTTAAATGGAGACAGTTGAGGGGTGCCTGGGTAGCTAGGTCAGTTAAGCATCTGCCTTCCACTCAGGTCATGACCCCGGGGTCCTGGGATCGAGTCCTGCATCGGCCTCCCTGCTCAGCGGGGAGTCTGCTTCTCCCTCTGCTGCTCCCCCTGCTTGTGCTCTCTCTCTCTGTCAAATAAATAAAGGAAATCTTTAAATCAATAAATAAGTAAGTAAGTAAATAAATAAATAAATAAATAAATGGAGACGGTTGAATGGCTGGCAATTATATGAAGAATTTTTAATCTCCACTTGGTAATCAGATAAATGCAAATTAACATAATGAAATACTGGGTAACACCCATGAGACTGGTAAGATCGGAAAGCTGGATGTAATCACATGTTGTACAGGAGGCGGAGAAACGTATTTTCATGTGGTGGTTTGTTTACTGATGGTGGTTTTACACAAGACATTTTGAAGAACTGTCTAATTTACTTAGTAAAATTGGGTGTGCCCAGGTCTATGCCCCAAGGAAATTCTCCTACAGACCCATAGGAGGACATATCGAGAGTATTCATCAAAATACTATTTGTGAAAGCAAAAAGGTAGAGATAAATTAAGGACATGAATAAGTAAAATACAATGAATGCGTTCTAAGAAATGTTCTTTCTTCCAGGATCAAAAAACAAGGAAATGGCAAAAACAAGAGCCAAACCAAAGGCTCAACCTTGCAACTATCATTCAGTTCATACTTGGACACTTGTGCCAGGATCTCCAACAGAATTTTCTAGCTTTACTTACAAATAACCCGGAATAACCACCAAACCCAAAGGCACCACATCTGAGTACTTTTTAAACACGATGCACAGAACACCAGTGTCTTGCTCTGCTCTGGCTGCTGTAATAGAACAGAACAGACTAGGTGGCTTCTAAGCAACACAAATGTATTCCTCACAGTTCTGGAAGCTGGAGGTCCAAGGTCAAGGCTTTGTCAAATTCAGTCTCTGATGAGAACTCACGTCCTGGTTCACACATGGTCATCTCACTGTGGCCTCACACATGGATCCCTGGGGTCTCTTTTATAGAGGCGCTCACACCATTCAGGAGGGCCCCACGCTCATGACCCAAGGGCTTCTTGGTATTCCCACCTCCAGTCACCATCACATTAGGTGTCAGGTTTCAACAGACGAGTTTTGAATGGACACCTGCAAACTGTTCACTTTCAAAGAGTAGAAGCTTAGGAACTGTGTTCCTAGTCTCTACCCCTTGTTTTGAAGCCAGGAGGGCTTAGGGACCCCAAATCAAGGGGCCCTCCCCTTCACCTTGATGCTTGTGCTCTCAGGAACCAACCCTGGAGATATTAGTAAGGTGAGAGGAATGAAAGTTTCTGGCAACGTTGTTTGATACATTGCAAGCATGAAAACTAGCTAAACTAAGGAAAGTTTAGAAAACAATATAAAGATCATCACTGATTACACGAGAGTAACAAATTGCAGAAACAAGGTAGGGTATTAGAGAAAACAAGGCAAGAGTGCCAGGCATGACATGTCCTGTGTACTGGAGAATACAGTTCAGTTGAGAGTTTCAGAAGAAAGCAAGGGTTTCCTGATAAGAGAGTTTTGCAAATCACTTTTCAAGACATGAGCAGACAAGACTATGGCTTAGTGACCCTAGCAAAGAGGGTGGGGGAAGAGGGAGAGGCCAGGGAGGACAGTGGAGCACCCTCAGTCTTCTTCAATTGGTCTTAATAGCACACGGAGGTATGAGAAGCCAAAGGAAGCTTTATCAATGAGAGCAGGGATGATGACTGCTCATAGGCTGGGGCAAGGAGGAAGGGAAACCCCAAGCTTCCAGGTCTCATACTTAAGATTCTGAGCTGGAAAAAGGCTAAATGTATGTGAAACGGTAAGACATTATGAAATGGAAGAGAAGATTTGAGAGTATAAGTTCTTGGAGTGGGAAAAACTCCAAAAAGCTAGTGGTGTTTTGGATTAGTGTATAGATGGGCATGCTTGTATGTGACCGTGTATGCATTTGGGGGACAGGAGAAATGAGAATCAGGAGAGGCACTAATCACTAGTAGGTAAACTAATTTTGAATGAAGAACAACAATAAAAAAGTAAAAGATATATACCTATCAGCCAATTACAAAGCCTTAACCGAAACAAACAAAACAAAATCAGGTGTCAAGGAAATGAATATGTGGCAAATTAAATTGAACATCTAACAATATTGAAAAGGATTGATCCCAACATTTGGAATTAAGAACATGAAAAAACTCAACTACATAAGTGTGGATCAGTAAGCAACTTCCAGAACATTGGAAAGGCGAGTACGCCTCATTTATTCATCTAAGGGGGAACAGAATTGCATGGAATTTAAAACAATCAATATTTCTCTTGGAAAATATCTCTTCATAATGTGGGGGGGGGGACTGTATTTATCCCAATTATTCACCAAGAAATTATCGGACAGTACATGTCAATCAGCATTATCATATGCTGAGAAAGACCAAAAAAAAGAAAAAAAAGAATTTTAATAGTCTTATTGATTAATTTAATTTACATGAAATGAGAATGCTAAACTATGTCTAAGCTTAAAAAATCTGCAGGCAGTCTACTGGAACAGGAGTTCCCTCCATGCAAGTGGGAGAAGAGAATGAAGAGTGTATGTAATTTAACAGTGCATTACACCTTTGGGAAACATCGATGTGAGTAAATATTTTCAGGGCAGAGCACATGCAAATGCAATGAAATCAAATTACAGATCTTTCAGAGTATGTTACCTTCGCCAGATAAAGGAACAGTCATAACTTTTCTCAGTGCTTCAAGACTTTTGTCTTGGGAGATTGGTCTTAAGATAACATTTACAAGAACAGTAGCTATATAACGAAGCAGAGTGCTGCCTGGTTTTCAGTAGCTGCAGGGGAAAGACTGCAATCCTTCCACCAGCAGATACAGTTTGACATCTTCAACATCAAGCCCTCAGATTCCATTTTTAAACAGAGATAAAAAAAAGAGGCCACACTAGAAGCTCAGTAAGAAATGGATTAACTCATAGAACGTGACCATGTAATGTTTTCAACTTACAGTAATTATGGAGTTTATAATATACTTGATAGCTGATTCCTAGAATAAAATTAGGTATTTGTTCAGGGAGTAAATAATCACACACCTTTGAAACAGAAAGCGTGAACCTAGCCGTATCTGGGAGACCAGGCAGCGCCAGGAGCTCATTCCAGAAAGCCCGAGTCAGGGAAACCAACCTAGGAACTCTTGTCTTCCCAAGTTTTTGTTTTCCTGGAATAAAGTCGTTCCTAGTCTCCTCATTCTGCATCTCAGCTGTAAATTAAAGGCAGGGGGTTTCTGGGTGCAGTCGATTTCCCAGTTCAACGAAGGATTGGGGGCGCGCGAAGGGAGCTCTGCGAGGCGTGGGGGCCGCTCCTCGGCTCTCCAGCTGACCTTCCTCCTCAAACAACTTTGGAAACCCAACATGTTTCCAACCCAGATAAAGAGATCTGTCAGTTCTCCCCAAAATAAGTGGCAGGGATGGGCGAAACGTCGAGGGTGGAGAAGCAAGCTGAGGTTAACCCCCACTTGAAGCGGTGACCCGGCGGCGTTAGCCTCCGCGGTCACCGAGGTGACTGAGATCCCGCAGAGGGCACGCTGCACGGCCAGACGGCGGCGTGGACGCCCCGGGGGACCGCAGTCGCGGCTCTGGAGAGGGGCACGCGATGCCAGCAGCTACAAGTCGCTACTGCAGGCAAAGCTTAGAAGCAGAAAACCAGCAAGGCCCGGCCCAGAAACACTACACCCACCCGGGCAGGCGCGGGCAGGCGCGAAGCGCGGCAGGAAACTTTCCAGTAGGCGTCCGGTTTAAACTTGGGAGTTTAAGCACCGCCCTTCGCCTGGGTCCTGAAAACGTGGGTCGGGCTCCGGCTCGGGACCTCCCCGAGCGGATACAGCTGGCCTGTAGGGTTCCCAAACAGGTCCGACAAACCACTATATAAACGGCTACCTCGGAGAGCACATAGGTGGTTTGTTTAACTTGAAAGCATGTCTGGTCGCGGCAAGGGGGGGAAGGGCCTAGGCAAGGGGGGCGCTAAGCGCCACCGCAAGGTGCTGCGCGACAATATCCAGGGCATCACCAAGCCCGCCATCCGGCGGCTGGCCCGGCGCGGCGGCGTCAAGCGCATCTCCGGCCTCATCTACGAGGAGACCCGCGGGGTGCTCAAGGTGTTCCTGGAGAACGTGATCCGGGACGCCGTCACCTACACGGAGCACGCCAAGCGCAAGACGGTCACGGCCATGGACGTGGTCTACGCGCTCAAGCGCCAGGGCCGCACCCTCTACGGCTTCGGGGGCTAAAATAATCTAAGTCGCAAAACCTCTCACACAAAAGGCCCTTCTAAGGGCCACCCACGAAATCTGCTAAAGAGCTGTGGACCTTAGAAATCCATTTGCCGGAGAACCAATCTTGAGTGTGTGGGATACGGAAATTCACTTGGCATGTGAAAGTAGAATGTGCCCAAAATTGTGTGATCGCGTCGCTGTGCGCCTCCATCCCACAGCATGTCCAAAAGTACCGAAACCTCCCGTGACTGGACTCGACACGTACTCCCCCGTTGAGTCTATGCTGTTAAAAACCGTTTTGAAAGCAGAGCTAAGTTACCACGTGTTATCAAAGGTACAGCTGGCCAAACCGTGAAATAAAAAGCTGAGTGATTCTTAAGCTCTTTTGAAAGCCCTGGCAGAAAACGTAGTAGAATTTCAAATAACGTTAATGCTTCCATTTTACTCCGTCCCCTTTAATTTTCAGTAAACAGTATATCAAGAACCCAGTCAAAATGCCTTTTATTTAAAGTAGTGGGAGGAAGGCACTTTAGGATTCTCAGGACAACATTTTAAAGAAGTTTGATGCATCTTAGAGACTTTTAAGAAAGTCAGACATTTTTGTCCATTAGCTTAGAGACCTAAGCGGGAGGCGGAAAATGCTTCCTGTCCTTGGAGGATTGAACCGAGAACCAATCTGTGCGTGGGGAGGGGCCGGAGGCTGCGGTCCAATCAGGACACCGGGGTCGCTATAAATACTGGGCCGCCTGCTCTTTTCTCCTGCAGCGTAGGTTGTTCCCTCCGCTGCGCCATGGCTCGCACGAAGCAGACGGCGCGCAAGTCGACGGGCGGCAAGGCCCCGCGCAAGCAGCTGGCCACCAAGGCGGCCCGCAAGAGCGCCCCGGCCACCGGCGGCGTCAAGAAGCCGCACCGCTACCGGCCCGGCACGGTGGCCCTGCGCGAGATCCGGCGCTACCAGAAGTCCACCGAGCTGCTGATCCGCAAGCTGCCGTTCCAGCGGCTGGTGCGCGAGATCGCGCAGGACTTCAAGACCGACCTGCGCTTCCAGAGCTCGGCCGTCATGGCGCTGCAGGAGGCGTGCGAGGCCTACCTGGTGGGGCTCTTCGAGGACACCAACCTGTGCGCCATCCACGCCAAGCGCGTCACCATCATGCCCAAGGACATCCAGCTGGCGCGCCGCATCCGCGGGGAGAGGGCTTAAGCTTCCTAGCCTTCTCCACATACGCTACCCCCAAAGGCTCTTTTCAGAGCCCCTACATTTTCTCCCAAAAGAGCTGTTAGCCTTAGGATATGTGACAGCCCCATGAGAAAGAACTCGGGAATGTCCGACGGAGGTCTTGTGGGCTCAACAGTTACTGAGGGTTGGAGACCGTGGCAGTTCTGTAAACTTTTCTTCCACAGGCAGACCCTGCTGGTACTGCGCGCAGCAAGGACCTGCGTCTGGATAAGCCCTTTGATTTCGATCCTGTTGGAAGTTAAGCCTGGGTTACGGGGAGGGCGTCGTCACAAGTTTAGGAAAGCTGAGTTGGGGTTCCTGTGGATTATTGTGCAAACGGCAAGTACAGTTTGCTTTTGCCAAACGTTCCCAATCCTTTTACTCAAGAAACGTGCCCCTTGCTTTCCTGTGATGTGAAGGGACAAAACAGGAATTGCCAAAAGTGTTAGTTTTCCCACTGTTTCAATGCAATGCCTGGTATGAGAATGCTCTTGGCCTTTGCCTATGTGATTGTGGCGGGGAATGGGCCGACAATGACCCAGGCTCTGACCTGCAGGCTGAATATAAAATGAGCTCCCAGTAGCTCTAAAAATCTATAGATTATTTACCCACCTGTTTTAAAAATGTGCTCCTCAGTCTGCAGTTGGATTCTCTCTTTTTTTTTCAAATAGAGAATCAGACTGGGAATTAAATGAGGTATTTTAAAGCTGTTACAGGTTTCCACACTTATAATCCTGGGTTTCCTAACAGAACTTGACTATATTACTTTTGTCCAATTGTTTTAAGATTTTGAAGTCTCTTCATGCTTTCCACATAAGAATATCATTGACTCATTTTGCTTCTTTTGACTTCAAATCCGAACTCCAGGAGTTAGCGATTTTTCTCTGGAGAGTTAGCCATCTGGGTCTTGTATTCTTTCCCTTATTTTCGGATACATCCTTTCAGAGAGGTTCATATCCCATCTACTTGCTCCAAAAGCTTTTTGGAATGCCTGGGGACTGGGCAAAGACAGTTCTGACCCAAGGGGCCAGAGATCCTTTAGTGGCTCTTAGTTGTAGAGACTGCTTGATGCCTCTTACAAGCTTCAGACATTGTTTTCTCCCCACCCCTTCCAGGATTTTCCCATCATAATAGAGCTGAGGCCAGGTGGTCTAGGTTCAAACCTCAGAGCTGGCAATTACTAGCCATAAAACCTTTGCCAAGTTACTCATCTTTTCTCTGGGTCTCACCCTCTAAATGTGGCAAATAAAACTGTAGAGCATTCTTAGACTAGTTCCTAGCACTCAGTGAACGCTCAATGAATGTTAGCCCTTGATTGTACTTCTCTCCTGCCCCTTAAGCATGGAGGTCCCCTCCACCCCAATCTTCTGGAAGTTTTGTGGTTGAAATAGTGGGAAAAGCTTGATTAAAACATTTTTCTTATTAAGATCTTTTCTTTAGTTCTTGATTTTCATTGTTCTGAAAGAGGCAGGCTTGTAGCAACATACCATACTCTATGTGGAGGAGTCCAAAACATAACAAAATGGCCAAATAGCAAATATTTTGGGGTTAGCAGGCCAAATATGGTGTCTCTTTTTTTTTTTTCTACCACAATTAATAAAATAGAAAAACCACTCTTAGCTTAAGAGCCATAAAACACAGGACACTGTTCAGATTTCGCCTTAGTTGGCTACAGTTTCAACTCCTTGGAGAGAAATAGGCTGATGACTTTAAACTTCCCTACAGTTTTTCACAGGGAAGAACAAAGTGAGTGTTGACTGCTGTAGAGATTCTAATCATTAGAACTCCCTTACCGTCCAGGCCAGTCACAAAATCCCATCCATTCCTCATTCCACACACACACCCCCAAATAAATAGCAAACTTAACCAACCCTCCATTCCAACTCATGGTTATTGCCTCAGTTCTCTTGGAGGCTAATTTATTTCTGAATTGTCCTGACCCTCTATAACTTGCAGTCCCTCAATCCCCAATCTACTTTTCTCATAGTCAGTAGGCAACTATTTCTCTGAAGTACGGGTCTCTCCTCGCTCAAAGACACAATAACGCCCACATTACAGAAAAGGGTCTTTCTGACAGTGCACTTTATTAAGTGTTGGTGGAGATAAGGAGTTTGAATTGGGAAGCATTGGGAACAGCACCTTGAAACCTGACAAAGTCCCATGTCATCTAAACAGTGAGTGTTTTCAAGTACTACTGGAAACTCTTGAATACTTTCAGCAGGTTTGAGTTTTTCCTAGAGGACATTATCTGCACTAGGCATCTTTCCTATTTATTATAATGGATTTGCCTAACACTAAAGGGAGAAAACATCTCAATCAAAAACATATCAAATTTAAGTTTGAATTTGAATCCAGGTCATTGGATCCTCAAGCCAAAGTTACTCCTCTTCCTCCTGCTGCAAGGTAGCTGTCATTCTGGCTACTGAACTTTTCCAAGTTGCAAAAGACATTCTCTAAAGACCCTGGCACCAGCAAACTCCTAGGAGGCAGAACTGGATTTGAAGTAAGGTCGATGTGGTTCGTTCCGGGCGGTGTGCAATCTACTGGCCTGCGCCTGTGTTACTTGCTACAGTTAGAAACAACGTTTATGCCCAAACCCAGGAAACTGTGTCTTTCCTCTTGCAAAAATCAAAGGCAGAACCTAGGAACAAAGCATTCTTAAAAACGACCACTTGATACTTACTAGAAAGTTATTGCAACTTGCAACTAACTAACACGATGCCCTAAACCCAGTGGGTTCCTATGACAAACGGAAAAGATTTTTTAATATATCTTTCATGTGTTACGTATGATTCATGAAAACGCGAACCCGTGTGTGAACGTGGACACTGCTTTCTTCCTTGAGAGCTTCAAAGCGTCCAATTCTGTATAATTATTTTCAGCATTTAATCGGATTTTGGGGGCTAACAAACACAACCTGGGAGTCCAACCGCGAAGGGCGGCTGCCTGAGGGCAGTGGATTGGACGCTCCACCAATCACAGAGCAGCACCGGCTTATATAAGCCCCAGGCCGGAGTCAGGCGGCATTGCAAGACTTGCGCTTCGGATTTTCCGCCTCTCTCCTCGCAGCAGTTTCTGCCCTCGGTCATGTCGGAAACCGCTCCCGCTGAGACGGCCGCGCCGGCGCCGGTGGAGAAGTCGCCCGCCAAGAAGAAGGCAACCAAGAAAGCGGCGGGCGGTGGCGCTGCGAAGCGCAAAGCTACCGGGCCCCCGGTGTCCGAGCTCATCACCAAGGCCGTCGCCGCCTCCAAGGAGCGCAACGGCCTCTCCCTGGCCGCGCTCAAGAAGGCGCTGGCGGCCGCCGGCTACGACGTAGAGAAGAACAACAGCCGCATCAAGCTGGGCCTTAAGAGCCTGGTGAGCAAGGGCACCCTGGTGCAGACCAAGGGCACCGGCGCCTCGGGCTCCTTCAAGCTCAACAAGAAGGCGGTCTCCGGGGAAGCCAAGCCCAAAGCCAAGAAGGCGGGCGCGGCCAAAACCAAGAAGCCCTCCGGGGCCACCCCTAAGAAGCCCAAGAAGGCCGCGGGGGCCAAGAAGGTAGTCAAGAAGACTCCCAAGAAAGCCAAGAAGCCTGCAGCCGCTGGTGTCAAAAAGGTGGCCAAGAGCCCCAAGAAAGCCAAAGCCGCTGCCAAGCCCAAGAAGGCGGCCAAGAGCCCCGCCAAGCCCAAGGCCGTGAAGCCCAAGGCGGCCAAGCCCAAAGCCGCTAAGCCCAAGGCAGCCAAGCCGAAGGCGGCCAAGGCGAAGAAAGCGGCCCCGAAGAAGAAGTAGGAAGTTGGCCTTCAAGGCGACAACACCCCAAAGGCTCTTTTCAGAGCCACCCAAATTTATCTGAAAACAGCTGTACACAATTGTTGCAATACTCCCGCCCATCATCAAAACACTACGATTAAACTTTAAAAAACAAAAGCCAGATATGCTTACGTTCGCGCGATTTCAGCCTTTTCTTCATTAGAGTCCCTTTCGTTTAAGGCACACCCTAAGCGAAAGACTTAGAAATATTTTGCAGACTCGTTTCCGTTTCCTTCCCTGCTGGTTACTTACTCTCTGTAACTACTTTCAAAAAAGCCCGCGCTACATTCCCATTGGTCCTATCATATCAGGCTCGTATTAACTAACCCTTGATTCTCTGCACCGAGAGCACCAGGAGCTGTGCGGCACGTATGCAGAACTGGGCGGCACTTTTGTAGTTCGCTAGCTGAGCGATATGACAATTCGGGTTCCATTCATCCGTCAGCCGCAGGTGAGGACTGGGAGCTATAAAGGTTCTAACTGGTTTTTGACTTCCCTGTTGTAGCGTTGAGAATGAGAATTAAAACGGAGTCCCAGCTCTTCTCGAGAAATAGTGAGTGGCTCTGAAAAGAGCCTTTTGGTTTGGAAGTTGCTATTAAGATCTTATTTCCCCTTGGCCTTGTGGTGGCTCTCGGTCTTCTTGGGCAGCAGCACGGCCTGGATGTTGGGCAGGACGCCGCCCTGCGCGATGGTGACTTTGCCCAGCAGCTTGTTGAGCTCCTCGTCGTTGCGGATGGCCAGCTGCAGGTGGCGCGGGATGATGCGCGTCTTCTTGTTGTCGCGGGCCGCGTTGCCCGCCAGCTCCAGGATCTCGGCCGTCAGGTACTCCAGCACGGCCGCCAGGTACACGGGCGCGCCGGCCCCGACCCGCTCGGCGTAGTTGCCCTTGCGGAGCAGGCGGTGCACACGGCCCACCGGGAACTGGAGGCCGGCCCGCGAGGAGCGCGTCTTGGCCTTGGCGCGAGCCTTGCCGCCCTGCTTCCCGCGTCCGGACATGACGATAAGAAGTCAGCAGTGACTCAGATCTGAATGGAGTGAGAGGAAAGCTTCACTTCTTATATTCCTCACTGGGCGCCAAAAGTAAGCTGTCCCATTGGATAAAATTACAGTTACATTTAAACCAATGGAATCCTGGTTTTCAATGACTCTTATTTTGATTGGATAACTACAGGATGCCATCAGAATTTAGTACAATTCACTGGATTTGTTTAATCACCTAGCCTAAAAACCTGTGAGTAAAGACGACAGGTAGAGCCGGCTTTTCTTAAGCTCTCAGCTTTTGGTGATCGGGAGGGGGTGGAGGGGTGTTAGTTATTCTCCACCTTGCCAAAGCCATTCGGGTTTAAGAAGCTGTGAATAAGGAGGGCACTTAGAGCCGCATACTCATTGTTAGTTTCAAGCCTTCAGCAGTTACTCCCCACCATGCCCGAACCAGCGAAGTCCGCGCCCGCCCCGAAGAAGGGCTCCAAGAAGGCGGTGACCAAGGCGCAGAAGGACGGCAAGAAGCGCAAGCGCAGCCGCAAGGAGAGCTACTCGGTGTACGTGTACAAGGTGCTGAAGCAGGTGCACCCCGACACCGGCATCTCGTCCAAGGCCATGGGCATCATGAACTCGTTCGTCAACGACATCTTCGAGCGCATCGCGGGCGAGGCGTCGCGCCTGGCGCATTACAACAAGCGCTCGACCATCACGTCCAGGGAGATCCAGACGGCCGTGCGCCTGCTGCTGCCCGGGGAGCTGGCCAAGCACGCCGTGTCCGAGGGCACCAAGGCCGTCACCAAGTACACCAGCGCCAAGTGAGCCTGCCAGTGGCAAAGGTATTGATTAAACCCCCAAAGTTTGTTTGGGTTTTCTTTAGAGCCATCCACACTTCCCAAAGAAAACTAGTACTTTTTTAAAAATTCTGACTGAAAGGCAAAAGCAAATTTTCATCTGAAGGCTTTTGTACATGCTTCTTCATTTGTGCAAAGCTACATTTTGTTCTTGTGTTTTCAATAAGGTCTAACTTTTTTTTTTTTTTTTTTATGTTACAAACATCAAATACTCCAAAAGAAATTTATTGTGCGGGGGCGCCTGGGTAGCTCAATAGGTTAAACATCTGCCTTCGTTCTGCTCAGGGTCCTAAGGTCTGGCTCCCTGCTCCGTGGAGAGTCTACTTATTCTTCCTCTCCCTCTGCCCCTCTCCCCCTGCTCGTGTTCTGTCTCAAATAAAAACTTAAAAAAAAAATTGTGTGTATTTCACTTACCATCCAAATTCTAATTTTAAGAACCACACATTGAGTTAGTGAGAAAGCTGCAAATTAAGGTGAAAAAGAAAAATACCCCTCCACCTGCAGTATCTCCCTTTAGGTTATACCACCATTTTCCAGTCACATCCCCTTTCACTTACTCTCTAATATCAATGCTAGTATGTACCTTCTTGGTCCCTCACTCCAGGACTTTGCACAAAATAACCTCATGGTGTTGGGATAAAGATGGAGAAAAAGGAAAATGAGAACATAGAGTAGTCGCCTCTTTTCACCAGTTAAGGATAAGGATTGCTAATCCAGGCTCTACGTCTGCGGCGGAATTTTTCTGCTGGTTACTTCTACATGTGTCCTGGGTAAACCAAGGTCCCCCACGCCCAACCTCCGCGTGTTTCCTAGTGAAGCTCCACAGAGATGGGAATCGATCCTGCTTCACGTTCATCTCTCAAACGTTCACGTCCTCTATCTCTGGTGTGGCGTTTCTGTTCACTGTGATTTTCACGGGGTCAAGTCCCATTTTATGCCAACATGTATATTATGAAAAATAGCTATATTTTTCAAAATCACAAAAAAATTTAGAAGAGTGGCACTGTTTTACATTTTGTAAATATCTTTAATACCTGGTTTAGTAGAAGACAGCTGGATTCTTGCACAGTATTTGTTTCTGCATTCAATCTATTGTAATATAATCATCAAGTGAAAAACAGTGCAAAAATTTTCAGGATTATTACACAAATAAATTTAGCCTCACAGACCCACCAAAAGGGTCTCAGAAACCCCCTTGGGTCCCCAGATCGTTTTTTGAGAATCATTACCTTTTGAACAAAAAGAAAACAAATATTTATTTATTTATTTATTTATTTATTTATTTATTTATTTATTTATTTAATAACCACAGTGTTGTTGGGGACGCCCTTGGCAGAAGCTGATACACAGGATGATTTGAGAATTCAGTTTGTGTTCCCAGTGATGACTGTCATTAAAATGAAATTTGCTCTCCCGAAATGAAATTTCAGTGAACAAGAGAGCAGCAGTGGGTTTCTCAGGGAGCTCATTTTGAGCCTTGATCTATAACTTTGAGGGAGGTGGGGCTTTCCTGTGTAAGCACAGAAATCCAGGAGTACCAGGATGGAAGCTTCCTCTGGATGTGATGCTGAGCTCAGAAATGGACATACAAGACCTGGGGAAAGAGGAGTCATGAGACACACAGTGTAAAGGTCTCATCAGCTCATCGCAGGTTTGGTTCCAATCCATGAGCATCATGGATTCTGCCTTGTTCACATGCTGAATCCATTCCAAGTGACAACTAAATTGCTGTTTGTGTAACTTCAATTCTCACATTAGCACTACTTAAACATGGGGGGTTTTCATGCTTTCTGGTGCACACCCCCCCTTTTTTTTTACTGTCACTCTTAGTCCAGACATCTGAGATCGTCCTTACTTCAATCAGTATGATGTCTTGGACCCATTAATTCAAAGCTTGTAATCAACTCTTCTTCAACGACTTGTTTCATGAATAGAGACCAAAATCTCCATCTAGAGTTTCTGTTAGGGAGTTCTCTGAGTACTGAGTACCTGCCTGACCCAGGGGAGCCTCAACACCACTTTAATGGCTGGTGCTGTTTCCAAAGGCTAAGTGCATGTTACCTTTTCTACTGAAAGTCCTTTATCTGGGCCCAGAATAATTTCTTTTTCTTTTAAATCTAACTCACTTTTTTTCCCCAGGCTAATAGCATCATTCTTCTCTGCCAACAAAAGACATCGCGTTCTTAAGGTTAATTTACCAGATTTGGGGTTCCCAAATCTGTCTTGAAAAACAATATAATTAAAAATTTAGAAAGCATAAAATGGACTCTTATCCAGATATATATTAAAAGAATACTCATAATACCTTAGTAATTTTTATATCCCACTTTGAGCTTTTGGAAGAATTATATGTAGTCCACAGAATAAACATAAGGATGCTGTTAGCATATTTAATTTGAATAGTTCTCCCAGTCATTATCATCTGTACACCACTTATTTGAAAAGAACATGAATTTTAATTTTTCTAACATTCTTATTCCAAGAGGGTACCAAAAAATAGAAGGCCATGGACTGTCCAGTTTCTGATTATTCTATTAATTCCATTAAATACAATATACATAAAAATATAATATATATAAAATGTATTATATGCATAATTATTTTTTTTAAGATTTTATTTATTTCTTTGACAGAGAGAGAGAGACAGCCAGCGAGAGAGGGAACACAAGCAGGGGGACTGGGAGAGGAAGAAGGAGGCTCCTAGTGGAGGAGCCCGATGCGGGGCTCGATGCAGGGTTCGATTCCAGGACCCTGGGGTCAGGCCCTAAGCTGAAGGCAGACGCTTAAGGACTGAGCCACCCAGGCACCCCTATATGTATAATTATTTTAAGGTCTGTATGTATGTATTAATGTATGCATATAGTCTATTTGGGCTCATAGAACATATAGCTAAAATCTCAAAGGATTGGCTCTATCTGTACTCTCCATCTCAGTGCTGTTCTATAACCAGGAGCATGAAATAATCAGAAACTGGACATCCGATGCCTTTGAATTTTTTGGCATCCTGTTGGAGTAAAAGTATTGGAAAAATTAAAATAGATTATATTTTACTGTAAATGTGTATAAATAACACATACGTGTTATATATAATATATACATAATGTATATATACCATATATACACACTCACTTTATGATGTAATATTTTAAATTGCAAGCAGTATCAAGTTTCAGTTACTTGGAAATAAATATAAATAATTGTATTTGGCCAAATACAAATACGTTAATACTTACAGAATACCTCAATGTCTGTTAGCTCATTTTCAAGATATGAGTTTAAAATGTTGGGGAGAAAAAAAGTGAAGTAAGATAAAGCTACAGTGCAACCAAATTAATATCAAGAATTCATTTTTAAAAATCCAGTGTTATATTTATACAATGTTACCCCTCAAATTTGAGTGGAAGAATTTCAAATACTTCCGCATTCTCAAAACACTTTCACAAGGACCAACTTGCAAAAACCGCTAGTATGTTTGAATTGCAACTCCATATTCACATCACATGTACATATTTCTAATATTAATTGGGGCATAATTCATACAAGTGCAGGGACTTTAGAAAGTTATCATTATCGAACATTTTTATGCAACACCTGAATATTTGCATGAATAGTCCATGCCTATATTCTCATTTTTATATTCTGTATTATTTTCACCATTAAAGCAGATGTGATACAAAGTCATCTTTAAAAAAATAAAACACACCGAAAAAAGCCTTCATTTATGAGTGGATTATTTTTCTTCATTCTAAGCATCTGAGGAAATCCGGGAATTATTTTGTCTCTATGTTTTGTAAAACAGTACATTAAAAATTATTCTTTTTCTTTTCAGGATTTTATTAATTTGAGAGCGCACAAACGGGGGAGGGGCAGAGGGAGAGTGAGAAGCAGATCCCCTCCCCCACCATAGTTGAATCATACTGTGTGTAGCCTTTTCAAACTGGCTTCTTTTACTAAGTCATACGCATTTTGATGGCTTGATAGCTCATTTCTTCTCAGCGCTGAATGTGAGCATAGCCTAGATGTAACAGTCTATCCATTCACCCACTGAAGGACATCTTGTTGCTTCCAGGTTTTGACAATTCTGAATAAAGCTAATATGTACATCCGAGTGCAAGTTTTGTGTGTACATAAATCCTCAACTCCTTTGGGTAAATACGGAAGGATGTACTTGCAGGATTGTGTGGGGAGAGCATGTATAGTTTTGTACGAATTGGCCCAACGGTCTTCCAAGGCGGGAGACCCTTTTCCATTTTGCGTTCGCACCAGCACTGAGGGTTGGCTCATCTCGCTCCACATCCTCGCCAGCTTTGGTGTTTTGAGCATGCCAGATTGTGACCTCATAACTGGTGTGTAATGGTGTTTCTTTGCCTTTTAATTTGTATTTTTTTATAGTGACGGCAACCTATCACGTCACTTCATTGTTATGTATTCTTTTCATGAGAAGTTTACTGTAGTTTTTCAAATAATTTTTTAATAAGCTTTGGAAAGTTTCACAGACTTGTCTGTAAATCTCTTACTGTTTTGACTTTATATCACTTTCAAAGGCTTTAACCTTTACTTTCTTCTCTTTTAGATTCCTTTATGCAAAATTCAACTGTGTGTTTTTTGCATCGCCTGTTTCCCCAAGGACACCCTCTTCCATCCCACCCCCTGCCCCCCAAAGCCACATTTATTATCATGTCTTTCCTTCTAGGCTGCTACAACGTGGCCGTAAAAAGGACAGGAAAACAAAGTGAACACTGAAGTTTGGGGATAGCCTGTCCCAGGACATGCAGGTGCCGTGGGCCTTGTCTTTCCCAGAGCACGTTCTCAGTCCACATCTAGCTACTGAAGTTCCAGAAAGAGGCGTTCTTCAACATCGCCGCCTGATCTTACAGAGAGGACGTGTCTGTGTGCCAGGTGGAGCGGGTGGCCGGGGGGAGGCGGGCGGCCTCTGCGATGAGCTCAGGGCTGCAGAGGCCTCCCCAGGATGGCTGTGGGGAGAGCAGTACTTCTCCGGGATCGCCATTCTCTACGTGGTATTTTGAGAAGAGTCTGCACATGTTCTTGAGGTCTAAGGCACGCACAGCCAGGGCCGCGGTGGAGTCCGCAGAGCTGGACCGGCACTTGTGCTTCAGTAGCCTGCTCTGCCCTTTCCGTTCATTGGGCTAAGGCTGCATGTGAATCTCCTGGCTCTGCCTGAGTCCGAGCCAGTGGACTGGCGCACTTGCACACGCAGAGCTGGCCGAGGGTCAGCAACCGGAGAGGACTTCGGGATGAGGGACTCTTTGCCTTTAAAAGCTGCCCACCTCGTCGCTGCATTAAGGCCCCTGCTTGTTCACACGCCCACAGGTAAGTTGCTGGGAAGTCAAGGAGTTGGAGACTGTTCAGCGAGACACAGGGACCGACCAGCTTACCCAGGGCTGAGGCCTCACGATGGACATTTCAGCTCTGCAGACTCTGGACACCTTCTGGCGTTCCTGGAAGCTTTCCAGCTGCTCCCACCATTAACATGTCCGTTCTGTAGCTTCTGCAATGGAAGTAATCAGTGTCTGCATTCTCACAGAACAACAGCGGCCCTTAGAGCATTCTAGCAACCAGGCAGACTGTTGGTAGGCTGTCCCAGGGCTTGGGGGAAGGTGCACCAGTGACATCTAGGAAAAGACCAGGGATATTAGATGTCCCATGAAGACCTGAGTCAGTGTCCCACAGTAAATCTGGAGCTACAAAACCTGTTAATCAATCCTAGACCCTGAATCCTTGTGCACGTGTGTGTTGGTATGTAGTTCAGGACGCACCGAAATTTCCAAGAATGCAATCATTTTATAAATTGAGATTGTATTTTGTTCTTTTCACATGTCCCCTAAGAATTATTGTTTTCAAAACACAAAACAACACAGAGTCACACCGCCGAGAGTTAAGTCTCTGCTTGGGGTTTGATCATCTGACTTGACCTCCAAGGTCCTTGTTAACAGCCTACGGGATGACTCTACCTACAGGTTCTGTGATGACTGATTCCGTGTGTCGACTTGACCCGGCTGAGTGCTACCCAGATATTGGGTCAGACAGCATTCTGGGTGTTTCTGTGAGGGGATTTTGGATGAGAGTAAAACATTTAAATTGGTAGACTTAATTTATAAAGCAGATTATTCTCCCTAATGTGGGTGGGCCTCATTCAATCAGTTGAAATCAGGGATGGAAACCAAAGGCTGCCCTTCCCCTGAATAAGAATTCGTCGTGTCTGACCACCTTGGAACTGGGATACTGGCTTTTTCCTGCCTTTGGACTCAGATGGAGACATGGGCCCTGCCTGGGTCCTGATGCTGCTGGCCTCCAGACGGGAACTGTGCCGCCGGCTCCCCTGGGTCTCCAGTTTGCCGACTCAACCCTGCAGATCTTGACCCTTGTCGGCCTCCATAGCACATGAACCAGTTCCTTGTAAGAAATCTCTTAATGTTTATATGCACATCCATCCCATTGGTTTTATTTCTCACTAATACTGGCAGAAATACCCAACTTCTAATTTATGTTTTAGAGTCTAGGGCCCAAGCAGCTATATGCTGTGGAAATTATCTTCTTTATTGTTAAAACAACTGTCTGATTTTGTTTTTATATAATAGTTATGGTGTTTCATGATTTTGAAAACTGATGCATGCATTTAAGTATTATTACTTAAGAATTTAACTTCAGCCTAAGAAAAGGAACACTAAAAATATTAGATAAAAAAGGAGAGCCTTGGGGATGACAGCTATGGGAGCCACCGCTTTTCATAAATTAACCCCAAGAATGTAACCTGTTTATTAAACTACAGAAGTGCAGACGTCACAGCGACGTCAATAAACACAGGTCACAACCCCCCTGCCACTCTCAACAGCGGCAGAGGGCCCTGGCCTCAGCCTCTGCATCTGCCTTGAAATATAAGGTTCTCCCCAGATTAAGATCCTTGGAGTTCTGGTGTTCCCTTACAGCTTTTCATAATTTCTCCATCAAAAAGAATTGCTTATTTTTTATGTAAATGCAGATTTTAGGCTGAGGCACTGTTTTATTCTTCCTTCTACCAGTGGGAAGTCCAGTGCACCTGCAGAGGGAGGCGTCTTTGTCTTTCTAGTCTACCCCACCCATGTTCTTTGCACTTTCTTAGGCCCTCTGTAAAGTCCTCTTACGCTGAAGCAGCCCTATTCATCGACCCCTAGGAATACTTACATGTATGTTCAACTCTCTAGGAGTTTTTAGCCTTATTCAAGTCTGGAAAAAAATGTCCTTGTGCGTTTCGTTGGTTGGTTTTGCTTTTTGATCCCACACATCTGCTTTACTCATGAATCCGCTCAAGAGGCTGATTTGGTGGCAACATCAGAGAAGACGAGCCTCTGAAATAGAAGTTAGAAGTATCAGAAAATGGACAAACGAGTCATCTGCAAGGAAAGTACACAACGGAGATGGTTTGGACAGTTATGGATGATGAGATGCAGGGGTTTTCCACATCAAAGAACTTAAAATGTAACTAAGATAAGTTGTGGTCAAATTAATTTAATGTGCCCAATACAGAGTCCTAACTGAAGGATGGCAAAGTGCATGGAATCTAGAAAGGAGGAAAAAAGGACTTAAGCTTTATCAGTAAATTTTGTTCAAGCTCCATGGAAGGCAGTTTTTAAGGAAGAAAACATGAATTTCTCTAAGCTGCACAACGGCCAGTTTCAGGCAACATAACTTGGGGGAAAAAATCTCTCCTTTAGGATAAGACTCTCTCATCTATTTTAATGTTCCAGTCTGTTCTTTTGTGTTCTAAAAATTGTTCTTTAGGGGAGAAAATGACAAAAAAAAAATATTATCAGGGGCAAACCACATGAATTGTTGAGGCTACCAGCTGTTCCAGTATAAAACAATAAAGTCACGTCCAGGTTTGGCTGAGCTCAGGTCAATTTCCCAAAACTGATCAGCAGTGACACAAATTAAGCAAGATACTTTGAACAACAAAGCATTAGACACCTGGATGACCAAGGTGCAAATAACCCATACAGTCTAGCTTTGAGATCTTTTCTTGTTTTTCTCTCCTTTTCTTTTAGGAAATTTTAAGTTTCTAAATACTGGACTGTAATGGACCTTCTATAGGGGGGCCACAAGTTCCCTCTGCAGGCTCCTGTCCAGTCTGCACAGGGTTCAGCCACCCCCACAAGTGCAAGTCATTCAAGCAGTGCCCGATAGCCAACACACCTGTCTATTCCCGTACCTGCACCTGCATGTGTGTCTGTAACGTCCTCTACACCTGCCTCTCTACACACATGCGTCCCCAGGCCCAGGCTATACATATATGGTTGGCTCACTGAATCCTTCTAAATCCTCTTCCCATTCCGTCCCCTGGATTTCTATCTGCTGTTTCCCTCATTCTGTAAAACAAAGAAATACCAGAATTTGCTATCGATTCTCTGCATTAATGGATTAACGGCCAGGATCAAAGTTTTCTGTGCTCTAAAAAGTAGTGATTACAAGGACTCAATACATGGTGAATTTACTATCATCAACTATCCTGAGAGATGATGGAAGGAGAAAAGAGACATAAATTTAAAAATATAATTTCTTTCCTAACAGAATTGAGGGAGGGGTATCCACACATACATTGGCATGAGTACATAAAGCACATACGAAACACACACGCACCTGTGGACCTCCTCAAACACAGTCTGCTCAGAGAGCTGTCACAAAGATTTTGAAAAGCTGAGAAGACAGAAAGTTTACAAGAGCTGGAGATCTTAATCGTAGCCCAAATCTTGAGTTTTCTAAATTTTTAATGACCTGAATTTTCATGGCCTTTTTCATGCCTGTCAGTCTTCTTTTTCTCCTACTCTCTAAAAGAAAGTAATTCTATCTACAGCAACACCTTAAGGTTTGGAATTCTACATTCTAAGAGTTCCTTTATGACAAAGTAGACGCTGCTTGGAACTTGCTCTTCGGCAAGGGTTCTCTCCCTGCTACAGTTTTCAGTACAGTACTTGATACATAAATGGAATGTAAGTGGCATACATCTTAACTGTAAGACCCATTGTATCACACACCCATGATGGAACTTCTGGCACTAAATCTAGAATGTTGGCAACAACTTGTATTTACCTCTGTTCTTGTCTACATCCTCTTGCTGTGATTGTCACTGTGGTATCCACTTCCTGATTTTCAAAAACTCATTCATGAAGCTCTTAAAAAGGTTTTTGAATCATACATTTACATGTGCTTCTCTACATGCTTCAATTATAATTTATTTTCGAGCTTTATAAAGTGGTATCATATACGAACCTTCTGACATTTATATTTCTGAAATTCAACCAAGTACTACTGTGTATTTTCATCTTTTTTTTCCCTTTGCTATATGGACTCCTATTGGGTGACCGTATCTCAATAAATTTGTTGATTCCTTGGGCCATGGATATGTGGTTACGTCTCCTATTTTGCTATCAAGAATAGCGCTGCTCCATTCTGTCTCCTGTTCAATGAGTGCAGAATATTCTCACCTGCACACCTCCGCTCTGTAATTGCATAAAGGATATTATCAAAAAACTGCAGCAAATACAATTCAGTGTAGAAGTGTTTCCACCCCGATTCCCGGCAAAGACCAAAATACTTTCAAATGTGCCATTCCTAAGGGCTTAGATCAGAGAGAGGGATTTTGACGTCCTCCCGAACTGGGGGTGAAGGAGAGCGCTTCCCCTCTCTTCTAGTTTTCTTTTTAAATGTCTTCCAATAGAAACACGAAATGCAAGTGACACAGAAAGAAAATATGGAGTGCATTCTGACCGGAAAGGTGGGAATCAGAGCCCAGTCCTTCCCATGAGAGGAATTTCTCCCAGAGAAACCGGGGAGTAAGGTGTTAGCTCCCCGGCACCGCGCGCTGCCCGGAATTACCCGGTGAGGACAGACTCACTGAGCGCAGCGGGTGGGTGACTTCAAATTGCCCGCGCAGCGTCTGGATTGGCTCTCACGCCAACGAGCCCTCCGCCTGGCGCGCACAGCGTATAGACATTGTCGATCCGGATCTTACTTCCATTTTTTCTGCTGCCTTTCTAACTTAGCATGTGGCAAATACAAACTCCAGGGCCCAGAGCCAGCACCACCCCCAAAAGAAAGATAAGTGAATAAAAACGACTTGCGCTCTTCTTAGCGGGTGCCCAGGGCTCCCCGTTAGTAAGGTACACCTTAGAATTACGGAAAGAGAGCTCGAGGCATTATTAATAAAACCTTTTGCCGGGCTGACAATTTCAAAGGTTACCAGGTTTTGCTTTGCTTTGGAGACAAAGAATATTTTATTTTTACTCGATTTGTCTGATAATGAACGTGATCCTTCCTGACCGAAACCCATTTAAATACCGTCTCCAGCGCCGCTTTAGCTCTCCATACATTGTAACTAATTTCTCGCCAGGTGAAAACATGGAATTCAGATACTGTTTCTTCACAGCAAATAAACACCCGGGATAAACGAGTGCCAGTTCTCCTTAGAACGCTGAGTGGCTCTGAAAAGAGCCTTTGGGGTGTGTGCCGAGCCTTACCGATCGCTCTGTAGGCGGGCTCACTTGGCGCTGGTGTACTTGGTGACGGCCTTGGTGCCCTCGGACACGGCGTGCTTGGCCAGCTCCCCGGGCAGCAGCAGGCGCACGGCCGTCTGGATCTCCCTGGACGTGATGGTCGAGCGCTTGTTGTAATGCGCCAGGCGCGACGCCTCGCCCGCGATGCGCTCGAAGATGTCGTTGACGAACGAGTTCATGATGCCCATGGCCTTGGACGAGATGCCGGTGTCGGGGTGCACCTGCTTCAGCACCTTGTACACGTACACCGAGTAGCTCTCCTTGCGGCTGCGCTTGCGCTTCTTGCCGTCCTTCTTCTGCGCCTTGGTCACCGCCTTCTTGGAGCCCTTCTTCGGGGCCGGAGCCGACTTGGCCGGTTCGGGCATGGCCGGAAGCAACTGTTAAAAGACTTCAAAATAACAAGAAGAATGAGAATGAGGCTCTAAGGGTCCTTTTTATCCACCGCTTCTTAAACAAAGGAGGCAGTGAGTCAAATCCTGTATCTAATTGGCGAATTCTGCAGACGTCACGTATTAATTTTGTTCAATCAAAAGAAGTGTATTTGAAAACCAGGAATCCATTGGTTTAAGTGAAACTGTAATTTTAGCCAATGGCATAGCTTCATTTTTGTGCCCCATAGAGACTATAAGTAGGGTAGCTCTGGCAGACTCAACTCTGACCCTACTCAGGTCTGTGCCTCTTTCTCCGGAATGTCCGGACGCGGGAAGCAGGGCGGCAAGGCTCGCGCCAAGGCCAAGACGCGCTCCTCGCGGGCCGGCCTCCAGTTCCCGGTGGGCCGTGTGCACCGCCTGCTCCGGAAGGGCAACTACGCCGAGCGGGTCGGGGCCGGCGCGCCCGTGTACCTGGCGGCCGTGCTGGAGTACCTGACAGCCGAGATCCTGGAGCTGGCGGGCAACGCGGCCCGCGACAACAAGAAGACGCGCATCATCCCGCGCCACCTGCAGCTGGCCATCCGCAACGACGAGGAGCTCAACAAGCTGCTGGGCAAAGTCACCATCGCGCAGGGCGGCGTCCTGCCCAACATCCAGGCCGTGCTGCTGCCCAAGAAGACCGAGAGCCACCACAAGGCCAAGGGCAAGTAGAGTCTGGCCAACTGTGCAGCTCAAACCTCCTGTCTAAACGAAAAGGCTCTTTTCAGAGCCACCCACTTAATCAACAAAAAGAGCTGTGACTTTAAGTCACATTGTTGGCACAGCAAGGTGTTGAATACTGACAAATCTGTAAAGAAGAAAAGGAAAGCTTGCCTAGGGTATTTATAAATCTGTCATTTGACCCACGAGTCCCTAAATTGAAGTCACCTTGCAGGAAGAAAAGACCTGCTTTAATGAGCCCATGTGAGCCAGATTTCAGTATCCTTGGTTCCTCTGCGGGATCAAATGTCCCTCTGAAACAGAAACTCGGTGTCCTGTGATGTCAGGGACGGGCAAAGAGGGATCTAGGTGACCTGAGGCTACAGGTAAGATCCCTATCTCACCTGCTTGGTCTCCCTGGAATGGCCTCCTGGAATACCAGGGAGGAAAAACAACCCAAGGGGGCTGGGCTGAGGAAGATAATCTTGCTGGAAAACTTCCCCAGGCCAATCAGACAAAGACATGAAGAAATCCTGAAGGATCTGGGCTGCAACAACCCCTGCTAAAACTGCATAAAAGAAAATGTGTCCTTGCTGGGGGTGGGAAGGGGATATTCTCAGATCCCCCCTCTGTGTGTGGAGAGCTGATTCTAGCCTCTTAAAACTTGGCTTTGCTGTCCCCCACTCTGTGTCTGGTCTCCCTCTTCATGACTCCGAGCAGCGTGACTTGAGAACCGCGGGCACCAGAAAGCTGGGATAAGAAAAAATCCTGAAACATTTCCTTGGGGGCTCCTCCAGGATCTCTGGTCATCATCAAGGACGTCTAACCGTGAGTAGTGGACACAAGTCTCTCCATTCTGTGACAGCATGATGGGCACGCATCATCTCAGAGCGAATAGCGTGGTGGCCATCCTCAAATCTCGGGTGATAGGTTCCCACTGATCCCTCCTCTAGGGGAAGGAATGCAAAAACCCGGGACGGTCCCCCCAGACATCCTCTTGCCAGCGGCCTCCAAGACTTTGCACCCCCAGTTCCCCCTTACAGTGAGGAACAGCCTTCTGCCTCTGCCCTCCTGTCTGTGACAGCACCTGAGTCTTACCCCTTCAGCCATTTCCCCATCAGGTGGACAGAGCACTTAGGTATGAGGCCTCCTCTGGGATCTGGCCCAGAACTTGTTAGGAATAATCCCCCACCCCACAGACACACCTTGAATTCCTTTATTGGGGTCCCCCTGGCAATGATCTACCTGCTACCCTCCAGCCACAAAGCATGTTTGTTGTTTCTGTGTGACGGACACTATATCCCCACACCGTATGGATCAGGCTTGCTTGACAGTGTCAGGGATTGCCCCCGGGATGCATGAGGACCATGCAGTTACACTTGGCAAGGTGCGTGCCCCGTTGCTCAGCTGTGACCGTCGTAAGATGGACTCTGGTCTCGCTGGAGCACGTCTGTGTAGGTATTGCTGAGAAGGGCAGGGGAACGGACATCCACCTCGGCCATCACCCGCTTCCCCAGAGGCCTGTCCAGTTCCTCCAGAAATTGGCCTTTGTTAACCTCTGAAGACGGGTCTGTCAAACAGAGCACTTTCATTACGCCCGTCATACCAACTCAACGGGCCAGAAGTTTGGCTCGTCCTCCCACCACTGAAGGATCCAATCTGGTCACAGACAGGATCCTTTGAGTCCCGTGCCTGGGAAATGCAGAGATAATGAGTCAGGAAAAGCGGGGTCACTCCCCAGAGGTACGGTCAGGCCTGGTAAGAGCCATTACTAGCGTCTTGCAGGAGGGACAGCGGCCCTGGCTGCCAGTTGCAGGGACAGCCAGAACATTAGATCAGGAAGAAGTCCTCCTGGTCAACTATGAGGAATAGGATAAGGGAGGCCATTGCCTCTCTTCCTGTAGACGGGCAATTGCAACTCCCTGACCAAAGCCAGTACTCCTTTGGGATGCTTCCTGAATAACTGGAATGGTTTAACCCACAAATCTTAAAGAAAAGGCAACTTATTTTCATTTGTTCCAAGGCATGGCCACAATACCAATTGGAGGAGGAGACACGGTGGCCTGAGGGACGTATCAGTCATCATATCTGTTACAACTGGACTGGTTTTGCAAACATGAGGGAAAATGGGAAGAAGTACCCAACGTGCAAAGTTTCTGGGCCTTAAGGGAAAATAAGGGCCTGTGCCAGCCTCCCGGCTGCTCTCTCCTGGCCGGACACCAGGGGAAGGGACAAAGGAAGAGCACAGCCACCCCGAAGGCAGGCAAGCAAAGGGGTCTGCAGAGGGTTTTCCACACCCGGCTCCATCTTCCCTAGTGTCTCCATCAATTTATCCAGATTCAAGATGAGGTCCCCTTACCTGTCCGCCCTATCCTGGACCCCCTGCTGATGCTCAGGGGCTCTCTCTCTCTTGCAAGAACACGTAGGACTTAGGTCCACGGGGAGGTGCCACTATGGCTGGGGTACACGCGCCTTGTCATTGCAAGACCAGAGACCTTGGAAAATTTTCCAACAACCCAGATAAATACATAGAAGCCCTCCAAAATCTCACTTATGTGTTCAAATTAACCCGGAAGGATGTAATGCTCCTGTTAAATCAAACCCTCTCTGAGGCGGGGAAATGCGGAGTCCTGGCCACCGCTGAGAGAACGGGGACGAACAGCTGATTAATTATCAAGGCACGGATGGGCCCATGGGGGACTTCCAATTCCCAACTGGAGCCCAAGCTGTCCCTTCCCAAGACCCCACTTGGGACCCTAATGATCCCTCAGAAACTGGTACCTCGGTCACCTCCAGGCCCACATCGTGGGGGAGTTAAAAAGGTCAAAGTTTCAACCCCTAAGTCATGCCCAGCTATCCACCGTCACCCAAACTCAAGAGGAAAACCCGACAGCCTTCTTAGAGAGGTTGAGAGAGGCTCTCATTAAATATACAGCAGTCTCCCCCGATTCTCCCGAGACTGAGATCATTCTCAAAGACAAATCTGTGACCCAGTCAGCCCCAGATACTCGGAAAAAATTGCAAAAGTTGGCTGTTGGCCCCGAGGGGGCCCTAGAAGAGCTCTTAGGAGCTGCTAACTAGGTCTTTTACAACCAGGACCAAGAGGAGAGTAAGGAACAAGAAAAGAGGCTAAGAGAAATTTCTGAGGCTCTAGGTGCGGCCTTGTAAGCCGCTACCAACCCTGCCCCCCCAGACCCCCACCGAGATGCTGGTTCCAGTCGCCACCGCTGCGGCCGCCCCGGGCCCTGGAAGCCAGAATGCCCTTAGAGGGGACAGCCAAAATCAAAGCCCCACAAGTCCAGTCCTGCATGTGGAGGAGGGCCCTGGAAACCTGAATGCCCTCGAGGGTCTCCCTCTGCGAGGACTGGGATGACCAGCATGCCCGGGAGGTCTGGTGGGGCCCGGAGCACTTCATGGTGGCTTCCCGGGAACAGCTGACCATCAGGAACCCAGAGCCTCGGGGAATTCTCGAGACAGAGGGAAAGCCAGTCAGTGTCCTTCCACCTTTCCTGTTCCTTTCTCCACCCTGGGCCAACTGTCCAGCCTCAGCACTGTCTTTAAGGGCATCACTGGACAGCCCATGACCAATTTTTTTTCTCGCCCGCTGGGCTGCACCTGGGAAGATCTAATATTCTCTCACTCCTTGTTAGTAGTGCCTGCGAGCCCCACACCTCTCTTAGGTAGGGATGTTATGGCCAGTGTGGGAACTCTCATATTGATGGCCCTGGGTCAGACTAGCCATTGCCTCCCCTTAACGGAGGCTGCTATTTATCCCCAGGTCTGGGCAACTCAGGGAGAAGTGGGTTGGGCCTTAACTGCAGTGCCCATTCGCACACACCTTAGAGACCTCGCAACCTTCCCCTGTTGGAAACAGTACCTTCTAACACCAGAAGCGAAGGAGGGCCTAATAAAACCCATAAACAATCTAAAGCAGCAGGGGCTCTAAAAAGAATACAAAAGCCCATGTAACACTCCAGGTTGGGGGTATAAAAACCTCATGGGAGTGGAGATTGGTACAAGACCTCCGAATTATTAATGAGGCTGTGGCCCCAAACCCTCCACCCTGCTCGCTCAAACCCCCTGACGCACAAGTTGGTTTACAGACCGAGGCTTAAAAGATGCCTTCTTCTGCATTCCGCTCCATCCACACTGTCCGTTTCTGTTCGCATTTGAGGACCCCACTAATCCGACCACACGGTGGTCGGCTTTACCTCAAGTGTTCTGAGATGGTCCCCATTCATCTGGACGGGCGCTGCCCCGAAACCTCACAACTTGCAGCCGAGGACTGCGCCCTACCACGGTGTGTGGACGGCCTCCTGCTCTGCGCCCTCCGAGCTGGGCACACAAACTTTCTGGCTACAAGGGGGCTATAAGGTCTCTCAACCTAAGGCTCAATTATGAGAGGTCTGGTTCTTTCAGAGGGAACAAGGAGCCTGGGAGTGGATAGCGTACGGCCCCATTGCCTCATGCCGTCTCCCCAGAACTTCTCAGCAAATGAGAGGTTTCTTGGGCATCACCGGGTACTGTCGCTTGTGGATACCGAGATATGGGGAAATAGCGCACCCTCTTTACCAAACATCAGGAACACGCGGGCAGCCAGGACCCGTTTCTTAGTACGGAAAGCAGCGTTGGAAAGGGCTTTTAAAAACCCCACAGAGGGGGCGCCTGGGTAGTGCAGTCGTTAAGCGTCTGCCTTTGGCTTAGGGCGTGATCCCGGAGTCCTGGGATCGAGCCCCACATCGGGCTCCTCTGCTATGAGCCTGCTTCTTCCTCTCCCACTCCCCCTTCTTGTGTTCCCTCTCTCGCTGGCTGTCTCTCTCTGTCAAATAAATAAATAAAATCTTAAAAAAGGAAAAATAATAAATAAATAAATAAATAAATAAATAACCCCACAGAGGCCTTGCTCAGCGCCCCAGCTTTAAGCTCCTAGAGGGAGGCCTTACAACTTAGATGTGACCGAGAAGGAGGGAATGGTCTTGGGCGTTCTAACCCAGGCCCGGGAGCCGACTCCACAGCCAGTGGGATCTTTAAGCAAAGAGCTTGACCTGGTGGCCTGTGGCTGGCCGGCATGCCCTAGGGCAGTGCCCACCTCCGCTCTTTTAATCCTCGAGGCTACCAAGTTAACTCTGGGACGGGATCTTACTGTATACACTCCCCCTCCCCCCGCAATATTCAAGGCCTCCTATCCACGGATAGTAACGGACAGCCGCCTTCTGCCGTACCTGGCGCTCCTGCTGGAAGGTCTGGTCGTGCAAATAAAAACTTGCTCCACTTTCAACCCCGACACCTTCCTTCCAGAACAGGGTACAGAGGTGACACATGACTGTCAATGCACCATAGCTCAAACCTGTGCTGCTCGGGAGAACCTAAAGGAAACCCCAGTAGAAAATCCAGAGCAGGCCCTCCTCGCTCACAGAAGCTCATTTGTTGAGCAAGGCACCTGCAAGGCTAAGTACGCCGTGGTCACTTTACCACTTCACCCGAAACAACAACAAGCACCCCCTCCTATCCGGATCGAGAACCCAACTGGCCGAATTAACAGCCTTCACCCGGGTGTCGGCGCTCAGTAGAAACAAAAGGGTCAGCATCTATACGGACTCCAGATATGCCTTCCTGGCTTTGCATGCCCACGGCACGATCTGGAAAGAGAGACAGTTTCTAACTGCCTCAGGTTCCCCCACTGAATATCACCAAGAAATCACTGGCCCCTACAGGCAGGGTACCCACGCCCTGGAGGTAGCAGCAAGGGACACCAGAGAGGAGCAGGTGAGGTATCGGAAGGGAATAGCTTGGCCAAGGCAGCAAAATCCGCCCCCAGGTGCTCGACTGCCCCTGCTGTTGCCTGCCTAGTTTGGGATGGCTCCGTAACCCAGGAGAAACCTTGCTACTCCACAGAGAAAACACCACGGGCATCAGGAGAGGATAGAGCCCTCGGCCTACAGACTGGCTCCAGGCGAAGGATGGTAAGCTTCAGCTCTCTGAGGTGAACCAACGGAAGGTTCGAAAACCTACATCAAATCTTCCATCTGGGACGGGATGAAACCTTGCAGATGACCCACAAGCTTTTACAGGAAAAAACCTGGACAAAACCATTAAGCACATTTTAAAGACTTGTGAATGCTGCCCAAAAAATAACCCGGCTCTCATGCAGAAATCCCCAGAGGCAGACAGTGAGTGGGGGGGCTACCTGGGGGAGGTTAGCAAATGGATTTCACACTAAGGCACAGGGTACAATAGCCTCCGGGTTTGATAACCTTCACACACGGGGTGGAGGCCTTGCCCTGCAGAACTAAAAAGGCCTCAGAGGTGGTAAAGGCACCCGTAAATGAAATCGTCCCTCGGTGGACTCCCCAGGTCCCTTCAAAGTGATAACGGCCCCTCCTGGAAGTCCCAGGTAACAGAGGGAGTATCAAGGCTTTGGGAATCCGCTGTCACCCCCACTTTGCTGGACACCCCAACCCTCGGGAAAGGTAGAAAGCACTAATGAGGTGGTTAAAAGACACTTCAGAAAACTAGCACAAGAAACTAGTCAAAATTGGGTGTCTCTACTCCCTATCGCCTTATTCTGGAATAGAAACACCCCCATGGAAAGGGGCTTGAGCCCCTCTGAGGTCTTATAAGGGAGACCCTTCCATGTAAACGACCTGCTGGTAGACAAGGGAGTCTTTAACTTGGTAAGTCGTGTCATCCCCGTGGCAAGGTCTCCGAGAGCTCCGAGACAACGAACCTGGGGCCCAAGTGCTTGTTAAAATTCTTCCTTCTTTATCTTTGTCCCTAGGGCCTGTGTGAGAAGGCCCGCACACAGTCATCTCAGCCACCCCAGCGGCCATCAATGTGCCCAAGGTCAAGGCCTGGATCCACCAATCTAGCGTTAAGCCCTGGTTTCCGGTGGAAAGAGACAACAGGAAACCAAGATACCACTGCAAGCTGGGGAAAGGGCTCAAATACGTCTTCAAAAAACAGGAAAACGAGCAACACCAAGCTAAGTACTTCAACCCCGGATCAGACATGCCCTCGAACGCACTCATTCTCTTTCTCCTTTCTCTTCCCAAACTTCTACATTGCCTCTCATCTGCAGGGACCCCAGGATGGGTTCAACTCAATGCCACTCCCTTCCTTTTCACTGATTGTTGGCTATGTGGGCAAGACTCAGTAGGGACCGCTGTGCCCGCCCCTATCGAGGTCTGGCTACGGGCTAATTACTCCGTCACCCCTTTCGTCTCCTATATTCATTCATTCCCCAATCAAAATATAGAGCAACTATTTTTTAAAGCCTGGAAGAAGGACATAGAAACCAAAGTAGCCAAAGTCCCCTGGTCCAACAGCACCCCAAACCTCACCTGGTTGGACCAGCTCCAACTCAATGCCTCGGGAACATTCCCGATTTGCTTCGAAAACTCTACTTACACTCCAGACTCAGGGTTTTTTGTAGGAAATCTTCCCACGTCCCAGTGCGACTTCACCTTCCAAGTCACTTCGACCTCTGCAGAGGAATACTGGAGTGGCTCCCTTTTCCACTCCCTCAGCGCCTACAAAGATCCTGAGAAACCTCACCTTTTCCTCCGGGCCCAGTATCCCCTCCAGGAAAAGACCTCTTTTCTCAGCCCCGCTAACAACTCCTGTTCAGCAGGCTGGTCCCAGGTGTCCTGCAACTCCTCTACACTCGGACTGGCCGAAGGCTTACTCCTCTCATCCCAAGAATTCTTTCTGAAAATCTATCCTTCCAGCTCACTTGCTTCCACGATGGTCGAGCGGCTCCGTTTAGACGCTTCCCTAATATGGAATAAATTGTCAGGAACCGCCTCTACCTCCCCGCCAAAGCTTCTCTTTAAGTACGGGTTCCACCTAAATCTCCGAGCAGGGGACGGTTTATTCTTCTATTGTGGGCAAAGGGCATATGTCACCTTACCCCCGCAGTGGAGAGGGCGATGCTCGTTAGCCTACTTAGCGCTGCTCACGGACTACGCCCCTGGGTCCCGCCACAGGCCGCACGTCCTAAACCAATCCGAGACTCAGGTATAGAGACCTGCAGGACTCACACAGCAAGCAGACTCCTGGAGGTCATGGCCCTCCAAAATCCCCGGGCCCTGGACCTCCTGATCTCCTGACCCCCACGCAGGGGGCACCTGCACCCTCCTCCGGGAGGAACGCTGCTTTCATATTAACAACACGGGTCAGGTCGGGACTCATTCAGATTCGTCAGGTAACCTGGTGGCCCAAACAGAGGACCTCTCCTCCTGGTGGACCTCCCTTAGGGCCCAGCTGTTACGCTGGCTATGGCCACTGATGGCCCCAGTATTCATCCTCTCCCTCCTGCTTCTTTTCTGACCTTGTATTCTGAATGCGCTTATCCAGTTTGTGTCCTCTCGTTTATAGAGTCCATCAGCCTACAAATTGTCCTGTCAATGCAGCCCCAGATGGGGACGGCCCCTACGTATGAGAGGGGCCTCTGGACAGACCTCTGACCCAGCCGGCGCCCCTCCCCAGAAGGAAGTAACCGTAGATCGGTCATCGCCCCTGCCCCAAAGGGCAGTTAAGAGTTACCTGTTCAGAGGGGGGATATGGCAGGGACGGACAGGAGAGGGACAGGCAGAGAGCCAGAGAGCGGTGCAGTACGAACAGAGGCCCCGGGGGGAAGATCAGTATCGTGCCTGCTCCGTCTGCTGGAAAAACCACAGAGAAAACAACCCTAGGGAGCTGTGCTTGGGAAGATAGCTTTGCTGGAAAAATTCCCCGGCCGATCAAAGACATGAAGAAATCCTGCAGGAGCCGCGCTGAAAGAACCCCGCTAAAACTGCCCAAAAGCCCATCTCCTCTCATTGCTGGGGGGGGGGGTGTCTTCTTGGAGCGCCCCTCCATGCGGAGAGCTGATTCTGTCCTCTTAATAAACCTTCGCTTTGCTGCCACCACTCTGTCTGGTCTCCCTCCTCATTCCTCCAAGCGGCGGGACCGAGGACCGTGGGCACCAGAAAGCTGGGATCAGAAAACATCCTGAAATCCTGTGACCGGCCTTCCTTTTTCTCCTAATTCAACTGAATCTCACTGAGTAGGACTCACCTGCTAAATGCATTAGTCACACAGATTGCTAGGTTCCTTGTTTCAAATAGGTTCAGGCAGAGAATGCATTTCGTAATGTCCACATACGCAGACATGAGTAAAGAGGACAGGAAATTACATTAGGACGTCACGTGCCTTAACCACAACGGTGAAAGGCGGGCGTTGTAAGTCAGATTTTTACCTTAACTCTGTGGGGACCCAAGCAGCCATGATGTCCATTTCCGCCACTGCCCCTTCCACCCCCTTCATCGTACCCTTCTCGTCACCAAGTCACAAGTGGAGAGGGCCTTCTGTTCCTCTCCACCCATGCACACAGCAGCTACTGTTGACTCCTAACTCACGGATAGCTTAATGAAAATCGGATTCTATGGCATTCCTAGTCTGCTGGAATCAATTCATTTTCTGAGTCTCTTGAAATATTTGTATACCCTATGGTTAAATCTGAATAGCAATCCCGCACTGGGACCGACACACAATCACACAGAGGAGGTAAATGCTACCTTTAAAAACATGTCTTTTTAATTTATGATTATTTGATGTCAGAGGACATCACATCTGACTATTCAGCTGTTCCCTCTTAAAAAGACACCTGCATTATCTGAGTTTGTAAATTTTAAACGGCAATTTCTCTTAGAACTAGAAATGTCAAGTAGAGTAATACCGCTCAAGGAAAGTCTATGAGTTCTTTCCATTTTTAGTAAGAAAATATGCTGTTTTTATTATTGATGTTGATGGGTTGGGAGCAAATATCCTAGAATGAGCCACTCTGACATGGGGATTATTTGGAGGGAAGACAATTAGGCCCAAAATACTCAGGAAGAGATTTTACCTCCCCCCTCAGCTGCCCAAAGGGGTTTGAATAGGTCCAGTCCAGGAGAAGCGCGAGCAGCAGAGACAACTACAAAGAGCATGGGCCAGGCACGTAAGCTGAGGGGAGCTAGCAGGGCCTGTCCCTTCAACGTCCTCCCTGTGTCTCCTCGTCTCTGCAAGGCCCGGCAAACACCTGTTCGCTGCACATTTGCTCTTCCCATTTTCCTGTGAACTGTCTTCCTTCCCTTCGAAGCCCCAGACCCCTACTCCCTTCCTTACTCAATAGCAAAGGAGCCTCAGCTGCCTGACTGCTGGGGAAGCTCTCGTCGCTGTGGGGCTACTGAGTGAGCGAAATTAAATGCTTTTCCCTTGTTAATCTGTCCTATGCCAGCTTAATTACTAGACCCCCCCAAAGAGCCTAGAAGGGAAGGACAATTTTTTTTGCCCCAGCAGATGACATTACTACTGCTTACTTTGTTGCATTGTTCAGATTCCTCCCAAGAACCACTACCTTGCTAAATTGTTATTCAAATTATCTTATTGGTGTGGTTTTGATTTACCAAACCAATGAGCCCATAATCAAATAATTGACAAATAAATATACGTTTTTGTTGTAAGTAAAATAAAATACTCAAGTGTGATACATCATTGGTTATAATTACCTGTTAGCAGAATTTTTTTGTTGATTGACTATAACTCCAATGTCATTGGAAAAAGTGCGTACTATTATTACTTACATAATCAGAAAAATATTTTAAGCTTTTTTAAAAAAGGAGATAACAAAGTTTCAACAAGTCTCAATAAAAACAAAAAGCAGATATTTGTAATTGCAATTAGATCCAGAAGAACAAATTAGAACTCCATAGTTTACACTGTGAAGTTATTTTCATGGGAGGTGAAGTTCGATTTTAGTGGCAGAAGATCTATGGAAAAAAAATTTTTTTAAACTAAGGTGTAGGTGACCCAGACAGAAGGAGAATTTAAGCTTTCTTGGTATTGCCATTAATTTCTCTCTCCACAGCTCTATGAAAGCACCTAACAGTGTCTTCCCAAACTAGATTTCTTGTGCATCTCTTCCAGTAGTTGACCACGTGCCTTAGAGAGTGAGTTTTATTCATATTTGCATCTTCCTTGACAGTAGTTCAATGATGACCCCATAAAATATAGTCTATAAACTGTGTTAATTTTATAATAATAAAAACCTTACAATATACATAAGTGGTATAAAATAAAAACAAAAGGGGGCACCTGGGTGGCTCAGTCAGTTAAGCGTCTACCTTTGGCTCAGGTCATGATCTCAGGGTCCTGGAATTTAGCCCCACATCGGGCGGGATCCCTGCTCAGCAGGGACCCTGCTTCTTCTTCTTCCTCTGCCCCTCCCCCCCCGCTTGTGTGCTCTCTCTCTCTCTCAAATAAATAAAATCTTTAAAGAAATAATAAAATAAAAACAAAAAAAAAAGAGGTTGAAAGGTAAACAAGGATGGAAAACATGGCGGAAAACATAGGAGTTGTTAAGTGAGCAACTGGAAAGCCGTCAACGAGCGGAGGCAGCGTGAGGATGAGATGGGTCCAAGGAGCAAAGACCGCTTTAAAGACTGAAATTGCCTTTTCAGTTCATGATGTTAATTTATCTGGAAAAAGGTTGCTCTGGATGACATTATTAATGTGGTCTACCTCCTGCTTTCAGCCCCAATCTATCAACAATCCCACATTTAAATAAACACTACGGATGTTAATGAATGCTAGTTCCCTGGTGGAAGAAGGAAACAGCTTCAGCGATGGGGGTGGGGGGACACCAGAGTTTGGAGGAAGGTGGGTTCTCTGGACAAGGAGCAAATGCCCAGAGCAGAGGATTAGGAATCACCCAACCAAGACAAATTTCTGAGCTCTCAAACAATGCCTTTCCCCTATCAATGTTTTTCTGTGGTTTTTATAAATCTCTCATCTTCCAGACTTCTACATATGCTTGTATTTAGATTGTTTCTATGGAAATACTAGTTTTCCTGGTGTGGTGGTGTTTCAGGAGGGGGTTTTGGTAAAGAGGGAGTAGCAATGAATCCTTTGCTGTGATCACCGTTCACTTACATTTTTAGCTGTTAGGATACGGATTAGAAGTTACTTCAAAACACAATACATGATAAAGATGATCATACATATATAAGAAATTTGCACAAAGAATAAATTAATAGAAGTTTATTTTGTTCAGGGTAATAAATATTAAAAATGTATTTTGACTAAAAATAAATGTCCCTAAAAATCTATATTGAAGAAGAGCAGATTTTGTCCCCCCCAAATATGTCTCTTTGGCATAAGGATTATCTTTTTAAGATACGATTTATTTGAGAGAGGGTGAGATCACACAGGCATCCTGATGTGGGGCTCGACCCCAGCACCAGGATCATCGCATAGAGATTATTTTGAGATAAAGGCAGTCAAAATTCAGTCGATTTTGGAAACCCTCTTAATTTCCCCCTCAACAGCCTAAATTTACATTGGAAAAGAGGCCTGTACCAAGAAAAGAGCTATTACCAGAGACACCTTTTCACCTAACAATGTCATCTGCATAACAAGGCAACCTTTATTTTCCAACAACTCTCTCCTGCCTGTGAATGGTCTTCCTTCCCTTTATACTCCCAGACCCTTACCCTTTTCCTTAGTTCAGGATGTTATGTAAGACTCAATTAACTGGAAAAAAAAAAAAAGACTCAATTAACTGGGAGCAGGACGGGTTTTACATTTTTATGAGTCTCCCATACATGCAAAGTTTGTTTTCCTCCTGTTAATCTGTCTCATATCAATTTAATTATTAGATCAGCCAAAGAACTTAGAAGGGAAGAAGGGAAATATTCCCTCCCACATACTATAAATACATATTTAAGATAAATATGATACTATGGGCAAAAATAAATATTACTTAACATTTTATATATAATATAGAATGTTTTAAATCCATGTTTATCAAAGTAAAAGAATTTCAGAGGATTATATAAATACAAAATATTTAAAATTTAGTATTAAAAATAAAAATTACTTATACTATATAGAATCATGCTCTGTATACTCAATATATTATATAAATTATCTCCATTATTTCTTTGAGAGAGACATGGACACGGAAGGGGCAGAGGGAGACAGAGAATCCCAAGCAGTCTCCATGCCCAGCACAGAGCCCAACCTAGGGATTGAACTCACTACCCCGAGATGATGACCTAAGCTGAAATCAAGACTCTGACGCTTAATCGACTGAGCCTCCCAGGTGCCCCTCAATTAGTTCTTAAAGTAACTGTATGATGTTAAGTATTGTTACTATCCCAATCCCAGTCTAGATGAGCAAAGATTTAGAAGACCTAAGGAAGGACCCCAAACTCGATTGGTAGAGGAGATACAATTTAAAATCAAGTTTTTCTAAGTCGAGTTTCAGCTATTAAGAACTTTCTAAAACAACTGAATAATGAGTGACATTAGTTACAGGAGTTTACAAAATTATGTTAGTGTCAAGAATTTCACAGTATGATCCTGTATTTTTTTAAATAAAATTCAATGCATGCAAAAAATAATTCCATATTAAATATTATATGAAAACAGAAGTTAAAAAAACAAAAAACAGAATTTTTAGTCATTAAAAATTAAGCTTAAAATCAACTAGAAGCACAAGGTTTGAACTTAAGTACTCGATTTCGTAGGGCTTTAATTATATTCTAATTAATTCATAGTTAATGCAACCGTGATCAGAAGCTCAAAGGGATTTTTTACCAAGCTACTACAATGATTCTAAACTTACACACACACAAAAGGAATCTTGTGAAACTATATCAGAAACTTCTGAAAAGAAATAACGGGCCCTGCAGTGCCAAATTATGACCTGTTATTCAACTACAAGTTAAAATATTGATGTAATAAAAAGAACAGTGTAGGGGAGGAAAAATAATTTCCCCTCCACCCTTCTAGGTGCTGTGAACCTCTCCCCATAATAAAAGACAGAGTAACGAGAAAAACAAACAGCAGTTTAATAACATGTTTACCTCCTGTATACATGGGAGATACTCTGAAGAACTGAGTAAAACTCCCTGGAAAGGCCCAAACCACCACCTTAAATACCATCTCCAGCTGAGAGAGGTTGGGGTGGGAGGGGAGCACACGGGGAGCCAGGAATGGGTGACCAGGAAAAGGATGGTGACCAGCTTGTGATGCGGCATTAAGTCTGGGCCTTCTCCATGGACAAGCTTCTCTGGTGATGTAGTCATCCTTCTCTTTCTGGTACAGAGAGGGAGACAGATGGAGATCTCCTTTATAAGTGTAAAATGTTCCTTAAAGAGGTCTCTGATTTTAGAGATTCTTCTGCCTGGTGTTTCTTAAAAATAATCTGCTCAAAAATAGTTCTCACGAAAAGAGGCGTATTTTGGGGCGGCATCTTAGGTACCGTTCGCAGCTAACGATCCCTTCTGAAGGAGAAAGGACAGTACTTCCTCGTAAACTAGAAGCCGCTGTGAACAATCTCATAGGAAAAGACAGCTGTGGATACAGATATCCCGGGCTCAGGAAAATCCAGAGCTTCCACAGGAAACCGCCCTGCTCCCTGCCGGGCAGAGAGCGGGGCTCTGCCCAGAGAGGGGCGGAGCCGGGGGTGGGGCCGCGGGTGCCGCCCGCGCTTTCAGTCCTCAACCAGGTCCGCAGTCTGCTTATAATTACTCCTGACGGACGAACAGGGCCATTGCTGTGTGGCACTCGGCCGAGCGTTTGAGCAGTCATGTCAGGCCGCGGCAAGGGCGGGAAGGGCCTGGGCAAGGGGGGCGCCAAGCGCCACCGCAAGGTGCTGCGCGACAACATCCAGGGCATCACCAAGCCCGCCATCCGGCGGCTGGCCCGGCGCGGCGGCGTCAAGCGCATCTCCGGCCTCATCTACGAGGAGACCCGCGGGGTGCTCAAGGTGTTCCTGGAGAACGTGATCCGGGACGCCGTCACCTACACAGAACACGCCAAGCGCAAGACGGTCACGGCCATGGACGTGGTCTACGCGCTCAAGCGCCAGGGCCGCACCCTCTACGGCTTCGGGGGCTGAGCACGCCCCCCACCCCAGCGGAACGCAATGTTTCTCAACCAAAGGTCCTTTTTAGGGCCCCTAGTTTTCCATCTGAGGAGCCGTGATGCTGGTTTGCTTTTAACTTGGGGTAGGTCTTGGCCTTGAAAGTATATATCCGTAACCTGCTTAGGAAGTTACTCCGTATTCAACTAGGGAAGTTACTTGTCCCTTAATTTTCCGTGTTTTTACGCAGGGTTTTGGAGAGTTGTATTATGTTGATGCTTTCGCACTTCATATGTAACATTTGTCATTCACATTCTAGGGTAGAATTTTAACTCTGTAATAACGTTGGCATGACAGTTGGGAGTAAACGGGTTTAGGACTTGAGAAAGACTTTCTCGGTGTGGATCTGGGTCAAGTGCAGGTTTTGGGGTTGAAAGTAACAGCAAGAACCTCAGCGCTGAATCGGTGAGAAGGTGCATTTCTGTGTACCCAAGGCTTTAAAATTTAATCACGATGTAGTTATCTCCGTTCTGGTGCCCCGTGTCTTCTCGAGAAACAAACGAGTGTTAAGTAGACTCTAATTGGAGACCAACAGTTGTGACAATTGGTGCGAGACCAAGCATGTGATGGGCCTCTGGCTCTAGACCTGGTGTCTGCTGGGAGTGGAGACTGGAAGCTCCTAGAGGACTTACAGGCCAATACCCCACAGAGCACTTACTGAGGGTGGGATGCAATTAAAAGGCATTTCAGCTAAATGATAAAGGGAAACAAGGTTGCATTACAGAAATGTTGCCATGAAAGAAAGCAGCCCCTAGCCCAGGAGAGCTACTAAAAAGAGATCCTTGGTACAGAGTAGAAAAGGAATCAAACACGGGATTAGGACATAAATCCAGACCTATGCTCAAAGTATGTTTTAGGATTCTCCCAGAGGAGGTCTTAAAAACTAGAGAAAGAAACCCAAAAGCAAAGGGGAAGACTTGGGTGTTGGTTGGAAGCTTGGCTAATGCAGACACACAGACTAAAGCAGTAATTGTCCACACGTATATAAAAAGAGTAAGCATTGATGAGATGAATACCTTTTACAGCTGAAGTTAAAAACTTCCAACATCTCCTTGTGTCTCAGCAGGATTTAACCCTTGTAAGGTCAAATGCTAACTGTGCATCTGGCCCGTCTACCAGCTCAGGAAGGTTTCCTCAAGGACAGCTCTGAAATACAGTGCTGTCTTTCTCAATGATGCCGATCTCCCATTTTCCTGGGAAGACATGGACTTAACTTCAGCGAACATATGACTGCAAATTGCAATACTACAGTGTTTTGGGTGGGTTGTGTCCATTTAGCTCACCCAACAGAGTGAGATTTCTCTTTGTGCTATTCCAGGTAGCACATTGCCCGTGATGTGCATTGCGTTCTGGTTAATGCTTATCAATAATAAAACATTTCTGTTTCTACTACCTTTGTAGAGCGGTTTCTGGGTTGGGAGATTTTGTTTTTAATTCTATTTCCCCAACACCTTCTGAGGGCCAATTATGTACTTGTGGCTTTCCATTAATTTCTTTTGTTTTTTTAACATTTGATTGATTGATTGATTGATTATTTAACTCAGAGAGAGAGAGAGCACAAACAGGGGGGAGTGGCAGGCAGAGGGAAAAGCAGACTCCCCAATGACCAGGGAGCCCAGTGTGGGGCTTGATCCCAGGGTATGAGCAGAAGGCAGATGCTTAACCGCCTGAGCCACCCAGGCACCCCGCTTTCCATTAATTTCTTGAATAATTTTGGTTAAAGTCTCTCAGTTCTTATCCTAAGTATTCTGTATATTATTTCAATGCTTTTATAGGTAATAGTCTCATACTTGTCCTTCGATATCTGACTTATGTTCATAGCCTGATTTAATGAAACTTAAAACTTCTTGATAATACTTTTCCAAAATCCAGGCCCTAAATTTTGAATAATGAAACCTTTAAGGTATTACTTATATCTAAACGGATGCAGTTTCTCAAGTGGCCCCTGGGCTGCACATAATTTCATGAGAGGAGACATGGTTTGTATTCGTGATTAACCGTATGCAATTGTGAGAACAGTTTTGTTAAATATGGTGCAATAGGGAAAAAAGCAAATAAAAAATAAACTATACATCCTTGTTACCCAGATAAAATTTAATATAAATGTTTAACAATGTACTTCTTAAATTGGATAGAACATGCTTACATTTGCTTATTAAAACAATGTTACATTAACTGTAACTGAGTTTTTATTGGTGATCACTGATGACACATTCATCACTTGTCCATCATAAACGCTGAATGAGTGCCAATTATGATCATTGTCCTTCAAGATAAACAAAAATACCTTTACTAACTTCAAAAGTTCTCTACTCTTTTTGGTAAGTGATGGAGACCAGCAATAGGCCAGTAATTGTCCCTCCAGGCTGATAGTGACCTTCTGATTTGACAAGCCAGGTCCCATTTAGGAGCTGGGATCAGTTATAATCAAACTCAAAAACTGCCTTTTTCTGACAGAACACCTCCAGAGTTTCGGTCTGAACATTTTTCAAACTCTGCCGACTCTCCATTAGATTTCTTGCAAGATTACCGGAGGTCGAAGGGTTTTTGCCGTGCCCCAAAAACAGCCGCTTTATAAAAGTAGCTGAGCGGAACGCAACATGCCCAAAGGATCTCACAGGGCCTACTGAGCAAATTCCTCAGCAACTTAAGATGCCAAACCAACTTAGAGAAAGATTCACGGCTATGGGGTTGGTTGGCAGAACTAGCGATTTGTGCAGGTCACGGTGACATGACCCGCAGCGCCACGTGGCTACGCGGACCAGTGTGCGCATAAAACCAGTGCCACGGCTCCTTGGGTGAAAGTGGGGGGAGCCCTGAAAAGGGCTTTTGGTTGGTTTGGGTGTGGACTTGGGTAAGGCTCAGCCCCCAAAGCCGTAGAGAGTGCGGCCCTGGCGCTTGAGCGCGTAGACCACGTCCATGGCCGTGACCGTCTTGCGCTTGGCGTGCTCCGTGTAGGTGACGGCGTCCCGGATCACGTTCTCCAGGAACACCTTGAGCACCCCGCGGGTCTCCTCGTAGATGAGGCCGGAGATGCGCTTGACGCCGCCGCGCCGGGCCAGCCGCCGGATGGCGGGCTTGGTGATGCCCTGGATGTTGTCGCGCAGCACCTTGCGGTGGCGCTTGGCGCCCCCCTTGCCCAGGCCCTTCCCGCCCTTGCCGCGACCAGACATGCTGAGAGAAGCGACTGCACAGCGTCCTGTGAGGGGTCCAGTGCGGCAGGCTTTTATACCGCTGCTGCGGACCGAACTGAGAACCTCAGACAGCGGGAAGTGCCACCCCGCGGGGGGAGGGAAGTGTAACAAGACAAAAAAAAAAAAAAAAGTCTTAGGTTTCCTTGTACTGTGTCTTGTTTTGTACCTCGTAACTATTTTGTTACACTGTTTTAAAGCTTTAAAAATTGTTTTCCAGTGCGAACGCCGAACGCGAATGTTGTGAGAAATACAGAAAAGGGCAAGTAGAACCTGAGTACTGCTGGCCAGTCGCTACTTTGGTGAATAGATAAGTGCACCTACTCGTTCAAAGAAAATTCCCACAGCGCCATGGATGGCGTTTTGGAGCTTCTTTACACTGATTCCATTCTAAACAGTTTCCCTCCTCCAAAGACTAAAAAAGTTGTTTTTAATATCCACTTGTTATTCCTTCTTAAGAATTCTCTATAATACGCTTTAACCAATTCCCTAACAATTCCTTAATAAGCCACATGTTTAAAATAATTCTTTTGCTGACTGATTGATGTACCACTTGTGACACTATACTTGGAACTGTAGGGGTCAAGGGCAGGCCACCCTAAGATGGGCCACTTTGACATGGAGGTTATTAAAATCCAGCAAATTTTGGAAAAGCTTGTTACCTCCTCCATGACTGCCTAAAAGGAAATTAGATAGAGGACCTGCTCCAGGAAGAGAGTTATCACAGCAGAGAACTGTATTATATTATGAGCGAGGTATTGATGATGGGAGAAGCAAGGCCAGTTTGATCAAAGCCCTTGACGTCCCATTGTTTCCAAGTGGCATCGCAAACATTTATGTTTGAGGCATTTACTTTTCTGTGAATTACATTCCTTCCCTTTGAAGTCCCAGACCCCTGTCCCCTTCTCTTTAGTTCAGAAAGACCTATATACTTCATTTTGCTTCATTGTCTTTGAAATTTCATGTCTGTGTGGATTCCCTGTGCGTATACTATTGTATTTGACTTTCTCCTGTTAATCTGTCTCACGTCAATTTGATTCTTAGCCCAGCTAGAAGGACCTCCAAAAGGACAGGATATTTCTCCTCCCAGACAGAACTATTACTAAAAATTCTATTCTGTTCTATAGTTTAATCAATTTCCTTTGCCAAAGGAAATCTATTTTCAGTTGAATCTTTGGAAAATTTCCATTAGGGAAAGTGAAACAAGTGATTATTTATGTCTGTGTAGTATTCTATCATAAGCATTTGCTAGGATACCTTTTAAGCAAAATCTCTAGTACTTAACATAATGTGCTTTGTACTTTTTCTATTTTAAAGGATATCTGTACATAATTTGTTTCTGAGGATAACCTAGAATTGAAGTGCTTTGTCAGAGAGGATGTAGATTTTGTGGTATTTGATTAATATTGCTACATTTTCCACAAAATTCTTATCACATTCACCTGTGTCAGCAATAACTGTTGTGCATATAAGTTTACCATCACTGATACAATACCAAAGAGGCATATTTTGAGATGATCTATTCTGCTCCCCTTCAAAATATTGTAACTTGTTTCAGGTTTAAAGGAAAAAATGAACTCCCTTTGGAATTTTTATCATAATTGCATTACATCGATTAGCTGGGGCAGAAAAATGGGCATCTTTAGAAGAATGAGTTCTTCATCTTTGTATATTGTAGGAGCTGGAAAATTTTACCTTTTTTCCTTCTAGGTTCTTTGGCTAATCTACTAATTAAAATGACATAAAACAGATTAACAGAGAAAAATATTTAGTTTCATAAGCACAGAAACCCTGTAAAAAAAATAAGTCTTAAAGGCAGTCAGGCTATGAAGGCTTACATGCCATCCTCCGCTAAGGAATGGGAGAGGGGCCTGGGGCTAGAGGGGAGGACAATTCACAGCAAGATAAGAGTTTAGTGATCACATGTCTGCCCCACCAAGCTGAGTCCTTCACATGAAAAAGTTCTGTCTGATAATAGCTCTCCCTCTCTGTTATCAACCCCTTACCTAAATTCTTAAGGCAGTTAGGGGGAGGGCGAAAGTTCCTCTTGACCCGTGGTGCTCTCAGTTGACTTTAGTTCAAGATAGTCCTCGTGTCAGTGTCATTCTGGGGAGACTTGTTCTGAACCCCTTCACTGTCATATCGCTAGGTTGGAGTTGTGCCTGCTCACGGTAGAGGGGCAATGAGTCTCTATTGAATGAAATGTAGGGGAATGAAAAATTCTCTGTCCTCTTTGGATCTCTGCCTAAGAAACTGACATAAGGCAGGTGAACAGGAAAAAGCACACACGTTTTATTGGATTTTTACATGTCACATGGCAGCCTTCACAAGAGAAGGAAGTCCCAAAGCAACTAGTCAGAGGAATTTCATATTTTTAGACTAAGATAAATTTGTGAAGAATTGATGAGACAAAGAGGTTTGGGCTTGGGGTAGTAAATCGAAGAAATAACAAGGTTTTTTTCTTGTGGCCTTTCAGCCCTAAATTCCCTCTGGTGATAAGAAGGCCTCCTTTCCTCAGGGCACAGGGCGGGTACCTGGCACAGGGGAGGTTCACCTCCTGCTTTCAGGGAAAGGTGGGGGGGGGGGAGTCAAACCAAGCGACGTTCCTGCTTCCCCAGTTTTCTCAAACTCTTTTAAGCTGTAGATAGTCAATATATGCCTAGGTGCTTTGTGGCGTTGAGTCCGAATGAACACTGCAAGTCTTTCCTCCCAAGCCCACTTTCTGAAGCCCTTTCTTGAGCAGTGATGTTGCGAGACATTCCAGCCTGTCCTCCTTCACCTTCCCCGTTAAATCATTCTGCAACAAGGCCTAACCTTTCTGCTTCCTTTTCCTCCGCTCTCCACCTTTTTTTCCCTCCTCCTCCTCTTCCCAATTGCTGCCCCTCCTTAGTTCAGACCCTCACCCCTGGCTGGTATTTCCAAACTTTTGACCTGGATCTCACCCCCCCTTTCAATCCATTCTCAACTGGGCCACCAGAATAATGATTCTGAATCATACATTTTATAAGATTTTAAAATTCTGCAGTCTGCCCTCCCCTAATAGATAAACTTTATATTTCTTTTCAAGGTGTACAAAGCTCCTGAGTATCGTAAGAGTCTCTGCGGCACCTTCTCCTTACCGTTCCACATTCATCTCCAGCCATTCCAGCCTGCAGGCCTCCCAGAGGCTTTCTAAGTCCAGACCGCTCTGCCTGGAGCGCGCTTCCCCTCCCTGCTACAGGACCTGCCCCACGCAGCAGGCTCCATTTGCCTCCCTTCCCAGTTTCTTTTTAGAGTCCGTATTTTCTTAACTGTTTCTTCTGAAGACGCTGGAACTTTCCCATTGCAGGTACATTTCTTAGCACCTGTGAGACACCCGAGACCAGTTTGCGGGATAAATGTACGAGTGAAGAATGGTGGTTGCTTTGAGAAAGCAAATCTCAAAGTTAGGCTTAAGAAGAAACCTGGCCACACGTGTTTTGTTCTTGCAATCCACCCTGCGAGTCCTTACTCTTGAGCAAAGTTCATGACAGTAGATCTTCCTGGATTTACTAAAGCTGGTAGTCCAAAAACAGCACCCAAACCAGGCATGCCTTTAATATGGCTTCCCATTACCAGAGGCACCAGACTTCCCTGCAACCGAAATGAAGACAGAAAAAAACGTGCTGCATGACTGGGAATATGATTTTACAGAATTGAAGACGTGGAGAAGAAACATTTCCGGCTCTTCACTCAGCTCCACGAGAAAGAACTCAGGTTTAATTTCAAACCATATTGGTTACACTGCTAATAGGCCTTTAACAATGCTTGGAATTTTAATGGGAGATGGTGGACGGTGGTGAGGGCATCTCCGGGGGTAACCAGCCTGAGTTAACTAGGTGAAAGTAGAAAATGGAACACAGTCTAAATTATACTGCCTGGTGGCCCTGTCCCCATTTTCAGTCAGCACAACTGTCCCAACACACTATCTCCCAAAGATAGTTTTAAAAGACGAAGGAGGCTGTGGGCCTACTCCAGCGTGGCGAGGAGAATTAGAGAAAATAGCTGAATAATTCTCCAGTCTCATTAAATGAAACTTACCACTCCAAGATCCTGATTAATCCTTTAACTCTGGAGGCAATTAAGCGAGGCCTAACCAGAGATAAGCTGACGAAGCCAGAACTATTGGGAGATACACAGGACTTCCAAATACTTCTGCAGCCCAACAAAAGACCCGAGGTCTTATTTGCATTGGTGTCTTATTAGACAAAATGTTATTACTAAAAGTCAACTGCAAACTAAAAACACTAAAAATGAACTGCAAATCCCAGAAGCTAGCTAGAAGGTGCAGTTTACCTAAAGCTACTTATGTTAAAAAAAAAAAAAAAGTGTTTACTTCTACTTTTAACCAAAGGTAAACGGTGCGCAAGCTCTTTCTTAGAAAGTGTGGATGGCTCTGAAAAGAGCCGTTGGGGTTGGGTATCAAGACGCTTACTTGGCAAGTTTACTTGGAGCTAGTGTACTTGGTGACGGCCTTGGTGCCCTCGGACACGGCGTGCTTGGCCAGCTCCCCGGGCAGCAGCAGGCGCACGGCCGTCTGGATCTCCCTGGACGTGATGGTCGAGCGCTTGTTGTAATGCGCCAGGCGCGACGCCTCGCCCGCGATGCGCTCGAAGATGTCGTTGACGAACGAGTTCATGATGCCCATGGCCTTGGACGAGATGCCGGTGTCGGGGTGCACCTGCTTCAGCACCTTGTACACGTACACCGAGTAGCTCTCCTTGCGGCTGCGCTTGCGCTTCTTGCCGTCCTTCTTCTGCGCCTTGGTCACCGCCTTCTTGGAGCCCTTCTTCGGGGCGGGCGCGGACTTCGCTGGCTCAGGCATGGTGAACAGTGACAGAGTAAAGCAAGACAGGAACAGGCCCCTCTTTACTTATAATGACTCATGCAAATGAGATGTGGAGGGTCGATGGTGATTGGTGATAAATTTGGGTGACATCGCGTCCCAGTTTGACCCAATCAAGATACTCATTCTACATGGTTGCGTTTTCATTGGTCTAAATTAAAATGAAACATTAACCAATCGTATAGCCTCTTTTTCGCGCCCAGGAGGGGCTATAAAATATGTATTTCTGCATTTAAAAGCTGTAGTCAGTCTTGACAAGCGTCGTTGGCCATAGATCATGTCAGGACGCGGGAAACAGGGCGGCAAGGCTCGCGCCAAGGCCAAGACGCGCTCCTCGCGGGCCGGCCTCCAGTTCCCGGTGGGCCGTGTGCACCGCCTGCTCCGCAAGGGCAACTACGCCGAGCGGGTCGGGGCCGGCGCGCCCGTGTACCTGGCGGCCGTGCTGGAGTACCTGACGGCCGAGATCCTGGAGCTGGCGGGCAACGCGGCCCGCGACAACAAGAAGACGCGCATCATCCCGCGCCACCTGCAGCTGGCCATCCGCAACGACGAGGAGCTCAACAAGCTGCTGGGCAAAGTCACCATCGCGCAGGGCGGCGTCCTGCCCAACATCCAGGCCGTGCTGCTGCCCAAGAAGACCGAGAGCCACCACAAGGCCAAGTGAAGAAGTTTAGAAACAACTAAAGAACAAAAGGCTCTTTTCAGAGCCACTACTACAGTCATAAAAAGGTGACACTCGTTTTATTTTCATTTTATGCTACCAGTAAGGATGATTTGGGACACCATTCCCAGTTATGCTTTAGTCCTGGCTAATCTTCAACCTTTGTCTACACTTCATGAATTGGTGTTTAATGACCAAGGGCAGGCTCCCCCCGCCCCAAAAAGTTAGCACAATAGCATATTGATTATTGTGAATTGAGGCTATTTCAAAAACAGATTAAAGACACTCAGACCTTCCTGTTTCCCCCGAAAGCAGGAATTAAACCTATATGAAAAACGCTCTCTCTATACTAAGATAAAAAGACATCCTTGTCACTAGAGATCACTAGAGATAAATGGACTCTCAAGGCTAGGGAGCGGCAGAAACAAATCTCAACATTTTACTCCTCTACCTGAGCTCAAATTCTGTTTCCTCACTAATTCAGGCTCCCAAACATTGGTTTTCTTTAACCTGTCAAGTCCTCAAACATTTGTCTAAAAAGTATGAAAAGTGCCTCCTTGGTCATTTCTTTGGGGTTGGAGATTTCAGTGGGCCTCTGCATGTAATAAAACATGCTTTTCCTCCTGTTAAATCTGCCCCATGTCAATTTATTTCTTAAACCAAGTAGGGTAGAAGAGTAGAAGGGTAGAAGAAGAAATCGTTTTCCTTCTCTTCAGTATTTAGGATACTTTGCCAACCAGTTGACATTTGTGAACTAAAAAGGCTATTATTTCAAAGTCATTTATATTGAATACACAAGAACAATAAATTGACTCAAGATGATTACCTAAATCCATATCTAGAAATTAGTTCTGGGTGGCTTATGGGTGACAAATTTTACTACCAAAGCAACTTTGGGGAGACGCAGGAGTGGTTTCCATAAATGGTACACAGAAACCCATTGGGGTTGTTAGTAGGAAGTAGTAAATCTTGTATCTTAAAAAATTTGCCTTTAAAGAATAATTTTTAAATGATGCTTACTAAAAGTATTCAAGTATAATTTATTATCCATATTACCACCTGACGGCACATATATGTCCACACTGCCAAATGAGATGTTCAACACAGCAGTGCAGGCTTGGTTGTAACAAGGATGATACTGAATGCTATTAACTTGATTCCAAGTTCTGATGATAGAGACCCATAATTCATAAAAAATAGGAACATGTCTGAAAAGCCAAAGGCTGTTTTGAGAACAGTGAGGTCAACGATCCTGGCATGTTGTCCATGTTTCTGTATGGGCAAAGCAAGACCCTTTTATTCTGGGCCTCCGAAAGGACTGGAATGTTTATTCCACTTCCTAGTTTTGCCATCTCAAGAAATGGAGGCACAAAGACTATTTCTTCTGTTTCCTCTTATTGAATCTTCATGTACTTTTACTTTCTATAAATTTTCATTTCATATTCAGGGACAATGCATTAAGGACACACCAATAAAACACTGCTGGTCCAAAAGAAACTCAATCTAATGGGAAGAATCACACAAAAGCAAATAATTAAAGCACGATATAGCAAGAGATGTAAGGGCAGGATATTAGGAGGGCATAGAGGAGTAAGATCTGCGAGAACAAACTTCTGATCTAAAAGCTAAAGGAAATTGGATAAGCATCATCAGACTCATGGCCTGTGATATGTTCAGGCAGATGACATGAAGTTTGATACCGGCAATAAAGCGGAGATTGCAAGAGACAGGATGGAACCAGAAGGGACCTGTAGGCCACTCCCTTGGCTTAAAATACTGCTTAAATACGAATAACTCCCAAATCTTTCTGTCCATCCCAGACTTATCTCCTGAGTTCAGACGTGCATATTCACTCTTGTAGATTCCAGGAAACTCTGAATTCATATCCCAGACTGATCAACACCATCACTACTCCTCCAGTGAGCCTTATCTTGGTAGCTGGCCCACGGTCTACACATTAGCACGAGCCATGTCTGGGGTCACTGAGTGTTTTTGTGTGCCATTCCTACAGCAAAACTCAAGTCCTGGTATGGGGTGATGAGAGAACCTTGAAAGCCCGGAAAGAGCTTAGGTAGAGGGCCACAAGACGATCAGTTTAGCACATGGAGTATTTTGAAAAGCGTGGAGTATCCATGTCCACAGAACGAAAAACGTCCACAAAACTAGAACCACTTGCTGGTCCTGAGTAAATCTTCATATAATCAGAACTGAAAGACCAATTTGGAGAATTATATTTACTGCATATCTCCAGGAGAGGGGGCTCAGCCAGCCAACGAGAGTACTGATCAGTGGGGACAGGGACTTCTTATGTGGGCCCTTCTTAATAGCCTTGTTTCCCAGTACATAGGAAAAGAAGGCACTGCTTACACTCAATACAGGTCTGGTTAGAAGCTGGCCTTAGACTGGATCACCACCGTCTCAAGAGTGCGTGTGGTGGGGAAAGTGAGTTGTGAGGGAGGGTAGAACTTTCCACCAAATATTCTACTTTTCCTTCCACAGGAAGGCAGATCATTGACAGGACACAATACTTACTTTTGCTGAAAGGTATTAGAACATTTTTAATTGGTAAAATATTGACATCCTAAACTCCAGCTATGGAAATCGCATGTTCTACTTACCCTGAAATCACCTACAAGAAGGCAATAAGATGATCACGGTCGATGGTTTAACAGCGGTTGTGTATCTTCCTGTGCAATTTCTAATTTCTTCCTACCCGCTTCACAAAGTCTAGAGAGAAAGATACAATCTGCAGGTAGTTCTCCTGTACACTTAAGCGAAGCTATTGTTTACCGCCCTCTGCGTGAGATGAAGGGTAAAGTACACCAGACCGTAACAGGTGAAGCAGGAAAAGCGCAAAGTGGAGCACAAGCCTGTCAAGACAGCAGGGGGGAAACGCACTTATAAAGAATCTTAGTAGATACTTATAAATTACAAGGAAACAGGTCTTTTCAGAGAGCGTGTGGTGGCTCTGAAAAGAGCCTTTGGGAAAGAGTGGGCAGACCTTGTGGTTCAGGCCCTCTCCCCGCGGATGCGGCGCGCCAGCTGGATGTCCTTGGGCATGATGGTGACGCGCTTGGCGTGGATGGCGCACAGGTTGGTGTCCTCGAAGAGCCCCACCAGGTAGGCCTCGCACGCCTCCTGCAGCGCCATGACGGCCGAGCTCTGGAAGCGCAGGTCGGTCTTGAAGTCCTGCGCGATCTCGCGCACCAGCCGCTGGAACGGCAGCTTGCGGATCAGCAGCTCGGTGGACTTCTGGTAGCGCCGGATCTCGCGCAGGGCCACCGTGCCGGGCCGGTAGCGGTGCGGCTTCTTGACGCCGCCGGTGGCCGGCGCGCTCTTGCGGGCCGCCTTGGTGGCCAGCTGCTTGCGCGGGGCCTTGCCGCCCGTCGACTTACGCGCCGTCTGCTTTGTGCGAGCCATGGCGGGAACGCTCAATGCCAGTGAGAAGCGAAAGCTGGTCAGAGTATTTATAGTGAGAGTCAGAAGCTGATTGGACAAAAGGGGACCAGACTACACAACCCG
>NW_024425564.1:8858884-8967622 GCF_017311325.1 Ursus maritimus
GAAACCGGATTGGTTAAGGACTCGAACTTTTCATTGTGCCCCAAATGCCCTGATATGACTTGCCCATGACCTCAATATATGTTTTCCAGTAGAAACAAGTGCAAGCTATAAAAGAAATAGTATTTTTCTAGGATCCACATTAGAACGAAGTAAAACCAGGAAAAATTATTTTAAATAATATTTTGCTTAACACAATATATCCAAAACATTCATTTCGACATGTAGTCAGCAATTGTTAGCGTACATTCCTTTTTATTTTGTACGAACCCTGAAGAATACAGTGTATTTTATAGGTTCTGCACTTACTAGGGTCAGACCAGCGCCTTGCCTAGTGATTACCAGCCACAATTAGCTAGATGTTACCACATGGGACAGCTCAATTCTATACCCTCTCCTCTCAATTTCTTATTCTTTGAATACTTACATTTAAGATTTGTTTTTATTTTTCAGCTAGAAAAATTTAATTTGCATGTGAGCAATCCAAGGCAAGTAACTTCACAGAGAAATACATCCTTACATGGACTTCTTCTCATTTTCAGGTAATATAAGACAATCCCATTGTAGCATGCTTTATTTTTCTGCTATACTGGAAATTCAAAATTATAAAAGAAACCTACTGTCTTCTTTTATTAATTTGGGGGCGGAGGGGCTGGCTCTGCCATGAGCATGAAGCATTGTATGTCTGCAATTTAACAGAATTACTCCTAATTCCTTTGTCTTAAAGAATCTAATTCCCCACCACCAGTAATCTAAGTAGGGATAAATACACCACCCCTTGGCATCTACATCTAACACTTCTCTTTAGCAACTGGCAAAACCATAGGATACGTTCCTCACATAGCATAATGGATCTTGATGCCTCCTGAGCTAGAAGTCACCCAGGCAGGTAATTATAGAATCTAATTCTATTCGTGCATCAAGACCTCTAAGTCACAAAGACCAAGATAAACGCATTTTAAAAACAGAGGAATGAGCATCAGTTAATCAGCTACCTTAACTTTTCAAGAGGCTGATTAAAATTATTTCCTCAACTTAGCAATGTGAAAACAGGTGTCTCAGAACTCTAAAGGGTCAATCCCTGCACGTAAGGATGTCTTTAATTACCAAGAGCCAAGAAACAAGGTTTTGAAACTGCTGTTTGCCTCCAAGAAACCCACTGCCAGACCAGAATTCACCCCTTTAAGAGGCTTAAAATAGGAGAGGTGAAGAAAGCCAGTATTGAAAAGTTAAGGAGACACTGCATAATCCTCCATTACCAAATGCAGCTGAACCCAAATCCCTCGTTTAGAATATTCTATGCACCAACTCTTAAGATGGCATGAAGGCACAGGATTTTCAAAATTTCAGGCTTCACAAAAGGGGAACCTTGATCAATTTGCCATCCCTTAACCCAAGCTGTGAAGATAATGTGAACTGCTGTCCTTAGAAATTCAAACGGTGAAAGGTTTTGAAAGTGTTCAGTTCTTCATAGAAATTTGTAGGTGGCTCTTAAAAGAGCCTTTGGTTTGACTAGGAGAGTTATGTGTGGCAAGTTAAACCACGATTCTATTTGCCCTTGGCCTTGTGGTGGCTCTCAGTCTTCTTGGGCAGCAGCACGGCCTGGATGTTGGGCAGGACGCCGCCCTGCGCGATGGTGACTTTGCCCAGCAGCTTGTTGAGCTCCTCGTCGTTGCGGATGGCCAGCTGCAGGTGGCGCGGAATGATGCGCGTCTTCTTGTTGTCGCGGGCCGCGTTGCCCGCCAGCTCCAGGATCTCGGCCGTCAGGTACTCCAGCACGGCCGCCAGGTACACGGGCGCGCCGGCCCCGACCCGCTCGGCGTAGTTGCCCTTGCGGAGCAGGCGGTGCACACGGCCCACCGGGAACTGGAGGCCGGCCCGCGAGGAGCGCGTCTTGGCCTTGGCGCGAGCCTTGCCGCCCTGTTTGCCGCGTCCGGACATCACGACCCTAACTGCACCGAAAGCAGGTACCGAAGCCAAAGGCCAAGCCGGGCACTTTTTATAACCCCTGAGCGCGCGAAAAAGAAGGTTTTGCATTGGTTAAATTTGGGGCTTTATAGTAACCAATGAAAGTGCGACTTTGGGATCCTTGCATTCTGATTGGGCAGAACTAACGTCTGACGTTGCCCTTAATAGTCACCAATCAGATACAGGACTGTAACTTACACCTTATTTGCATAAGGGCTTCTATATAAAAGGGACAAGTTGCTTTTTCTTCTTCACGCTATTACTCTTTTTTTTTCAGAGCGCTCTCGGTGTTGTGTCCACCATGCCTGAGCCAGCGAAGTCCGCGCCCGCCCCGAAGAAGGGCTCCAAGAAGGCGGTGACCAAGGCGCAGAAGAAGGACGGCAAGAAGCGCAAGCGCAGCCGCAAGGAGAGCTACTCGGTGTACGTGTACAAGGTGCTGAAGCAGGTGCATCCCGACACCGGCATCTCGTCCAAGGCCATGGGCATCATGAACTCGTTCGTCAACGACATCTTCGAGCGCATCGCGGGCGAGGCGTCGCGCCTGGCGCATTACAACAAGCGCTCGACCATCACGTCCAGGGAGATCCAGACGGCCGTGCGCCTGCTGCTGCCCGGGGAGCTGGCCAAGCACGCAGTGTCCGAGGGCACCAAGGCCGTCACCAAGTACACCAGCTCCAAGTGAGTGCGCTCCGAGGCACAATCAACCCCAAAGGCTCTTTTCAGAGCCACTTAAGTTTTACCAAGAAAAAGCTGTTGCACTTTGCCTATTGAAAAGCGCATATTACTCCGTGTAGGTGACAGCGACCCGGATGACTTTCCCCAGGAACACCTTGAGCAACCCGCGGGTCTCCTATAGTTGAAGCCGGATGGCGGGTTTCGAGGTGCCTGCGTGTTGTCGTGCAGCACCTTATGGTAGCTCTTGGCACCCCCCCCCCCTTACTCAGTCCCAGTTCCTCGTTCCTTTGCCACAGCTAGACCTGATTTTGACGGTATAGACGGAAACCCCAAGGACAAAAGTCAAAAATAGGGGCACTAAAGAGGGAAGGGGCGGGGTCACAGGCTTGCTTGAACCCTTCCGACCAAATTGAAAACTAGAGCAGCGCGGGCGGGAAAGCCTCACCGTTCGGTTCTGCCCCTTCCTCCTTCCAAAAGTGGAGGCAGGGAGGTACGTGCCGAAGCTTCTCGTGAGTCCCTGAGGCCGTCTTTGCGGTGCCCTCGCGGGGGATAAAGGGTGCTGTGGACTCTGGTATGAATATTTGAGGCAAGAAAAAGACGTTAGTGAATGTGGGTCTCCGCTTGCTACTTGCCAAACTGCAAATGAGGTCACAAGGTACGATGAAGTTCTTCAACTTGGAATAGGGATGAAAAGATCGGCTTCTGGCTTCAGCCCCACCCCTTGCCTGTGAGCATGGGTCTGTTTAACCGCTGAGTCCTGGTCTGTACTTACTGTTAGCAAACGCTCGCAGTACAATGCGGCTTGTCACAGGGCTCGGGGTGTGCTAACTTCTTAGAACACCTCTGTGAAGTAGGGACAGTCATCTCCGTCTCTCAAATAAGGTAAAACAGAAGTAACTTATGCAAGGTCACACAGCGAAAAATGGGGTGAATGGAACTTAAGCTGCCAAAGTTTGAGTCCCTGCTTGTAGTACGATCTACTGCCTGTTTCAGGTCATAATCCCCACCTATGTGAGAATGGAAAGTGCAAATGAAGACTGAAAACAGGCCTTTGTTTTTATCAGTCATTCTTTCATGATAACTACTCATTTATTCAAATTTATTGGGCATTAACTGTGTTCCCAGAGCCGGGCTAGGTTCTTAGCCCAACTAGGCCACTTCTTGGCTCTGTGTCTTGCACCAAATTACGTAAGACAGGGCTCTCCATATCTTTCTTCCATAAAATGGGAATAACTTGAAGATTGTAATGGTAAATTTAAATGGGGCTTCCAGCTCTTAGTCTCTCAATGTTCATTTGTCTTTTTGCCCTTGTATCTTTTCATATGTATTAGAATCATATGAAATAATAAATGTGAAGACTCATTATTACAATAGGGAAGCATTTTGCTACAGGAAAGCCAATAAATCAATTGTAGTCTGGCCAAAATTCTACTTAGGATCTGCCACTCTGTTGCACTCTGTTTATTAAGGTATTAATAAAACTGCAGTAATGTTCGTTTATTACTCTTTCCAGGTTCTAAAATACATCTCTGTAATAGTAGCCCAACTCAGAGTGATCAATAAAAGTGATCAATTTCTACCCTGTCTTCCAATAATCTTCGGTGACTTTATTAGCAAACAAGATGCCAAAATGGATTTTAAAATGCTTTCCTTGGGGCGCCTGGGTGGCACAGCGGTTGGGCGTCTGCCTTTGGCTCGGGGCGTGATCCCGGGGCGTGATCCCGGTGCTGTGGGATCGAGCCCCACATCAGGCTCCTCCCCTATGGGCCTGCTTCTTCCTCTCCCACTCCCCCTGCTTGTGTTCCCTCTCTCGCTGGCTGTCTCTATCCTGTCGAATAAATAAATAAAATCTTTAAGAAATAAATAAATAAATAAATAAATAAATAAATAAATAAATAAAATGCTTTCCTTGCTGTCCCCCAAAAGCCAACTGTATTTCCTAAACCATTCTTCCACCCAATTAACTAACATTTTATTTAGCATTTACTATTCACTATAGGCTGGTCATTGTGTGTTGGGTTAGGAATGGCAATTCCTGAATAAGACTCTGTGATCTTAATTCTCAGTCACCACTGGTGGCCCTGAAAATAGGTAAAACTTTCATGGAGGAAAATTTGGCAATATCTCTCAAAACAGTGCACATAGTTTTACACCCAGAAACCCTACCTCTGGGATTGCACCATCCTTGAAAATGTGCAAAATGGCATAGGAGCAATCTGACTGATCAAAAACAAAGGAATGAATTACAGTGCATTATTCTATCTGATGGTAAAAACAAATGAGAATGCTCTTTTTCATAATAACAGTAGCTAGTATTTACTGCTTGCCAGATAATGTCCTAAAAGCTTCCTTACATACATCCAATTGTTTAATTTTTATAACAACCTTACGAGTACTATGCCAGTTTTATAGATTATGAAATGGGGGTTCAGAGAGTTTCAGTAAATTGCCTGAGGTTGCACAGCTAATATGTAGCAAAAACTTATTTTTTTTAAAAAATCTAGCTTCAGAAGACCTATTCATAACCACTGTGTATTATCAGGCTTCTCCAGATATTGATATGTGATGATTTCCAAGATCTACTGGCAAGTGCAAAAAGTGCAGGACAGTGTGCAGTAGAATTTTCTACATGTATGTTTATATGATTGTAAAACATCTCTAGAAGGATACTAGGTAAAATGCCACGGATGAAGGGAGAATCTTTTCAATTTAACCCTTTTATGCTCTTTGAATTTTAAATTATGTATGCATTGCCAGGGAATAAATGAATGAATGAATAAATAAATGAATAAATAAATAAATAAATAAATAAATAAATCTGATAATCCCCCGGCTCAAATATTAATAAAATAATATTGATCAATAAATGCCTCAGTAAAGATGTGTGTGGAAAGCCCCAGAGTACAAGATAGATAATATTCCCGGTAGGGTTTGGGGTAGTAAAAAACTATTCTAGGCAGATGAAGTAAGAAAGTGGGTATCACATTCCAGGAATCAGTTGGTGGGGCTAGAGTCTCCAAGGGTAGGCAGAAGGGAGCAGCCCAAGGAGCTGAGCAAGGAGTCTGACGGAATGTTAAACCCAGGGCTTCATTCTGTACCAGGCACAGGCTCCTTAAAATGATGACAGGATCTCAAGATAAAACAACTAGGTAAGAATTGTGAAGAACTTATCGAGTAAGATTCTGAAATACGCAAAATTCTAGATGCCAGTATAACAGTGTATGGTTATTTAAGTGAAGCAGACTCTCAAATTATTTATTAAATCAATCCAGCATTCATAAGATTTCTTTGTTCCATGAGCATGAAGGAGAAAAAGAAACTATCACTGGTTTATTTTGACACTAGCAGAGGAATCGTACAAGTATTTATTACCGGTTAAAAGGCGAGACTTCATACACAACATTGTTACCTTTGTAGCATATAATCAAGTAAGCCAGGGGATCAGAATGGCACCCTGCGCGGATACAGGTCTAAGATCTGTGCAACAATGTCCAGCATTTGGAAGTCCCAGGAGACCCCTTACAAAACAAATGACACTCCTGTGTTTTAATTCACTGAAAACAACTGGGTGACAGCTTTGAACACTGGCCCAGAACTCCATATTGGCTAGGCAACATGGTATGCAGGCAGGGCCACATAGGGCAGCCTTGAATTCATATTTTACATGAAGAAACAGAAAAGAGGTTGAAGAGGATTTTATTTCATACTACAGAATCGGGGCATGTAGCATCCTTTGATGGGGCTTTGTCTTCTACCATCCAGGAGATCCTTCTTTCATAAGTACTTATTGGCTTATTGTCAGTAATAAGGGTCTTCTTTGGTTTTTCTTTTTATATGTCTAGTATAGAAACATTCCCCATCTTCTTTCATGCAAGGTTCTTTTCTAAATTGATTTCCTTTAACTTCATATTTTCCTCTATGAACTTACTCTTCAGTCTGTCTCAGAACATGTTGACAAGATAGGAACTGTAACAAAGGTCTGAATAACCCACAGAGCTTGAGATCATGTGTGTAACAGGAACATAATTAAGCATCACGCATCAAGGGAAGAAGAAGAATATACACATTATTGCAAATTCCAGTTATAAGTCAGGGAAATCATTGGAGAGCCAATAACTTTACCTCTGTGTGTAAAGAAAATTAATGTATTTAATCATAAAATAGGACCATCTATTATATGGCAGGAACTAGTCTAGCATTGAGTAGAGACAGTGAAAAAAGCCTGTGAGTGTTTCTGTTCTTGCGGTACATCGAGGGGAGGAGTGAGCCAGACAATAAGAAACAAATTAATAAAACCTGTGATATGTCAGCTCCTTGATGAAGTAGCTTGTAAAACATAAAGGAAGGAAGTGGGAGTCGCAACGGGCAGGAGGGTATGCACAGGGCCTCATTGGGGCACCACTGGCAGCAAGTGCTGAGGAATCACCATCTGGGGGAAGCTACTCCGGGCGGAAGGAATGAGGGCGAAGTACACCAGTCAGCTCCCTGCTTAGCATGCTCTGGAAACAGCAAGAGAGGCTGGTGTGGTTGTGGATGGGGTGAGAAGTTTTGAGCTTCACATGTCTGCCTCTTTCTCTGAGTCCAACTTAATTCTTGCATTGAGCCTCAAAACCCTGAAGGTTTTTAAATAGTTGAGGATAAGCTCTGCAAAATAAGAGAAGATGGCCCACCTCTGCTAGGATCTAGATCTAGGAAAGCAAATGACATTTTTGTAAAACTCTCCCTAAAGAGGTGAATTCTAACAGAGGCATCTTGTTCCCAATCACACATACCCCCAGCACCAAGACAGGGTCGGGAATGGATTGACGTGCCCACAGATGGCTATTTACTGCTTAATGTAGTAGCAATACATAGCACTTAGAGGATGTCTTTGGGGGGAGTTTTCTTATCCTTACTCATCTACCTCATATTTTTAACTTTTCCCTAACGAATTTGTAAACAATCATTTTTGGAAGTGTATGACAAGATCTTAAACACGCGCACAAGAAGACATGAGCACTGACGTTCATCAACGTATTACTTATGGTGACAAAAGAAATTGAGGGCAGTCATCTTGGGCAATACTGAGGGAGTCGTTAGGGACAACTGCTGTTTCTAGAGGGGTTTTTTTAGTTACTGTTACTGCATAGTAAGCCAGCCCAAAATCTGGTGCCATAAAACAAACATTTTGTTAAGTTCATGGCCTCTGTGGTCAGGATGCACTGGGGGATGTCTGGAGCCTCAGCCAGAAGTTCTCTGACGTGGGGTGGTTCTTGGGATAGGTGCTGAGGGCTAGAATCATCTGCAGGTGTCTTCACTCACATGTCTGTCCACGGGGACTGTCATCCAGAGCTCTACTATCTCTGGTTTGGGCTTCTTAAAACGGTGGTGGCCTCACCACGGTCAGACTTACCATTCCAAAGGTGAGTCTCCTAGGACACTCACCCAGCAGCTGTGACCTCCCACCTCAGAATAAAAGTCAAAATCCTAACAAGGTCCTACACTGCCCGACAAGTTGTGTATGTGATGATTCAGGATGGATAGAAGGGGACAAAGGCGGGAGCAGGAATGTCACTATTAAAAAAGGCCCCTGAAAACCAGATGAAACATACAAGATCAGTTTACGAAAGCTGTGCGATCTCAAGGATTATTCTTTGTCTAAGACTGTCCCGAGAATTTCAGGACTTCCAGCCTCTCTGGTCCTGACCTGTACAAGCCATTTGTGCCCCCATCCACGGAGACGACCACAACGCTCACACGTTTCCAAAATACCCCTGTAAGGTGCAGTTTCGTCGGAAAAAGAGGGAAAAAAATCTTTTAATTTTAGTAATTAGGATTTGGTGCCGCAGTGATGCATATTTATCACAAGAGTTACCTGAGAGGCAACGGCCCCCGCCGGCCCCATGGTGTAATGGTTAGCACTCTGGACTTTGAATCCAGCGATCCGAGTTCAAATCTCGGTGGGACCTTAGAAACTTTACTTTGCAAATTTTTTCCATTTTTCTTTCTGCTATCTCCTTTCTTAAAACTAGCATTTTTTCCCCCCAGTAATCCAGCCAATACGGCAGCCAGAAGGAGCAATAATATTATCGGAAGTCTGAGCCCACGTGCTGGAGCAAGACCGGGGCGGAGAGCCGCGCACGCAGAAGCGGCCGCCAATCCTGAGCTGGGCCCAAATCCGGGTGGGGGTCGGGGCGGGAGAGGGTGTGGGGGGGAGGGCGTGGCTCCGACCTCAGCCCTCCGCTTGGCGCCCAGAGAGGAATTTGTGTGTGCACAGCGGAGGCCTTGTGTGTTAGAAAGAACGGCCCCAGTCCTGCGAGACCCGAGCGGGACGCGCGGCCGGAGAAGGGGCGAGGAGCCGACCTGGGCGCGCTGTCCCCGCCTTTCTCCCCGACTCTCGGAGCCGGCGTCCGCGCGCACGCGGGCCGAGCACGCGGCTAGCGGTCTGCGGCGCTCTCTCCGGGCCCCGCAGGCCCCGCCGCTGCCAGCTCTGGGGTGCGCGTCGTCTGTCAGGGTGCCCTGCGCTCAGCCGAGTCGTGCCCCGAGGCCGCGCTCTCGCAGCTGCAGGCGGCCGCCCCTCGGGTCGCCGCGGGGAACGCTCACGCCGCACAAGCCTTGCGGCTTTCTAGGGGCGGCTTTCTCCGTCGCTGGCTGCTGCCCTAACCTGCCCACACCTCCAGCCTCATTTTCACCGTTCCTGCCGCTCACGTACCCCCGCCCCCACGACCTTCTAGTCACCAGCCCGGTGAACTTATTTCTATTTTCTCATTTTCCCCCTTCTTCTCATTTTCCGTCTGCGGAGTGGTTTTGCCCTCCTCTCTCCCCTCGTGTGATGAGGTCCAATTCTCTACCCATTCCTCAAATAGTAACTTAGACCTTTCAGCCCTTCTCCCTGAGGCCATCCTTGGCCCCCTTTATCTGGGCTTAAGTGCCTGCTCTGCGTTTCCTCAGGACCCTAAAGCCCCTTCTCAGACCTGTCCCAACGGCTTGTTCAGTAGGCCCTCCCTCCTGTTCAAGACAGCACGTTCTCCTGCGGGAAGGATCCGTCCTGGGGCCTGTTCCGCTTTCCCTTCTCAGTCCCACGCCCCTGGCTCGCGGCCGGAGTTCACAAACACTTGCTGGGTGCAGAGCCTTTCACCTAATCGGGTTTGACCGTCCCGGAAGCCAGAAGAGCTCCTTCCGTGCTTGGTTCCAAAACGTTCTGCTCTGCTCTTCCCAGATTTCTTCTGACTGCTTCTCCTTCGATGACCCCAAGTCCACGCCGGCGCTAAGAACAAGCTCTGCCCAAGACTGGAGCACAAGTCTCCTTGGAGATGGATGTCAACCATGACTTTTTTTTTTTTTAAGATTTATTTATGTATTTATTTGAGGAGAGCGAGCAAGCGGGGGACAGGGGGGAGCGGTGGAGGAGCAGAGGGGAAGCAGACTCTCTGCTGAATGGGGAGTCCAGACCAGGGGCTCAGTCCCCTGACAGGGAGTTCATGACCTGATCCAAAACCAAGAGTCCAGGGCCCCATTCATGACTTGTCTTAATGAGGCCACTCAGAAGCTAAAGGTGGGGGGGGTGGGGGGTGGACCACTGCATTTTGCATGTCTGGGGTGAGAATTCGCCTCAGGCACGAAAGGCTCCTCTCACTGCATACCTGCCCAGTCATCCTGAGGTCTGCATGTGCCTAGTTCTGATTACCTGTTGGTTGTAAGGAGCCCAGTGCCTGTCGGGGGCCTAGACTCTGGAAAGCACTAATTGCACGTTTGTGATTAAGTTGAAGCTTTTTGAGTGCTGCCCAGGAAGCAAGGTTTTGGGCTGAAGGTGTCTCTATTTCCTCTCTGAGGGCTCAGGAAGGAGACACTGGCTTCTGAACTGTGCACGTACTGGGCTCCTACTCGTGCCGCCCTTGGCTTCCATCGCAGCCCGCTGAGGGGGGAAGGAGACCGCAGGTGGCCCAGGAGCAGCACAGCTATGTTGTCTGCTAAACGGAGAGCCGCTGCTGCTCAAGTCAGGGGCACCTTCTGAACCCCGCAGGGTCAAGGCCATTGGACCTGTTTTTCCCTTTGGCCTCGGAAAAATGGGATCAAACGAGTGTTCATCTGCCTAGTTTTGTCAAGGAATGAGAAGATTTCTCAGTGCAGGTTTAAAAGTATTTCCTTTGTGAGGCCCTTTTCCTTATCTCTGCCAGGTTCTGAGGGTGGGGGCTCACCTGTGGAGGACTTTTACCCTCTCTCCTGAGGATCTCCTACCACTTCCGTGCAACAACGAACCGACCTTGACCATCCTCCACCCGTTCTAGCTTGAGGAAAATTCCCAGCCCAGCTTTCCAGAAAAGACCCAATTGTCCCGTAAGAGCCACCCTGCAGAAGTCGCTTTGCAAGGGAATCCCTCAAGAAGCCCGGTGTTCACTGGGAGAGTAGCGTGTTGTGGGGTTGGGGTGCCCCTGTTTGGGGTGCTGGGGGCTCTTTGGTTTCGCTTCGCTTTGCTGCGCGTTACCGCCCCTCCACCAGAGGGCGCGCCGCCCTCGAAGCGCGGCTCCGCGAAGCCCTGCAACCCGGCGGGGCAGCCCCCACCCCGCGCACGCCGGAAACGGCCTTTCCACCCGGCGGTCCCGCAGCCGCGGCCCCGAGTCCCGGGAGGCACCTGGACAACCCGCGCAGCTGAGGAAATGGCCGCGGCCCTCGCTCCTCCGCCGAGCGCCGTCGCGCCCCGAGCGGGCGGCAGGCCCCCACGTAGCCCCCTCAGGTGCCAGGTCAGGACGCCACTCCGCTTTCTACCAGACGTGCCCCCCCCACAAGCGCGCGCGCATTCTCCGAGGCCGCGTGGGTCAGACAGAGGGCGCCGACGCGGGTGCGGGCAACGCGCGCGGCAGGTGGCGCAGAGCCTTCGCGTGAGTTCGGGGGACCTCCCCTGCGCCGGCTTTCCGTCGGGGAGGAGGACGCGAGGGCGCGGGGCTGGTGCGGGAGCGCTTCTGAGGGCCCCCACCCCGACCCGAGGTGCCCCAGGGCCGCGGGGACCCTCCTCCCGCCTCGTCCCCAGCCCCCCTCACGGGTGCCCCAGCGACCCTCCTCCCGCCTCGTCCCCAGCCCCCCCTCACGGGTGTCCCACCGACCCTCCTGGTCCCCAGCCCCCCCGCACGGGTGCCCCAGCGACCCTCCTCCCGCCTGCTCCCCAGCCCCCCCCCCACGGGTGTCCCACTGACCCTCCTCCCGCCTGGTCCCCAGCCCCCCCTCACAGGTGTCCCACCGACCCTCCTGGTCCCCAGCCCCCCTCACAGGTGCCCCAGCGACCCTCCTCCCGCCTGCTCCCCAGCCCCCCCCAACAGGTGCCCCAGCGACCCTCCTGGTCCCCAGCCCCCCCCCCCAGGTGCCCCAGCGACCGTCCTGGTCCCCAGCGCCGCCTACAGGTGCGGGAGGAGGGTCGCTGTGCCAGGGGCTTTGGTGAGACCCGCAGGGCGTCCGCAGGCTCCGGCTTCCTTCTCAGTTAGGACGGTTGTTCGCGGAGGGAACAGAATCGAGAAAGCAGAGGGGGGCCCTCAGGTGTCTCCCCAGTAAAGTAGCGACAGTGGTCCCACCTCAGGGTGCCCTGAGCCTGGGGGGGGATAACACTACGAAACACCTGTCACAGAGCCTGCGCCTCGGGGAGGAAGGTTCGGGCTCCGCCACGGCCTCACCTGCTTCAGCGGAGAAGCGGGGGCCCGGCACCCAGTTCCCGAACCTCGGGGAGGAAATTCGGGGGTGAGGGGAGGATTCCTGGCGTCTGACGTCAGCGTTGCTCAGTAAGACTCTGGTGTCGAAGGTGTGCAACAGGTAACCGTCACATCATCCCAGAGGAGGAAAAGCGTAGCGCGCTGGTATGGACCTTTTAGACAGGAAGGTCAGGAGACCTGGGGGAGGAAAAACTGTCATCTAAGCGTTAGAAAACACCACAAGCAGGTGGGCCCCATGGTGTAATGGTCAGCACTCTGGACTCTGAATCCAGCGATCCGAGTTCAAATCTCGGTGGGACCTCAGTGTAAATCTTTTAATTCCATTCCTAGCTCCTTTCTGTAAACTACTGATCATTTTACTACCTTTACCAAAACCTTTCCATTCTAGCCCTAGAAATTGTCATCCACAGATACCTGACCTAAATGGCGGGGGGAAGGGGGGCGGGCGCGGAATCCCAACCCTTTCATTAAGTTCCAATACAGTTTTCTTTTTCATATACTGTATACTTATGAAAAATTACATATTTACTTTTTATTGATTGCATACTGTTAAATTTAAAGACAACTCAAACTGGAAGAAAAACACTTAAAATAGAAAGACTTAGAAACACTTGAAATAACTAAAAATCATACCTCAATTTTTATGTTTTTCTGTTTTAGACTAGTGTGATAGGGTAATTAATCACAGCCTTTAAGCATAAAAATGCAATATCTTGGGATATAATTCTGTGACAGTTATAGAATAGAAATACTTTTAAAAGAAAGAATTCATGAATTTTTTTAAACATTTTTTAAACTGCCATATTTTTTTTAATTGAGGTATAATTAATATATAACACTAGTTTTGGGTGTACCATATAATGATTTGATATTTATATATATTGTGAAGTGATCACTGCAATAAATCTAGTTAACGTCCAATACTGTACATAGTTACTTTTTTTTTTTTTTACTTGTGATGAGAACTTTTCAGATCTCCTCTCTTAGCAACTTTCAGATATGCAATACAGTGTTATCTATGACAGTTACCGTGATGTGCATTACCTCCCCGGGACTGATCTCTCTTGTAACGGGAAGTTTGTACCTATTGACCCTGTTCTGTCTTGCCACCTTCTGCCTCCGTAGCCACTAGTTGGTTCTCTGTATCTATTAGTTCTTTTGTTTGTTCTTGTTTTAGATTCCACATACAAATGGTCATATGGTATTGGTATTTGTCTCTCTCTGTCCTACTTATTTCACCAAGTATGTTTTTAGAGAATGCTAGTGCATATCAAATTGTTAGAGCTTTTAGTTTCCAATGGCCAAAATCCAATCATTGATTGGACTCTTTCTTCATGTCCACATTTTACCATATGCTAGCAGATACATTCTTCAGAGTGACTTAAATTTATGAGGAAACCTTTTAGAAGACCGCTGGAAAGCAATATGTGAGAACACAAAATTACTGTGGAAATTCATAAAGACTCCAAGGAATTAAAATTGCTTGAGGACACTGTTCTTGGTTAAAACAATGAAGTGATGGGCCAAAGCAGCCCCCTCTATCACCTCCATCAGACTGGTTCATTTCTCATTTTCAGACGGATTTTTTCCTTTTGTTTGTGTACATTTGATTTAAGGTGGTTTGATTTAGGACGGTTTATTATGATTTTCTAAGCTTTCATTGAAGAGTATTTATATTAAGCCTCGTTGCTCAAATATGCGACAGTTTCCAGTAAGTTTTCTCTGAGTTCTCTTATTAATTGCAACTACGCGTTTGGTTAGCTGATATTTTGTATTGAAATCATGAATCTATCTGGAACTGGATTTTTTACACGGTTGAGAGGTAAACGTCCACCTTTGTTTTCCGCCATAGGCAAGTTAGTTGTGCCATCAGAATTTATTTTAAAGTCGCCTTTACCTGCTGACTTGAAATACTAACTTTGCCATATGTTAACTGCCATCTATCCTTGTATCCATTTCTTAATTTATCTATTTCCCCCATGTATACTTCTGACAATGCTAAAATTTTCTGATTAGATTCTCTTTTAATGCATTTTAATTCCCTTGCAGCATTCTTCCCCTTAGAGTATTTGAAATTTTCAGGTACAGGGGAATAAGAAGATAAAAGGGGGAGGCTGGCGATTCCGATAATGTTTCATTTTGTAATTTCCAGCTTCTAGTAAAGAACTGAGGACAAGTGAGGCTGCTGGCGAGCATACGTATGAACTAGTTAGTCTGGAGGAGAGACTGGGGGGCTGGATTCCAGTGCTTTCAATCTCTGTTTAGCTTCCTGGGTGAACCTGGCAGGCTTTGAAGGATCCATAGGTCATAAAAGGGCTTCAGCATTTGTTTGATATTTGGAATATGATACAGCTCATAGTCTGCACAAATCAAGCCAAGGGCTCCATCTCTGAGGGACATCTTTTGATTTTCGTGATCCACACCTCAAGGGCCGTCTGTGACCCTCCTATGTTTCTCTCTTCCACGATTCCCTATTCCTTCTCTATTTCTACCACGAGCCTCGATTTTTTTCCTTATTCTCTTCCCTGCCTACCCGTGAAGTAAGCTGACGTATTGTGTCTGTGCGCTTTCTGAGCTGCAGGGAAGGACTGCTTTTCAGGCCTGAAACTGTCCGAAGCACGGTAACAGCACCACGCTTCTCTGCGGCGGCACCACTAGAGACTTGCGGACTGGGTGGCAGTTTCAAATCCTGGATTCGCCCTGAGGTTTTTATAATATGCATGAATCAAAGCAGGTGCTCCGTGTCGGAAAACTGAGAAGCTTCCTTCTGAGCCGGGTACGTCTGACCTGGAGCCTCAGGAATGACACGGCTGGAGAATGCTGAGCAGCTTCAGTGTGAATCCTCGCTTCCTGTGGGTGAGCTCCGGGAATGTTCCATCTACTTCCACAAACGGTGACTCCTTCAAAGTATGGAGCCTCTGCAGCTCGCAGCTGAGTGTATGTCGCGAAGTTAGGAAGGACGAGTGTGGTTCCTTCTCTTTAAGCCAACGGCCGAGAGTAGCATGGACTGGAAGCTCGTTCTCCCGATGAATGCAGTCGTTACCATGCAGACAGTGGTCCAGGTCTCCCCTTTCTGTGCCTTCTCAGAGACTTCTACTTTGGGGTCGGTGAAGAAAGACCTCAAAGACATCTGGGAACAGACAGAGCAGATTTGGGACCAAAGGTGAAAGTGAGCCGTGGGGTTCTGGGGAGGGTCAAGTCAGGGTAAATGCCAGGTCCTGCTCCAGGCATGAGTTTATGAACTCCCATGCTGACCCAGGCCGGTGCTGGGCAGTGGGGACTCTGCGGAGAACCAGGCCTCAGGACTGGTCCCCACGTGGGAAGCTTGCAGGCAGGGAACGAAGGCAAAGGAGTGACAGCAGAGTGGGGAGCTAAAGAGTCCAGTGGGCAAACTGAAGATGAGCACCGTGAGGAGGAGAGAATGTGACCATCGCTGGCACTTGGAAGGCCCACGTGCAGCAGCACGTTGGTTGGGGCAGCACCACCCAAGTGTAAAGGCTCCTCAGAGAATTCTCTCCTTGTTTACCAGTCTGCACTCCATATTCTATTTTAAGCAAGAGTCCTCCCTTTTCTCCGTTAATTAAATATCACTCATCAATGTGAATTCATGGAATCTCCCCCACCCCCCAATGGTTTATGCTTCATTATTGCCCTTAACTATACTGGTGTTGAAATTTACCCATATTTAGCCAGGGGAAGCCCCTTCAAGCTGGCTTCTGTGTCCTTGGAACATACCACTGTCATGCGTGTAAGCTTTCTTGTACTTTCTTACTTTCTGGCATAACCAACCATTGCAGACTTGACTCCCATCTACCCTGCCCCCCACCCCCTGAAGTCAGGTGTTTCCCAGAGATGCCCGGGTATCTTTCAGTAGGAAAAAGGATTAGAAACCAGCATTTGGGAGCTTAGTGTACTAATTGCTTCTATGATGTCTGCTTCTTAGTCCTTTTAATGGAAAGATCTAGGAAATGCATGTGGATTCCTGTGCACATATATATACATATATTCCTATATTCTTACATGCATATATGTGCAGATACACATATGTACATGTTTTATGAATCATGAGCTCACAACGATACCTCCAACTCCAATCTGTCTCTGCAGTATGCTTTCTTGCATTCCCTCATTCCATATTTGTATATGTCCCTCCTTCCACACTGCGACCCCTAGCTCCAGCCCGTTGGAGTGCTGACTCACCTGCTTCTTGTGTACCTACAGTAGTTTCAGAGTGCTTTTGGCCCTCCACTACCAAAAACCCTCTACTAAAGAGAGTTGAAGAGTTGTTTGCAGTTCCCCCCGACCTCCCACCCCCTGGCTAAGAGTAACGGTGTACCCTCGGGAGGCATGCTCACAAATTATGTTCTTTTCCCTTCCATATCTTTATGATGATGGAATAGAATTCAGTTCATTTGCTTTCAGCTTTGTTTTTCTTTCCTTCACTTCCCATCCTTGCTGGTTTAATACTAATTTTTGAAAATGTAGAACATTCACATACTTTCAAGAGGAAAAAGTTTGCCAAAAAGTATACTCAGAGAAATTCTTCCCGGACTCAATTTCCCCCTACTACCCTCTAAGAAAAACAGCTTCACTGGTTGTCTGTGAACAATACTGTACGTGTAGGTTTTCCTAACTCCCCTTCTTTCTTAAAAAAGGGTAGCATAGTATAATGTTCATCTGTACCCCCCCCCTTAACAATATCTCCTGGAAATCAGTCTATGTCATTTTCGTAGCTGCATGGTGCTTCTCTTTGAGTCCATATGTCACTGTTTCTTCAACCAATCTCCTCTGCCTGGACATTGAAAGTTAGTTAAAATGCTTTTAGGGGGTAAGCAAGCAAAATAAATTGAAGATGGTTGGTCCTGCCAAACAGGAATCTTCACCCCTAAACTGAGGGAACAAAACGGGTCTACTGCGTACACATTTGTATTAATATTTTTGTTTTTGATATCTTGCTCTGTGAATTTCCATTGTTTAGAAGAGTTTATATTTTCCTGCCACACTCTAGGCACTCATTAAAAGTATTTCAATTAGTAATTTTCTCTCAGTTTCTTCTGCAAATATATCAGAAAGACTACTATTTTTCTTCCTTGTTTGTCCATGGAATTTGATGCACAAAATGCTTCAATTTCATGTATTCCAATGTTTTCTACCATTTCATATTTAACTTCTTTGCTTCTTGCTTTTCCCATAACATTCCCAAGAATCCAGTGTCTGTGGGTATGGACAAGGAGAGGCTATAAAAGACATCTTCCCGGGGACTGCACATAAATTGCTTTAGAGAAGAATTTGCAGCCCATTGCCATCAACTTGAAATGGATGTAATAAAATCATGCATAGACATAGACAAAAGAATGAAAGAAGCAGAAAACTCCCCCACCCCCAAGTAAAAAAAGGCAATATAGATTTACGGTAACCAATGGTCTCGGGCAGAAGTAATGTTTTTCCTTTAAGTGTAAGAAAATGTGCACGGAAATGTAAAGTCATGTGCCACCTAAAAGTAGATTCTATTCCCTGGAAGGTGGGTTAACCTGTTGGGAGCAAAATTCTCTTTTCTAGAGGTAAGATCTACCTCTACTTTGAAATGAGCAAGAAAGGAATTATGTAATCATTTGGAGAGAAGGGAGGAAAATACTGCATTTCTAGAAATCAGATGTAATGTCAGAGGTGAATTTTAGTAAGGGGCATGCACTTACTTTCTGAGGCCCTCTCCCTCCAGGCACAAGGGATCAAAAAAAGGGCTAGCAGAGGATGGTTTCGATCCATCGACCTCTGGGTTATGGGCCCAGCACGCTTCCGCTGCGCCACTCTGCTCCACAGTGAGAGAGTTTGCTCTTATTATTTATCATGGGAAGGATCAGCCCCCTCGCCAGCCTGTTTTACATCTCCCTTATTTCTCCCTCTCCTGCCCCCCGGCTCCCGCCTGGCCTCTGCAGGACCACCTCCTCCGGGAAGCCGGCTTCAACTGGGGGAGCTGCTCTGGGCCCAGCCCGACGGGAGGAGGTGCGCAGAAGCCTAGCTTCCGCCCCGGGGTTCTTGCGGTTTCTGCCTCTGCCTTGGGCTTAGAGTCAAGGCCGAGCCCGTGGCCCGTGCCCTCCAGCCCCTGGCACCCGCGGCCCCTGCACAGCCTTCCTCTGCCCAGTCACCAGCTCCTGCACCTGCCTTTTCAGGTGCCTTCACGGAGGACTTGTGGACCAGCCCCAGGACACATAGGGTGTCCGTTACTGTTACTCCGGTAGGGGAGGGAAAATCATGTTCTCTCTACCCTTGGAAGCCCTTGGCTGGGAACTCTGTAACAAGAGAGCAGCAAAAGAAACACACGTTTATTAACATGTGTACCCCCTGCGTGCCTGGAAGAGACGCAGGGGGAAAGGAGCCCCTCCCAGAGGTGGGCTGGAAGGACTCCAGTACCACCGTCTGCTAAGGACAAAAGAGAGAAACGTGTGGGGGAGGCCAGTCACGGGGAGGTGACCGGGACAAGCACAGGACGCAAGGGTAGGTGTGTCACACAGACTCGAGTTTGTGCCTTCTCCATCAGAAGGGTCTAGAGCTGTCCTGGGGATTAACTTTTGTCTTGCCCCGTGGAGAGGGGAGGATGGGCCCCTTTGTAAACTTCTGTCCCGCGTTGAGGCCCATGGGGGTAGGAGGGAGGGCAGAGAGATTTTCTTGCACCTGGTTCTTCTCTGGTGCCTTCAGCTCAAAAGAATCCTCATGCCAAAGTGGCAGATTTGGGGGTGGCCTAATTCTGCCACCCTTCGCTCCAGCCATTCTTTTCGAGTTTTTTCCTTCTTGAAGAAACAGGCTGACAGCCTGAGGTTAGGAATACATTGCAGAACAGGAGAAAGATGAAGGATTCCCGTGCACAAGATGGATCCTCAGCAAAACAGATCCAGGCCCACCTCGGAGGTGACCTGTGACCCCCAGACTTGGGGGCCTGGCACTTACTGTCTAGGGGTGAGATTCAGCAGCTTACCTTGTTCCCCAGCCTCTGCTCCCCGAGGCCCACATGGTCCCTGCAGCTCTCCCTGGGACCTGGACACTATCTCCTTCCTGTGCTCCTTCTGCAGTGTTCTTCCATAGTCCCTGCAGACTTCATCGTCTGCCTTCTCTGTGAAGTACTTCTTTTTCACCTTTCCTGCAAGGCCCATCTATGACAATGTATGCCTTCTACTCTGGCTCATCTGACCAAGTCTCTTTCTTCTGCACATTGAAGGTTAGCTTCACTGTAACAGAATTCCACACTGGTAGTTGTTTCTCTCAACCCTTTAAATACTTTACTCCACTCTTCATGCTTGCATGGTTCCTGAGAAATCAGCCGTGACTCTTATCCTTGCTCCCCTCCAGACGAGGTGTTCCGCCTTCTTCATCGAACCCCACATAAAAGCCCTAGGCTTTAGCCCTGTTCTCCAGTCTTCCTTCCTTAGGAAGGCTCCACGCCCTGTAAAACTTACAGAAATGTGTGTGCATTCCTCCTGTTCATCTGTCTCTGTGGGTCTAATCTCCAGACCCAACCAGGGACCCTAAGAGGGGAAAGAAAAACATTCTCTCCCCTGAAAGCTTGGTACATGAATCATAGCCCTTGGTACAACAATCATAGTTGTTTCACACTCCTGGTCTGATGACTCTAAAAATTTCCCCTACAGATCTAATTCTCAGGCTTTCTCTGTCTCTAAATATCATGTTTTTGTCTTTTAGCATGACTTGTCATTTTTTTGAAAGCCAAACACGAGCGCTGGTGAAAGGAACTGAGGTCAGTAGGCCTGCAGTGTGGGCTGTTAGGCTTACCTGGCTAGAAGGGATGCCGTGTTCGGTTTGCTAAAGTCTCTCTGCTGCCCTGTCTTGTCCTCCCCTGTGGGGTTTGGCTTTCCCTAGAGATGTCTTAAGTAAGGTCTGCGAGGTACAGTTCTTTCCGTAGTCATTCAAGGAGTGAGGGGACGGAGGGGAAGCACTCTGTGCCTAGGGCTCAGTGGGTCAGTGAGCCTGAGCCTCAGGCTGTGACCTTTGGGACCGTCACAAGCACTGCTCAGTTTTTGCCGCCTGTCCCTCTTGGGGTGAGCACAGAAGGCTAGAGGAGGCTGGGAGCTGGGTGTCCACCCCCTGCCAGGTCTGTTAGGCTCTGGTGGACAGTTTCCCCTGCGCACAGGCCTTGTTAGGGAGAACCGAATGCTTTCAGGCTATTTTTAAATGGTCACTGTTGCCCTCCCCCAGGGCAAGCGTGAGGAGATTTTGTTCTCCAGTCTTCACTGGGAGAACCTGGTAGGACTCCCAGAGGTAAACTCAAATGTATGGGGACCTCCCTAAGACAGGGCCACCACCAGTTTTTGACTTCATGCTTGTCCACGGGGAGCCTCCAGCAACTCGTCGTTGAAGTGACCTCCGTGGTGTTGGCTCCAGCGAGCCCTGGTGCTCGGCAGCCACCTGTCTCTCAATTCGGGACGCAGCGGTTTGCCCTGTTGACCTCAGTTCTTTGATGGATCTAAGAAAAGTTGTTAGTTTTCAGTTTGTTTAGCTTTTTTCTCATTATGAGGACAGGAGTGACAACTTCTAAACAATTTATATGCAGGATGGGAAACAAGAAGTCGTCAAATTGGCTTTAAAATACTTCTGTTTTATCAAAGATACATGCATGGCTAGGGTGGTTCTCGGCCATTCTCACCTACAAATTAATGACCCTTGGCAACACTATGGAATGAATTAACTAAATGAAAGAATTACCATGAGACTCTCAGTGGTTTCTGAGCAATATGCATCTGCCCATCTATATTGTTTAGTAATAAAAATTTAATTTACGGTTTCTGGATTCAGTAAGTTCTCCGGAGAAAGGGCATGAGGGGTGAGGGGTGTTGATGGTCGAGACTGGTCAAGTAATTAGACTGTGCCTACGAGACCAGCTCACTGTAAGACCCCTTCACCAGGAACAGACTTTGAGCCTCGTGGGAATGATGCAGGCAGGATGGGTCTGAGGACCCAGACACGGGTCCCACAGGACCAGCCAAGAGGGTTCTTGGCTTCATGCAGGATAGAAATCAAGCATGAGCCAGAGAAAGTGAAAACACAATTGAAGAGACAGGGTGAGCATCAGAGCCATACCCAGGGCAGAGACACTGCAATTATGAGACCCAGAATTTAAAACAACTATGGTAAATGTGCTAAGAGTGCTCATGGGTAAAGTAGGCAACATGCAAGAACATGGGCAATATAAGCAGAGAGAGGGAAATTCTATGAAAGGACCAAAAGCACTGTAACAGAAATGAAGAACACCTCTGACGGGCTTATTAGCACACTGGGCATGGCTGAGTGAAGAATCTCTGAGCATGAGAATATCTTAGTAGAAACATCTAAAACTGAAAAGCAAAGGAAAAAAAAAAGACCAAAGAGAAGAGAACAGAATATCCGAGAACAGTGATAAGTTGGAAAGGCATTACATAGGCATAATGGAAAAGAAAAGATATTTGAACAGAAAAGAACAGAAAAAATATTTGAAACAATAATGACTGAAAAATTTCCCAGATTAACGTCAGACACCAAATTACAGATCCAGGAAGCCCAGAGAGCACCAGCCAGAATAAATACCAAAAAGATTATACCCAGATGCATCACTTTCAAACTACAGAAAAACAAAGATAAAGAAAAAAATTCCTGAGAGCTGCTAGAGGGAAAAAAATTACCTACAGAGAAGGAAAGATAAAGCTTCTCAGAAACCATGCAAGGAAGGAAAGTGAGGTGAAATATTTAGTGTCGAGAGAAAAACCCACCAATCTAGACATCTGCTTTCTATGAAATTATCCCTAAAAAGTGAAGAAGAAAGAAAGATTTTCCCAGACACAATATTGAGAGAATTTGCTGCCAGTGGATCTGTCTTGCAAGAAATGTTAAAAGAAGTTCTTTAGAAGAAGGAAATGATAAAAGATCAGAAACTTGGATCTATGTGAGAAAGACCATCAGAGAAGGAATAAGTGAAGGTAAAATAAAAATTTTTGTATTTCTTATTCTAAATTTATCTGACTGATAACAGGTGGTTCAGAATAATAATCCCAACACCATATTTGATTGTGTATGTATATGTGTATGTATGTATACATAAATTTGCTTATGTATCAGTAAAACAAATGGCAACAATGATACATGGAACAGGAGGAAGGAATTGGGATCATTTTGCTATTATAAGGTATTCACGCTATCTGTGAAGTGGCACAGTGTTATTCGAAAGTGGGCTTGGGTTAGTTCTAAATATATATTGCAAACTCTAGGGCCACCACTAAAAAAAAGAAAAAAAAAAAAAAAAAGTACAGCTGATATGCTAAGAAAGGAGAGAAAGTGAAATAATATAAAATGCTCAGTTAAAACCACAAAAGACAGAAAAAGAGTAGACAAAGACAAAAACAGGAACGAAAAACAAAGGCAACAAATAGAAAATTGTAACAACTATGGAAAATATTAATCCAATTCTATCAGAAATCAGTTTAAATGTCAATGGTCTAATGCACCAATTAAAAGACAGAGATTGTCAGAAGGGACTGAGAAACAAGACTAAAGTATATGTTGTCTATGAAAAATCCACTTTAAACATAAAGACTCATAGACTGAAGGTCAATGAACGGAGAACGGCATACCATACTAACACTAGTAAAGACAAAGCAGAAGTAACTATATTAATTTCAGACAGAGCAGACTTCAGAACAAGGAAAATTATCAGGGATAGAAAAGAACATTACAGAATGATAAGGGGTTCAATTTTCCCTTGATGAAATCAACATCTCCAGACAGCTTATCCAACAACAGCAGAACACACATTCTTAAACTCACATGGAACATTCACCAAGATAGACCACATTCTGGGCCATAAGACACACCTTAACACATTTAAAAGAATTGAAATCATACATGTCTGCTCTCAGACCACAATGGAATTAAAGTAGCAATCAATAACAGAGAGATGGCAGGAAAATCCCCAAATACCTGGAGACTAAACTACACACTTCTAAATAACATATGGATCAAAGAAAAATTCTCAGGAGAAATTTTAAAATATTTCAAATTAAAGGACAATAAAAATACAACTTATCAAATTTTTTTGGATACAGTGGAAGAAATGCTTATAGGGAAATTTCTAGCATTGAATGCATATATTTGAAAAGAAAGATCTGAAATGAATCATCTAAGCTTCCATCCTAGGAAAGTAGAAAAAGAAAACCTAATTATCCAAAATAAGCAGAAAAAAATAAATAAAAGTTAGAGCAGAAATTAGAAACAGGAAATCAATGAAACCAAAAGCTGATTCTTTGAAAAGATCAATAAAATCAATGAAATCAATCAACCTCTCACCAGGCTAACTAAGAAAAAAGGGAGAGGGCACAAATTAGTGATATCAGAATTGAAAGAGGGGACATCACTACAGATCCTACTCATTTTAAAAGGATAATAAAGGACTATTACGAACAACCTTTATGCCCACAGTTTGGATAACCTAGATGAAATGGACCAATTGAAATTGTGAAGACAAAATTTGCCAAAACTCACACAAGAAGGAAGAAATAATCTGAATAGGCCTATATGTATTTTAAAAATTGAATCAATAATTAATAACATTCCAAAACAGAAATTTCAGGCCCAGATAAGCTCATGGTGAATTCTGCCAAACATTTAAGGAACACATTATACCAATTCTCTGTGATCTCTTTCAAAAGACAGAAGCAGAGGGAGTATTTCAAAAATTCTATGAGGCCAGCTTTACCCTAATACCAGTATCAAAGACATTACAGGAAAAGACGACCACAGACCATCATCTCTTATGAACCCAGATGCAAAAATCCTCAGCAAAATAATAGCAAATTTATTCCAACGGCATATGAAAAGATATCCCACGACAGAGTGGGATTTCTTCCAGGCGTGCAAGGCTGGTTCAACATTCAAAACCACTTAACGGAATCCATCACACCGACAGGCTAAGAGAGAAAAAGTACATGATCAGATCAAAAGAGGTAGAAAAAGCATTCAACAAAATCCAACTTCCTTCCGTGATAAGAACTCAGTAAATGTACCTTGTACTCAGTTTTGCTGTGAACCTGAAACAGCTTTTTACAAACTCTAATAAAAAATAATAAGTACATATATTAGAAAAGAAAAATGGTTTCTGTTTGCGGAATTTTATGAAGAAGTGAAGTCCTGCCTTTCAAGCGAGGCGGGGAGTAGACGGAGAGCCCTGCCCGGGAGCTGCGCGGAGACGGAGAGCAGCTACCAGGCGTCGCAGCGAGCAGGCAGAGCCTTCAGGGTTTGGCAATCATTCCCACGCTGGGTGAGCGGGTGGAGAGGCATTCCGAGGGGTGCGCGAGTGCAGTGCAAGCTTGTCAGCGCCGAGATGTTCGAGAGTATTCCGATGCTCGTCCTGGCTCTCGCAGAAGACTCACAGACCTTGAATACTTCCAACTACCTGGGAGTTGGGTACCTCCTCACCTCGGCGTGCTGCTTGATTTTTGGATCAAGTTTAAAATGCAGCTGCGGACAGTGACTCCGTAACGGACCTGAGCAGAGAGAAGACCCCAGGGTTTTGGGAACCAGCGCGGGGGAAGGCAGGAAGCCTACGAGAGAGCTCCGAGCGCGCCCCTGCGCACAGAGGAGTTTCCGTAGTGTAGTGGTTATCACGTTCGCCTCACACGCGAAAGGTCCCCGGTTCGAAACCGGGCGGAAACACGCTTGCTCCGTGGGGGGTAGTTTTTCTTTCTCCTTCACAGTTAGACCGCGCGTTTCATGGACACCTCCGACCCTTTCCGACCCAGCGTCCTATTCAAACCTAGCGATGGTATCCGGCGCACGGCCGCACTGTGTGGAGCACAGCCCAAGTTAGACAGTCACCGGGATGCGCCCGGCCGGGGTGCCTGTGTACCCTGTCGCCAAGGCCAGGTGGCGTTTAATGGGACCTGGAACGAGGAGTCGTTTGAGAAAAGAACATGAGCCAGAAAAATATTGTTGGACAGAAAACGCTTCAACCAAGTTTTTTTCACAGTTTTTGTTTATACGGTGTAACATTCCCACGTCAGTACCTTCAAGCTGTCCTCTAAAAGTACTTGATATCGTGGACCGTCACTTGGGATTCCATTCCACTTTTAGATGTCCTTTAAAATCCAGTCTTTGGGCAAAAAAATCGCACTCCCAGAGAGGGCTGGCTTCGTGCTCGCCACCCGCGCGTTCGCGCCAGGCCAGACTCTTGATTTAATGTTCTGCGATGGCTGGTTGGGAAATCTCAGTAACTTTTAAACAAAAAGTCCTGCGTTCTCATTTTGCACTGGGAACATAAGTAATGTAACAAGTTCTCCCAAAACCTCACAAATGGAGCAAAAGCTCCCAAAACACACTAAAGGAGCAATCATCCGAGTTCAGCGTTCTTGACAGGGAGGAGCAAGAAGCTAAGAACAAGGCCACCGTCTGATTGACAAGAAAAGTGCGCGTTACTGCGGGTGAGGGCATGACTTGTAGAATATACTTGAAGACACGCCCTAGGATATCAAAAGAAAAAGATCCACTAGAACATATAAAACTTGATTCTAGGGTTTGACGGATTTTTCCAGCCTTTTATTTTCATCTGAGTCCTTCAGGTCTCGCTTGCCTCCCACCTCGCTATAGCTTTCTTGTCTTCCACTCTGTTTTGTTTCGGTTCATGTCATCACTAATCATTCTTACTCTTTCAAGATTCCATCCGGTTGCTCTACTTTCCAAGCATTCAGTGATCATGCAGGATCATGGGAGAAGGAGGGATCGTTATCATAGCACTCAGTTTATACAATATGCACATTTTATCTCTTTTTTTCTTGTCTTCTTTTTGAATTATATTCAAAGCAGAATGTGAAGGGAGACTGCGCGTTTCTTAGGAAATGTGGAGTGTAGTAGCTACAAGTTTAAAATTAGGAAACTAGCTCAAGTCTAGTTCATAGCATAGACGTTGCTAATTCATGGTGACAAATTCTCTAACTCTTATACAAAGTACCTCAGGCAGGTTGACTGGTTGTCTGAGGCTTCAATCAGCTATAAATCCAAGTTTTCATAAAAGCACAAAAGGAAAGGCCCCGCTGGGATTTGAACCCAGGATCTCCTGTTTACTAGACAGGCGCTTTAACCAGCTAAGCCACAGAGCCTTATAGTCCAGGTATTGTTGTCACGTATTGTTTTAAAAATTCCACACCTTTATCTGTGTTCTTATTTCAGCAATTTCTCTAGGATTTAGCAAGAAAGTGAACCTGGACCCCAGTCAGAACCAAAGAAGAACGCTTCCTCTGTGGAAAGAGAACCCTATTGAGAATCCAGTCTTGCATGGTTCTGAGACCCATCACATCCCTCAGGACCAGCAGTTAGCCTGCCTGTCCAACTCTGTGGGTGAGTGATATTAGGATTTTATCCATACGTCCCCCTAACTTTTGACCTCCAGCGATTCTGTCTCTCCTACATGCCAAAATACACTCCACCCTCCCAGTCTGATTCCTTTGTAACATCAAGGTGAAGTCCAGGATGGCATCATCTAAATCAGGTGAAGGCTCAGACGAAGTTCCTCAGGTGGGAAGTAGAATCCTTTGTAACTTGAACATCTGTGGACCTAGCATACAAATCACCTGTCTTCCCGGACAGGCACAGGAGGCAGAGGATAAGCTCTATACACACTCCCGTTCAAAGAGAACGAAAGCAGGGGACACGCTGGTCCACAGCAATTGTAGAAGCCAGTGGGCACGTGATGCCACTTGATTGGGACTCAGTCATGCTGTCTGGGAATTGTCCTCCTGGACCCTTGGCTTCACCCTCTGAATCACCCATCCTGTTCATACGACACTTCTCTGACTTACTGAGTCGTCTTCTTAGCCCACTTCCTTCCCATCACAATCTGGAAGGTTCAGGGTCCTCTTTTCATTTTGTGCTGTCCTCTACCCTTTTAGCTCAAGCCGTCAGTGTTCAGCCACCGTGCTCTTGACATACCTGTGATGTCACGAGCGTTGCTGGAGCATAGTCCTTTAGACTTGGAGTCGGCAAACGATGACCCACAGGCCATACCTGGCCAGCTACCTGTTTTTATAGTTTTATTGGAACACAGCAGTACTTACTCGTTTCATATTATCTGTGGCTGCTTTCCTGCTACAACAGCAGATGTGAGTCATTTTGACAGACGCTGTATGGTCCACAAAGCCTAAAATATTTACTGTCTGGCCCATTGAAGAAAAAGTTTTCCAACCTCTGTATTAAACAAAAACGGCATTCTCGAACCTGATGAAAATAAGCCCTTGTTTACCTTGGCTTCCTATGAAGCTGCTGGTGGGCCACACCCCTGAGATTTGCGGTTTCGTGGAGGGGCTGCGTAGGGCATGTCCTGAGGATCCTTAGAGGCTTGTTGTTCTGCCTAGAGCTCGCCTTAACTCACTTGGGAGTGCCAACACAAGATTTCACAGTCACACGTTTGGCTTCTGACAGCGCTCTGGACTTGATGTTTGCCTGAAAGCCCTATCTTCGTTTTAGCATCGGTTTTCATCTGGAGCGGCTTGGGAATAAGAAACAGCTTTTCTTTCAAACCCTTGTGAGCTCCGGCTCATTTGTATTTAACAGTCCTTCCCTGAACTTCAATCTCTCATCTCACATTTTACTATAAACAGCAAGAAAGGCTAAGCAAGCCGTCACCATCCGGACCGGAAATCTCTTTAGCTAAATTAGCCAGCTCGGAGTTTGTTGTCTACATCCCATAATACTGCCGGCAATAGTGTTTGTAAATTCTCTGCTCCTCCATTAAGAACCCCTTTTCTTCCAAGCTCAGGTAACGTTTTCTTTGGGGTCCGTGTGCCCCACCTGTGGCTGACCTATAAACCTCATTAGGGAGGGTCCAAACCTAAGGTTCTGCCTTTGTACAGACTCCCCCTGATGCCCCGTAAGTTACGATGTCCCTTCAGGACAGCTGCTGGGAGCTAATTCAGGCACTTTATATGCAGCTTACTTTTATCCAAGGGCTTTTCCTCCAGCCTTGCAGAGTTTTAACCCCACTGACATGAACCAGTATTCCACGGAAGGGGCCACAAAGCCCCTCTGCCAACACTGGGCTCTCTCTCTTTCTGTGTCTCTCTGTGCAGGTTTCTCCTCTCTGGCATCCTGTTCCAAATATGCTAACTGCATTGGCCTCCCTGAAATGTGATCTTTGTGCCCCCAGTTTAGCGACCCTGCCTGGCTCGGAAATCCCACCGGCCTAGAGGCCTAGAAACTGCCTCTTAGGCAACAAGCTAAAACCTTTAGAAGACTCATGGCGTCTGTTCCCCTTCCGTCAGGGACCAAGGTCCTGCACTGACAGCAAGTGTCAGAAAACAGTTATTCACATATTTATGTCTAGCATCCTGGTTGTATCCAGGGGAAGCGTCATTCCTACAGCGGCTGAAACAGGAGGTGTGGTCTGTTTGCAGAGCTCTTTTGCAATAGCGTTAGAATTTTAAGTTCCATCCGTCTTGCTCTGTGGTCACATTCTCTGTTATTATAGAATAAATGTGCATACTATTCTAAAGGATGCATTTACACTGCCTAATAATGAAAACCAAAGTTTCTCCCAATTTCACAAGACCGCACCCAATGCTGTGACTAACTTCCTTCCGAGTGTCCTCTGTCATGGGTAGGATTTGAGGGGCAGCAAGGGTGGGGGAAGATTCAAAAGCAGGAGCAGAATAGCTCCATGCTAGAACGGGAACATCCTTTACTAGAGTAAGAAGTTCTCCAGGAGGACATCCTCGATTTCAGACCCCACCAGCAGGACATGAGCATTCTTTAATTCCTAGTCCTACAATAATGGGTTTTACTCAGCTTTTTACTTTGCCAATCAAATGGTGGTAGAGTACTGTCTTTTTTTACTTTTTTTTCTGTGGCAATTAATGATTTGGGAAATTTTTTGCTGTATATTTGTTAGTCTTGTGTATCTCTCTCTTAAATTGCTTGTCGTGTCCTTTGTCCATTTCCTTTTGATCTTGCTGCTTCTCATGGCTTCTTGCTATTATATCATCTATCTATCCATCTTGCCCCTGCCATTTGGGGACAATTTAAATATACTCTCCCCGATCACATTTATCTATTTCTATTTCTATTATGTCCTTTATTTTACATATTCTTCATTTTAATGGAAGCAAATACTAGAATTGTATTTCCTTGTTGTTCGTGCCTCACTGGCAGACGAGGATATTCTCCTTCCTGCGCCTCTGGTAGTTTTATTTTTACTTTCACATTTAAGAATTTAACTGAATAGCTGAATCTACTGTGTAGCCCAGGTGAAGAACAACAGTAATAGAATATTTTGGAAACCTTTGTATCTGTCTATACATGATGGATTCTATCTCTGATCTGTTTTTTTGTGGAACCCTGGCGTCCTGTCCGACCCCATCCGCAGCCCAGTTCTCACCCCAGAACTGAGAGATCTGCGTTTCCTTCAGAGCCTGGGAGGCGCGGGACTCTCTCAGGCAATGTCTCCTTTCTAGGAGTTGAACCTTGATCTGGCCAGAGACAGAACCCAGAGTGGGACAACCACAGCACGTGAGGGGGCCATGCTTTGTACGTGAATTTATCAGGAAAAGAGAAAGATCTGGATGTGGACCCAGTCAGTCTGAACATTCAAAATGAAGGGTGGGCTTCTTCATCAACTGGGAAGAGTCATGTTCAGACCCTCTGCTTGTCTTGTACCGCTGACATAACCCGCTCCTCTTGGGGGGCCTTCCCTCAGCTGCCTGAGATGCCCTGTCACACACTAGGTGTTCCGTATTGTTACATAAATTAATTATATTCCAGCCTGTGCTCTGGGATTTCATTTCAGCTCCGTGTCCTCCAGAGACCCCAAATGTCCCCTCTGGGAGCTTCTTTCCTGGATCCTTAAGTTCCCCATGACCACTCCTAGCATCCTTGATTGAGTGTAGTCAGCAAACAGTTGACGTTAGTCAGCTGGGTGTGTTTGCTGGAAATCCGATTCTTGGGGTCCTCCCTATATCGGAGTTGGGGTGGGGGTGTCTTTCTGTGCAGCCCACGCTGAGCTCAGTGCGCTCCTATGTGGACATACTGGGCGTCAGTGAAAGCGTCTTGTCATTAAAATCAAAGCCACGAATTCGAACTGTGTCCACTAGGGGTTTCCAAATTTCCCGCCAGGGCGAGCTCGTTTTCACCTCCTGTCCCTCGGGGCCCAGCCCTGCAGCCTCCAGCACTGGGAGGGTTGAGAGGTGGGGAGGGTTGGGCCACAGCAGGAACCACGGTCTCTTCCGGGAGGACTGGGGGGGCGTCTGCAGGGGCAGAGGAAGCAGGTGCACCCCGGCGGTGGTTTCTCTTACTCTCTGTCTCTCCCCTCATGCGTGTTGCTTTCCATCAAATAAAAACAGCGATTTCTCTGAAACACCGGCGGTGATCTAGCGAGGGGAGCTGGGGGAAAGTGGGCGCTTTCTGAAAGCACAAAAAGCGTGCTGTTTTCTCCATCACAATCCTTCTCGTGCAATTCCACAGAAACAGAAATAATTCTGTATTTCTTTCATGCGCAGCACAAATACATTGGTTCCAATAAAAAAATAATTGCCAACAGGAGGAGCCCAGCCACCGGGATGGCCGAGTGGTTAAGGCGTTGGACTTAAGATCCAATGGGCGTGTGCCCGCGTGGGTTCGAACCCCACTCCCGGTAGAGCAAGTTTTCGTCTTTGCAACCCCTCCTGGGGAGGGGGTTGGCCCCTGGCAATGTGCCGGGTCGGCTCCGGTGTCTGCTTTTCCACCCCTCTGCGAACACATTTCCTGCTGTGCAGTAAGGAGGGCGAGTCAGTGGTACCTGCGTGGACTATTTTCTGCCCCGACCCCATCAAATTGCCAACGCAAGGAAAACTCACCCAAGTCAGTCGACAGTCTTCGTAAAGAGATGTTAATACTCCAGGCACTTCAGTTGCAAGGGGCATCGACCTTGGAGGCTTTGCCCTTGAGGCTCCAGGAAAGCAGCGCTTGTTCTCTGCGGCCCCTGCGAAGTGAGAACCACGTACCGGGGATTCTCACAGTTTCCAACGGTGGGTGGTCGGAGCTCGGCCAGGGCAGTCCCGTCAGCTCGCTCCGGAAAGCAGAGTTGAACCCTCCCCAGCAGAACATGAACGCTTAGATTTTGCCTTTCTCGGGTTAGTGTTGTTGAGCACTTTTAAAGCTTATAAGCCGCCTGTATTTCCTTTTCTGTGTACTCGTTTTTCTATTAGTTGTTAGGTCTTTTATGATTTGTAGGAGCTCTTTAAATATGAATCAATTAAGCCCTATTCTGATATGTCCCTGATAATCCAGTTTATTTGCCTTAGAATTTATCAGTGATTTGGGTCTGCGGCCAAAGTGATGAGTCTTCTGGTTCAGCGTCTGACTTAGATGTGTCTTTCCCCACTAGGAGATCAAAAAGAGTCATAGAGGAATGCCATGCTTTCTTCTAGAATGTACACGATTTTTTTGTATTTAGATCTTTGCTTTATCCAATTTTTCCTGTGTTTTAATATGTGAGATACAGATCTAACTCTACCTTATCTCCAGAGAACTGCTGGTAATCCCAACACCATATTTTTTCATTTAAATTCAATTTAATTAACATATACTGTATTATTAGTTTCAGAGGTAGAGATCAGTGGTTCATCAGTTGTGTATAACACCCAGTGCTCATCACATCAAGTGCCCTCCTTAAGGCCCATCACCCACTTACCCCATACCCCACCCACCTCCCCTCCAGCAACCCTCAGTTTGTTTCCTATGATTATGAGTCTCTTATGGTTTGTCTCCCTCTCTGGTTTCATCTTATTTTTCCCTCCCTTCCCCTATGATCCTCAGTTTTGTTTCTCAGATTCCACATATCAGTGAGATCATATGATAATTGTCTTTCTCTGACTGACTTATTTCACTTAGCATAATACTCTCTAGTTCTATCCACATCGTTCCAAGTGGCGAGATTTCAATCCTTTGGCTCTGTACACCAAAGATATACCCAGCATAATGGAGAAAAGATGAAATACTTAAAATAAAACTTTATAAAGAATGTCTTGCTCTGACAGCATAGGGCTGACCCTCAGGGTTCCTTACGCAGGATAGGAATGAATTAAGTCAAAACGATAGAAACTTTGAACAATTAACATTCTGCTTTATCATAGGGGTTCTCTGAATTTAGTTATCTAGATAGGAGGATTCCTACAAAGGTAGTCACTCTCTAGGAAAAAGATGTTTGCTTTTCAAAGGCTAGTTCAGAATGAAGACTTTGGAGCAGATTGCCCAGATCTAGATAAGTCATCCCCTTACCTGAGACCTTGAGAAGGGAAAAGCTCATGGACACGTGGACACTGCAGCCCAACAATCTTGTCTCCCAGTTCTGGCTTTGCTACCTACTCTCCCTGAGCCACAGTGTCTTCGTTATTAAGATAGAGATAATCTCTTAATAACTGGATTGTGAGCAGACACAGACATATGCGCACACACATGCACACACGAGCAGACACACACGAGCACACACACACGAGCACACACATGAGCGCACACACGAGCAGACACACGCGCACACACATGCGCACACACATGCACACACACACGCACACATGAGCAGACACACACGAGCAGACACACGCGCACACACATGCACACACGAGCACACACGCGCGCACACATGCATGCACGAGCACACACACGAGCAGACACACACACATGCACGCACGAGCAGACACACGCGCACACACATGCGCACACACATGCACGCACGAGCAGACACGCGCACACACATGCACACACGAGCAGACACACACGCACACACACATGCGCACAGACATGCACGCACGAGCAGACACACGCACACACATGCACACACGAGCAGACACACACGAGCAGACACACACGCGCACACACATGCACGCACGAGCACACACACGAGCAGACACGCACACACGTACGCACGAGCAGACACACACGCGCGCACACATGCGCACACACATGCACGCACGAGCAGACACGCGCACACACATGCACACACGAGCAGACACACATGCACACACGAGCAGACACACACGAGCACACACACGAGCAAACACACACACATGCACACATGAGCAGACACACACACGAGCACACACGCGCACACACATATGCACACACGAGCACACACACGAGCAAACACACACACATGCACACATGAGCAGACACACACACGAGCACACACACGCGCACACACATATGCACACACGAGCACACACACGAGCAGACACACACACACACACTGTGTGTAGCACAGCGCCTGGTCAGTAGTAAGTGCGCAGTATTAGTTCCTTTGCCCTTTAAAAGAAAACTGTTTTCTTCCTTTATAAACTGTCCTTAATGAAAATGTTCCGGATTAATTTCTGTAGCTTTTTTTTTTTTTTTTAAGATTTTATTTATTTATTTGGCAGAGATAGAGACAGCCAGCGAGAGAGGGAACACAACCATGGGGAGTTGGAGAGGAAGAAGCAGGCTCATAGCAGAAGAGCCTGATGTGGGGCTCGATCCCAGAACGCCGGGATCACGCCCTGAGCCGAAGGCAGACGCTTAACCGCTGTGCCACCCAGGCGCCCCTAATTTCTGTAGCTTTTAAAATAGTCTAGAATTCATCTCTCCCTTCTCTAAGAACTGTTCTCTCATCAACACCTCTGTCAGTGAAGCACCTGTGTGGGATATTCTCAGTGGAACAGACAGTTGGCAGTGTCTCTTTGGTCTCTAGGACCCGTCTGCTGCGCCTTCCACGGCAATGGTTTTGTACGTGGTAGGGCCACGTGGTTACCGCCTTTCTGGTGCACCAGACGACCAGCTAGCAGAGTGAGGACGACCTCTCCCCCAAACACAGAAGCTGTGCCCACCAGCCACAGTTGCTGAAATAACACTGTGGGGAAAAAACAACCAGTCACAACACTTCCAGAGGAAAGAGGGCTTTTATTAAACTTCACAGATGGGATAAGGGCTTTGTTAAGGACAAGGAAACACCCCGTAAAACAGGCACCCCTGTGAGCGCAGCGTTGTGGAGATAATGGCAAGCAGGCCCCTACCAGGCTGCCTATCTGCTTCTCCCGCACACACAATTCTATCTCCTTCCCTTCCTCTGCCATGAAACAGACCTGGGGTCCAGGGCTCCGGAAAGATAAGTGAACAGAACAAGGGGAAGAAGTCAGTTCTTTCCAGAGTCAGTGACACTGTCTTTGGGGTGAGTGGCTGAGGAACCCCAGTCACGGGCAGAGAGTCCTCTTCATTCTGTTCACGCCTTCTGCTCGGTTTTAGGCTCAGTGTTGTGTCTTCTAATGAAATGGTAGCCATGTGGTAGGGTCAGGATCTTAAAACTCTGACAGCTTCCAAACACTGGGAATTGTGAGGCAGAGGGCTCCTAAGAAAATAACTATACTGATGATTCTGGCAAGGACAACTCTAATTTTCAAAGAGCGTAACTGGACCAAAAACGAAAGCGCAGGTTACCCACACATGTTTTTGTTATCATCCCACAACACGTCCGAGCTGACTTCCCAGTCACATGACTTGGGCGGAGACACAGGGTCCTCCTGTGCTTGGATGAGCCTCACACTTGCTTTAATGCTCTGCCATCAGTGTCTTGAAATTGTTAATAATTTTTGAACAAGAGACTCCACATCTTCATTTTGCACTGGGCCTCACAAATTATATAACTGGTCCTACATGTTGTCTTTCTATTTCCTCTTTCCCATATTCTGCATTCTACACCCTTGTTCAAGGTATGTTTGTTGCAGAGAGTTCGCTTCTCAATCCCAATTTTGGGGTTTTATACTGCAAAACTGAATTGCAGGAAGAAATCAAGAAGGAACAAAATTTTTAATATAGGTCACTGGACATTAGGATGAATTCCTGGACAAGCATCATAAGGGACACCAATGCCCAGAAACCAAAGAGGAAAAGGAGAACATTAGATAATCGGCTGTGGATAAAACTTTCACATGTTTGAGACTAAGACAAAAGAAAAGGGAGATCAAAGAAATGAGCTTTACCCACTTTCTGGGAGGTTAACTCACCTTCCTCCATCAGAACCCAGTGATCACTCACCAGAGACTAGGACAGGCCAGAGCTGGACACGTTCACGAAGTAAGGAAACTTATAGGTGACTTTTGGTGGATCAGGTTCCTGAGACACTTCCAAAATTTGCATGTAGTGCATAAATAATGAGAGGAACACAAAAGTACCTGCCAACCCAAGAAAGGGGCGAGACAGGTCTGATTAGCCTACGCCAGCCCTCCAAGGTTCCGCTGTTGGGTCATGATCACTGAACCAGAATCATGTCATTGGTACCGCCCTCACTTTCCTCTGCCTCCTTTGAGACCGTGTGTTTCTCCTAGACTTTTCTTTTCCTCTGTACTCTCCTGGACAGTGTTTAAAAAGCTAATCAAGTGAAAATCCCACCCTAACCCAAAGCCAAGACCTTGCGAGTTCATTCCTGCCTCTCCTTCCCTGTGATGATGAAGATAAAAGCACAGGAAACATACTGTTTCTGGGTCTCAGGGAATAACTGAGGGAAGACCAGCAACAAGAAGTTGAAACAGAGTGAGAGGAGAAGGGCGCTGATCATGAGACCTCCACCCAGTATGAAGTAGGCTAGAATCAGGGAAGGATGACAAGAGAGAGTCTGATAAGTTCGTCCTTTTTTAGGGTCCACTCCCTGGTTTTCCGAGTGCCCAGGTGTACAGGCAGCACAGCAGGTGTGGGTGGGCACCAACGGGAAGGAGTGGCAGGGACGGCGAGGTGGGCAGGAGGCAGGTACCCGAGGCTGCAGGTTAAACCAGGACTCACTTGGCTTGTGTTTGGGCACCCAGCACATTTGACTACTGCAGTCTTTGAAGGGCGCACTGACGAGGATGTTGGGATCTCCAGGCAGTTCTATTTCCACCCAGGAGGAGACGAGGAAAGACCACCACATCAGGATGGTGGCCAGGAAATGACAGGTGAGGATCACGTCTCTCTTCAGTTTCTTCATCCTAAAGCACTGATGGAAAGGGAAGAGGTGGGGAGGCATTTCCCCACACCCTCCAGATTCACTCTTCATCCTTCAAAGACAATTCCTAATGATCCCTCATTCCTAACACTTTCTTAAATCTCCCATTCTAGCCCCAGTATCCCCTCTACAATTTAGCTCCCTATTTAACAAGTACTGTAGGCCCACAGTGTGAAGTTCTGGAACATTGCCTCCTAATGTCTCTCCCAGGCTCCAGCCATTATTGCCACCATTCCAGACTCCAGACTGACAGCCCCTCCCCCAATAACTTTATCAGGTTCTCCCCCACTCTTGGAAGCCCCCTAACATCTCCCTGAGCACATCTAATGTGATCCTTCGAGTGACATCCAAGCCCTTCCTTAATCTAGCTTCAACATATCTTTGAGCTTTATTTCTGTCTACTCCCTCCAAAAATTCAACCTCTCTGCCAAAATGTGTTCACCACACTGTTTCCCAAATCCTATACAGGCAAGTGTTTCTCCAATGGGCTCCATCTAAACCTTCTGTCCCATTGCCCACTAAGTACCATCCAAATATCTCTCGTTCACTAAATAAATGTCTTCACCACCTACTATGGTGTCTATACTGTTCCAGGTGCCTGATACTGGTTTGCAAACAAGTATGGTTACCATATGGAGATACCCCTAGAGTGGTACAACCCTTTGCCTTTGCTCAATCCCATCTACTAGGTCCTCCTGTTTCCCTTTTCTCATCAGCCAGTATAAATCTATCCTTCGAGGCCCAAGCTTGGGTTGAAAGCTTATTCAACCACATTGGCCAAACCGTGTTCACCCTGTGTGGATACATATGACAATGGCTGACTGCCTCATTTCATAGTCAATCACATATCACTTCAAGCGAGGAGGCCAGCATGGTGGCTGGAGTGGGGTGGAGTGAGAGGGGAAAGTCTAGAGGTCAGAAAGGAGATGGAGGCCAGATTGTGTAAGATCCATCAGGTAACATTAAAAAATTTGGTGTTTATTCTAAGAAGCCATTGGAGCAGAGGAATAAGATCAGACTCACATTTCTATGGATTCGCTTGGTTGCTGCATTATGATTAGACCATAGGGCATGGGTTTAAGCAAGGAACACAGGAGCTACTGGAGTAGTGATGCCATATGAGACGATGGTGGTTTGGAGAATGTTCTTGGTTGAGCAGGGCATTAGCAGTCTCATACTGGGCTTACTGTGCAGGCAGAGCCATTGGACTTAGTGATGAGATGAGATGTGTGATACGAAAGAGATAGGAGTCAGGAACGACCTCAAGGCTTTTGGATTCAGATTGGTAAAGTCTGAGTTGCCCTTTACTGATATGGGTTAGACCAAGTCAGAGGCACAAGGGAGTGAGAAGCAATTTTATTTTAGACATGTTACATTTGATATGCCTTTTAGATCTCCAAAGAAAATGTTAGGTGAGTATATATACTACTGTGAGGGTTAGCAAAGAGGTCCAAGCTAGAGAGACCGGGATTTAAATTTGAGAAACATCCACAATACATAGGAATTAAAACCACTGAGAGTAAATGAGTTTCAGTGTGGCCCAAGGAGAGAAGTGGTCCAGGACTGAGCTTTTCAGGATTTAGAGACCCAGAGATGAGAAGTACCCAACAAAGAGGACTGGGAAGAAGTCCCAGAAGCCAAGAGATGAAAATGTTTCAAGAAGGAGGAAACGTCTGTGTCAAATGTCACCCATAAGCCAAGTCAGGTGAGGCATGAAAACGGATCACCAGTTCATCAATGAGAAGGCCACTGCAACCTTGACAAAAGCTCTTGGCGTGGAACGACAGGTAGAGCCTATCAAAAAGACAGAAGAGGAGGTGTCAAGGAAGGACAGACCGGGAGAGGTGGGTATAGCAACAATAGACAACTCTTTGAAGAGCTTGCAGAAAAAGCAAAGAGGCTGAAGCTAGAGGAATATGTGGGACCAAAGGTCTTTTGTTTTTAACATGCAGGAGACAGATACTAGTAACTTGAAGGAGAGGTCACTATTCCCGGGGCTGGCCGCAGATGAACGAGCAAGCTCTGCATAGTCGTCAGAAAGAACAGCAGACTATATACCAGCAAGTTGATAGATGGGGTAATGACGAGGTATGGGAAATGTCTTCTGATTGCTTCTATTTTCTCAGAGTAACAGAAGGCAAAGTCATAGCTGAGGTGAGCACAGGGTAGAAGGTACTGGAGATCTGCGGAGGTGAGAAGTTACCTAGAACAGTGGGCTGGGGAATGGTGTGGGATCACATGGCAGCATGAAGGGCTCACTCAAGGTGTACGGTCATGAATTTACAGCTGGACAAGTCAGTCTGCTTGTTTTTTTCCAGTTTCATTCACCTATATGGGTGCAGGCAATGAGTAAATAGAAATGCAGATTATTAGAAGGGTAAACATCTCGTACAAGTATTGAGGAAACATGTAGGGTAAGTGTGTGGGCAATAGAGTGGCTGCAGTGGTGAGCCATGGACTCTAGTTTGGGTAAGGAGGGAAGTGAGGGTGTGGGGGGGGGGATGGGCAAGACTGTAGGACAATGGATACATATTTGGTACTAACTTCATACTTTGTACCTGTGGTAGCAAAGAAAGTAGTAGATTGCAAAACTTCCAGTTACAAATATTCACACGCAGGCATAGTCTAAATGGAAGGTGTATTCATGACTGTGACCTGACGCAAAAGAAGGTGGAAATCACTGGTCTGAGTTTGGGGCACATGAGGGGTTGAAAGGAGAGTGGAAACAAGATCACTGGATGACGGATCAGGGAACTGGGAGGCCAAGAGCACAGGAAAAATCGCCTTCCTGGATACTAACATCACCAGGAATTACGACAGGAGTAGTATCAGAGACTGAGAGTGATCTAAGGACTTAAATGTTCAAGGAATGAGAGGAATTATTCCAACAGTCTGTAGATGACAGCAAAACGAAGGAAGAGTGGTCAAGTCTAGGAGAAAAGCTTCCAGATTAGGTGTTTTTATGGAGAAGGGAGGACAAAACCCAGAAGGGGCAATGAGGAGCAAGAGGGAGACCTACCCATCTCCAGGCCCAGCGGTAACAAAGGGTAGGGAAGAAATAGCAGTTACTGCTCAGAAGGACTGCAAGGCAGGCAGGGTCAATAGGAGCGAGCCAGATGAAAGGAACAGTCAGACAGACTGAGAATATAGGTAATTTATCCTGCTTGCTCATTGGTGGGACCACTTAGTGACATCATAAAAGTGGGAAAATTCTTATGGACCCAAGATTATGATTTAATCTGCCTTTGCGAACACAGCCAATGTTCTCAGCTTTCTTTGGCACTCGACACAAAGCCATCCTTTGTGTCCCTTTTTTCTGCTCTAGAGGAAGGAAGAAACCCTATGCTCAGGAACAAAGTCTAGAGGTAATGAAAAGAGAGGTCAGGGTCACTGAGTGAGTGGCCAGCAGCTGAAAGATTCTGGGCTGGGAGTGGGGGGAAGGTGTAATGACATTAGGGTGTGGAGAAGACTCCTGGGGCCCCGGAGCTGCAGGTGGGTGGAGAGCATCATGGGCCATTCACTCTGCCAGCTTCTCTCTCCCCACTAGGCAAATGAGATTCAGGGCTCCAAAAACTACAAGGCCAAGGAAAAGATGGGATTTCTTAAGTGTCCATACTCCCATGTTGGCAGTTCTGTGCAAGTGTAGTTTATAATTAATATCCAGTTCTTTGCTCAAGGGCCGCCTTTGCTCTCCACCCCACATGATAGAGCACTCCTCCTCCTTCTCTGTCCACGCACTCTGCTTTTTCTTCATAGCTCTTATCTACCAGAGATACATTTTTTGTTTCCTCCCAGTAGCCCATAAGGTCCCTGACCTTGTCTGTTTCCCGATTGCCTAGAACAGTCTGGCATGTAGTCACCTGTGCTCTTTGCTGAGTGATGAAGCCATCACAGAATCATGGCCCCAGTGCTCAGAAAACCGTAAATCCCAAGTGGAGTATTCAAAACTGGAATGGTCAAGAGCTAGAGCTCCTTTACCACAGAGCTAGTTAAACTTCCAGGATGGCCTCGCACTCTCAGGAAGCAGTCACTGGAACTACAGTGCTAGCAGGGATAAGAGCCCACCACGAACGCTCCGGCCGTACTCCAAGAGCTGGGTGATCCGTCATGGTGCACTGAGAATACAAGATCAGTGCTATTTCTGGAGCAAGACGGGCTGTAGGAAGCCGTGGACCTCCTTATTCCCACAAACACACCAATTTAGTAACAATTCATGGACAGACTCCCTTTTTGAGAAATCAAAAACTAAAAGGCTTCTGCATCCTAGGTGAACACAACATTCGACTCACCCAAACTGGTAGACTTGGGACACACTCTTGCTGGGTCTGCCAGCGTGTTCATCATCGCCAACACACCTCAACGATGACTCGATGAACAGGATACACCACGTTGACGAAGAAAGGATAAAAGTCACATGATCATCTTAACAGGGCAGAAAAAGCATCTGATAAGATTCGACAACATTTTATGATTAAAAAAACTCCCAACAAACTGGGTTTAGAAGGATGTACCTAAACATAACTTAAGATCAAGTATGAGCCCACAGCTAACATCATTCTCACAGGTGAATAAATGAAACTTTTCCTTTAAGATCAGGAACAAGGCAAGGATGCCCACTCTTGCCACTTCTATTCATCGTAGTAGCAGAAGCCCCTCACTCAGAGCAATGAGGCAAGAAAGAGAAAGAAAGGGCATCCAAATCAGAAGTGAAGAAGTAAAATTATTCCTGTTTACAGCTGACAAGCGGAATGACATCAAGTTAAAAACCTTCTGCATAGCAAAGGAAACCATCAACAGAGTGAAGAGGCGACCTACAAAATGGGAGAAGATATTTGCAAACCCTGTATCTGATAAGGGATAATTCTCTATATAAGGAACCGCTACAGCTCAATAGCAATAAACAAAACCAAAAGACGAATAGGTCAACAAAAAATTGGGCTAAAGACTCGAATAGACATTTCTCCAACAAAGATATTTATGTATATGGCCCCACGGGTACATGAAAAGATGCTCAGTGTCATTAATCATCAGAGGAATACAAATCAAAACCACAATGAGATACCACCTCACCACACCTGTGAGGATGGCTATTATCAAAACACCAAGGACCCGCCTCCCAAAAAAAGACAAGTGTTGGTAAAGATGTGGAGAAAATGGAACACTTGCACCCTGTGGGTAGGAATGAAACGCTGCAGCACTTATGAAAACAGCATGGAGTTTCCTCAAAACATCAAAAGCATACCGTGCTCCAGCCATCCCACTTCTGGGTATTTATCCAAAAGAATCGAAATCAGGATCTGGAAGAGATCTTAGCGCTCCCTTGTTCGCTGCAACAATGTTCAGGATAGCCAAGACGTGAATACAACCTAGATTTCAACTGCATTAAGAAAACATGGTCTGTGCACACAGTGCAATGTTATTCAGCCTTAAAAAGAATGGAATTCGGCAACATTCGACAACATGGATGAACCTTGAGGATAGACTAAGTGAGATAAGCCATTACAGAAGGACAAATACTGCATGGTTCCACTTACTTGAGGCATCTAACAGTCAAATTCACAGAAGCCAAGAATGGAACGGGGGTTGTCAGGGGTTCGGGGTCAAACGGAGTTATTCATCAACAGGCACAGTTTCAGTCGAGAATGAGTGAGCTCCGGAGATCTGCCGAACAACGCTGTACCTACAGCCAGTGCTAATCTACTGCACATTTAAAAATGTGTTAAGAGGGCAGAGCTCATGTTAAGTGTTCTGTGCACAACAGAAAGAAAGAAAAGAAAAGAAAAGAAAAGAAAAGAAAAGAAAAGAGAAAAGAGAAAAGAAAAGAAAAGAAAAGAAAAGAAAAGAAAAGAGAAATGAATCAGTGTACTCCCGGAGAGAAGAAAAGCAACCTAGTGCAGACACAGGAGAAATGACAGGAGGATGTGGGGCCAGCAAAGAATGAAAACAAGCTGAATACTTGTGATTCTAAACTCATTTCCCCTCGTTTGGATTACACAGAACCCCCCTTTGGAGGTTGAGGCCCAAAGTCCAGAAGTGGCATGAAGGGTAATCTCTTGGAATTTAAGAATTTGGCTATGACTATTGCTACCAGGACAAGGTGTCTACTGAACTTAGGACATATTCAGAGTATTTGAATCTTTACCTAAAACTGTGTGAAGAAAAAGTTAAAGATGACGCAAGATACTCAAATAATCCCCTCTCAGGGGTGTATATTGACACAGAGTACAAACAATTTGTGACTTGCAGCTTACCTCCATGTTCTTTGCAGATACACCTACTTTCCAGGTGAGAAACTTAAACTCAAGTAATCTGTTTTACATTTTGTAGAACGTGGCGACGATGATTCTAAGAGATCTCTTAGTATCCTTTAGCTTTCAAGCTGGGATACGTGCATCCCTGGGATACACGGACACACTTCTCAGGGAATCCACCTGCTGACCCTGGGCTTCCACGTAGACTCATCATCACTGATCTGCCTGGAGCTTCCTGCTTTCCCACCTACCCTTTTGTCACAACCCCTCGCCCACTAAGGAAACAGGAGGTAACTCTCAACCATCCCAAGGTATCTTCATGTTGCCCCAAGACACAAAGCCTCCTCAAAGCATCTGACAACAGGCTCTAAAATAATGATGTCAGTGAGCAAGACAAAGGCCTTCCACACCTCAGGTGGTTTCTCACATCTGCTTTCAACAAAAGCGGGTCTAACCCAGTCGTCAGCAACAGATTAACAATTTTTTGTAATACATAATGTGATTCTGGCATGTAATACAGGAGTCAGAATAATCAGAATTGCATTCCTACTTCAAAAATCCTTGAATTCCTACCTACTTATGTAAACTGATATAATCTCTCATATCTATAATAATGAAAATTGACATAAAACTGATGTTGAACTTTTCTCATTCTTGCAACAAGGAATATTGATCCATAGATACATAAATTCATTAGAAAATCTTAGCAACATCCATCTCATTAAGAGGTGCATTTGCAATTCGACTTTATCTGTTAACTTATCAAAATATATAATACATTCACAATGAATTTGATTTTATACTAATAAAAATCATAATAACTTAATACAGAAAATAAATTTACTCTTAAAGCTGTTAAAGTCACTGGAACTTTTTTTAAAAAATATGAAATTCACTGTTCGTACTTTTTTGGTGCAGAGAAGTATGACAAGGTAGACCAAAAATAGCCATGTTACAACAGAATTTACTTTTGTGGGGTAGGGAAATGAAAATACAAGTTCAGGTACAAAGAGGAGGATATAAAATTTCAAATGTTAGAGGAAAATTATTTTTTTTAAATGGATAATAGTCTGTTTAAAATAATAATCACTGAGGTACTTAGATTCCATTGGATACATTTAAGAGAGTGATTGAACACATTTTAAAATGTCATAATTTACAATGGACTGGAAACCACATTCTTTACCATTGCTTAAACTTATGATGTAAAATTTCATATGTGCAAGGGGGTACATTATTTTTCAAAGGGGTACTAGAGACCACTTCTCTAGAGCAGGAGTTCTTATCATGGGATGTAATGTAGTCATTATAGATACAGACCGAGTAGTTAGTCTTACTGGCTGAAGGACATGAGGCAAGTGACTTAAATTCAGCTCAGTCTACTTGTCTGTAAAATGGGTATAGCACCCTATCTATAGAGATAAACCTGTCAAACTTCAGCATACATCGGAATTACCTGGAAGGCTTCTTAAAACAGACTGCTGGGCCTCTACTCCCAGAGTTTCTGATTCGGGTCTGGGGTCAGGCACCCAAAGTTGCACTTCCAGCAAGTTTCCAGGTAGTGGTGATGCTGTTGGCTCAGGAACCACACTTCTGAGATCTTTCGGTCTATCTCCGAAGATTGTTATGAGGACTGTCAAAGTTAATACATAACGTGGTTAGAGCTGCACTGGCACAGAACAGGTGCTAGTGTTTACCAGCTGGTATCACCAGTTAGGACTGAATTCCCTGCAATGGGAAAGTCTACCCAGTGGGTGACACAGAAAGGAGTGAGCATGTCATTTAACAAGAGGTCCTGGGGTAAAGCTTCCAGGGCTGGCACCACTGGTCAAGAATGGCATGACGTTCCCAGGCATCTTCTGTCTTCTTAACTGTCTCTGTCCTGTGGCTTTCAGCATCACAGACGCGTAATAGCTGCTGTCACTCCAAGAATCTTGTCTGCGGTCCAAATAGGAAGAGAGAAGAGCAAAGTTCAAGGTAAGGAGCTGATGGAACGTGCTAGCTAAGTCACCCTGTACCTTTACAAAGACTTTATTTTTTTAGAGAAGTCACTCCCTTTAAAAACAGGTTTCTCTCTGGAAGCCCCTCAGAAGTGATTGTCACTTGAATTTCAATGGTCAGACCCAGGTCACATGTCAGCCACTCCAACTATAAGGGAGTCAGGGAAGAATTTTTGGCTCTCTAGCTACTATGGTGCAGGAAACCAAAGGAGAAAGGGACCTGGATAGAAAATATAGAGCATCAGCATGTAGACATTGGCCATGGGTGATCAATTCAACCTCCAGCCCCTCTCCCCTTGCTGGAAGTCGGGGGGCGGGGGCGGGTAGAGCTGGAAGTTGCAATCCTCTAAACTCAAAATTGGTTCCTAACCCTATTTTAAGTTACTAGGAGCTTTCCAAAAAAATCACTTTATTAACATAAACTCAGGTGTGGTTGAAAGGGGTTTGTAGTGAATAACAGAAGATACTCTTTTTACATTTACCACTCTAAAGATACTTCAGGAACCAAAGGGTAAACACCAAATACAGCAAAAGATGCCCCTCTTATTCTAGTCTCTAAGGAAACTACAAAGATTTTGGGAGCTATAAGCCAAGAACCATAGATAAAGACCACCAAAATATGTATTTATTATGTTATCATAATAGTTTATTCATACATAAATAAGCTATTACTAAGATGGTGGTAAGTGGAGAAAAGTAAGTGTAATGTGCACTCTAACATACAAGAAAGAGTGAAAATAAGAACATAGATTTGTGTTTGCTTGTATATTCACAAAGGAATTCTGGAGAGACAGCTAAAAACACTAACAAAGATGGTTACCTGTTTGCTGTGGTGGCAACGGAACAGCTGGATGGGAGGTTGGGTAGGAGGGAGACTTTACTATGTACCTTCTTTAGTATTTTGATTTTGAATCACATGAATATATTATGTTTCTCAAAAAGTATATTTATAATAAAGACGTTTTAAAAATTGAGAGACTGTAGCAGAAGCACCCCATTGGCTTAAAAGTAAACAACACAGGCTCTGATGTCATACAAAGATGAATTCAAACCCTTGGTTCTGACGCTTACTAGCTATGTGATCTCGACCTATTTAGCAAGTTAAACTCACTAAGCCCCAGCTCTACACGGTGTAAACGCATCTCTCGTGCAGGGTTGTGAGGATTAATCACAAAATAGTTGTAAAGCTGTTTGGTAGTAGCTGGCACAGAATTCCTCCCTGTGTGTTCTTACAACTACTGCAACAGAGCAAAGATCTTTTGAAGGATTTTTTCAGATCACTGGAGCTTTTAAGAGCATCGCTCAATTTTCACCCTAATTCCTGACAGAAAAGACACTAAAATTCTATCACTGAGCTCTTATCAGTGCCAGAAAATCCTTACATGGACTCTATTTTTGCTGAAGAAAAACCTGCTTAAACAGAGAAAAAATACTGCGGAGTTCTTCACCTTAGACAAAGACAGAGATAAAAGTGAATTCCGCCCCTCCGCTCTTTCCTTGTACTACGGGGCTGGTAAATTTCACTCGGCGAACCACACACACACGAATTAAGAGCCGGCTGAGCCACCACGCCTCGACTAGACACAGTGTCAAAGAACGGTGTCTCCCCAGAAGGAAGAGGGAGAAGCACCTCTGGGATCCGACAGGAGCCCCAGGGTTCCCGTCGCCGTCTGCACATTAACACTGCTCAACAACTCCAATCTCCACTGATTTCGAGGTAGAGGCAGGGTGTTGAGGTCGACGGACTGCTAGGACGATCCCGTCCCCGCGCCCCGCCCCAGGACAGTACACCTCTCACACTTACTGAGGCCCAGAATCATCAGTGCTGCCTTCCAGGGAATGGTTCTGCAGAAGATGCTGTTACCCTGAGCAGTAACCTCCAGCACCTGCCGCTCCAGCACCTGCCGCTCCAGCACCGAACCCCCCCTCCCGTGCGTCCCCGTCCCCAACCCCACGCACAAACAGGGACGTCCTACCGTCCGCAAGGCCAGGCGGCTCCGGGCGGACCTCCCCGGTGGGGAGCGGCCAAGCCACGGCCATCTGCTGCCGGGCCCGAGCACTCTCGCTGCACAGTCATCCGCTCGGTTCCCGCCCGAAGGCCGGGAGCCCCCGCAGCCAGCAGTGTGCCGCGGGGGCAGCTCTCGTCGCGAACCTACGTTTCTGGACGTGTCCCCCCCACGTCTCGCCTTCGTCAGGTGCCAGGCTCCGAAGCCTGGCCCTCCTCGAGCCGCCTCAAAGCCCATAGCGGTCCTGCTGTCCTCTGGACTCGGGGAGCCGGTTTCCCACTCCGCGGGAGCTCACGTCACCGGAAAGCCGGCGAGCACAGGGACCTCTCGGCTCCACAACCGGACGGCTCGGCTTCCCCGCGGGCGTCATTTCCGGTCCGCTCTAGGAACCTGGGAGGGCTCTGCGCCTCTGTGGTTGGTTCTCGAGGTGAATGCTCCGCTAGCGTTTCCCGCTCCCTTGCTGCCCCCGATATGGTTTGACCGAGAATAGTATCGTAAACCCCATAACCACATCTAACACGTTCAATAATTATCAACTTATCTATTTCCAGCCCTCACTCCCCCTACACACTGAAGTAAATGTCAGACATGAAGCTCCGTAACTTCAGCGCAGCCGGGGTAGGGTAAGGCGAGTCAGCGCCTGCCTGGGCACAAAATTTAGAAGGCTTACCAAAAACCTTAGCAAAGAGGAGATATTTTAAAGTGGTATTTTTTAAAAATAAAAATCAATGCAAAAGATGCATAATGAATACAATATCCAAGTTTTTAATAGGGAATCAGTATTACTGATGTTTCCTTTTGTCTCAGGGTCCAATATAACTGGCACAGGACTAATACTCAAGTATGTATCTCTAAAAGATAAGGAAAAAAGTATGAATAAATAAAAATAAAAGGTGAGGACTCTGAAAAAAACCTAATCACAAAACAATGATCACATCTAAAAATAAAAATAAAATTAAGTATTCAATTACTGTTCAAAGTTTGCCACTTGTTTCATATATTTTATAAATGAGCCCTATAATATATAACAATTATATGTAGATATTATAATGATAATATTCTATATAATATAGAATATATTACAAAAAGCATATATATAGATATATAGATAGATTACACATATACTTTTTAAAAAACAAGTCTTTGGACATACATGTCACTTAAGTTCTTTGAATCTATAGTTTCACTCTCCCTCCTTCTATTTTTAGAAGAAACTTGAGATTTTCCACAGTCTGAATTTTGTTTCCTGGGGACTTTTAAGAATGCACACATCAGAAAACTCCAGTCGCTCACTCCAATGAAGAGAAGCAAAAATAATCTTTCCTTCTGCCCTTCTAAGTTATTGATATGAGTCCCTGTAACAAAAGACGAATTAACAGAAAAACACACAACTTTACTTAACCTGTTTTATGTAACATGGGAGCCCTCATAAGCCCAAAGAAGCAGGTAGAGTTTCACATGTATATACTGAATTGGACAAAGGACAGTAAAATCAGGAAAATGTGATGAGCCAAAGGGGCTGGGGCTAGGGTAGTTAATTGGGTGAAGTGACTAGGAAGATTAGGGTTAATTTAATAAGATTTCCCTGAGCCTCAACTTTCTATCCTTGAGAATTAGAATGTGACTCTTCTCCTGGAATAAAGAAGACATCTTTCACATGGGAATTTTATCTCCTGCTTTTAAGAATCAGAAGAAAGTTTGGAGTGGTTTTCTTGTATCTGCTGCTTTTTCAAAAGCCTTTAGCTAAAAATGATCGTTGTGCCAACGTGTCATATTTTGGGCTGGCATATTCTGCCACCCTCTACCAGCTTCTTCCTTATTTCCTAATGACAAAGCCCACAGATCAGCCAACCTACCTCACAAAAAGCAGACTTTTCAGCTGGACCGCCTGAAGCTTGAGATGATTCCAAGACTGGAATGGGCACAGGAGGCCAGAGCACCGGACCCTTTTCCTTGCCAGCTTCCTTCAGCCACACAGGTCATCTGTCTCTACAGTACTGCATGTTCACTTGCCTTTAGAGCCTTTGCAGTTGCTGTACTGATGGAGAGGAAGAATTTTCTCTACACTTCAAGTTTCTTCTAGCTAGTCTCAGAATTAAATTTACATGAGACCAATTAATAGGAGGAAAAAACCCAAAGTTTAATTATGTACACATAGGGGCCCAATAATGAGCAAAATTAAAAGCTTCCTTCCACAAGGAAATAAATATTTTTTAAAATTGTACATAATTTCCTTTGATAAACAGTTTGGGAGTCCATATTCAAGCCTCTAAATGTGATATGGCCGAAGAAAGAAAGTGCTTTGTTCACATTAGAGAAAATTAAGGATATCATTTCCACTACCTCCTCCCCTGGGCTGGAAAAGCCTACACTTTGTACAATGTTGAGAAGTTTCCAAATTCAACTTCTGGCTGGCAGGACCAAGGCATTTGAAAATAAGCTTTAATTTTGACAGTGTACAAAGTAGAAATTGCAGTTAGAAATACTCAAGGTATACTAAGAAAAAAAGTGCAAATGCAAAACAATGAGTAAATGATTATCTTTTGTGTGAAAAAGAAGAAAAATAATAATCAATATAAATATTTACATATGCATGCCTTAGTTAGGAAAACCAGTAAGGATAAATGAGAAATTGTGGACAGAGTTTACTTAGGAGGTGATGGTGAGAAGTGGGCAGACCAATAACAAGGGTGAAAAGAAAACATCTCCGTTTATCTTTTTAAAGTTTCTTTTTGAAGCACATCAAAGTAGGTATTACTTACGCAAAAAAGAAACAAAATTATGTTTCAAGTTACTCAACCCTTTCATTTCAGATAAAGTGTGAAAGTGTATAAAACAAATCATTCTTACTATTAAAGTTTTGGAAGATCTTTTCTTCATTTTTTAGTCTTTTTTTCTTTTAGACTGAACTGGGGAATGCAGAATGACCCAGAAGGAGTGAGATAAAGGGTGAGTCCACAACTGGTTTTCAGAGGAAACTATCAAATAATTCAGGGTTTTTTCCCCTCCAAAACCAGTTTCTTCACCGGAAAACAAAACAAGACAAACGCTGTCCGTTGTCCCTGGTCGCTGCTGCCAAGCTGCCCTGCTAGCGAGGTGCAGGATAAGCTGGACCTGAGGCTGGTACTTAACTGCGTCCATCTGAGGGGCCAAGACTCGCCGCAACCAAGTTCAGAGATTCATTGATTACGCAAAGCCCGTACTGCTATTACTCTCCGCGCGCAGCGCAAAAGCACTGCACAGCTTGGCCCGTACGGGGATCGAACCCGCGACCTTGGCGTTATTAGCACCACGCTCTAACCAACTGAGCTAACCGGCCAGGATGCCCGGGGCGGGGGGGGGGTCTGTAAAAGACACTAAAAGAGCATTCCCTTCTTGATCTTGGGGGAAAAGAGAAAATTGTTCCTATTCTTCGCGTCCTTCCCTCTGGAGGGGTAGATGGGGGAGAAGGGAAGGAAAAAGTTCCATATTCTGCCTCAAGGGATCGTGCTTCTTCCAGGAAAACCTGAGAAGATTCAGGCCAACGTCCGGCAGCGAGACCCAGGTGCCTCCCCGCTCCTGGGGCCTGTTCGCGGCAGGTCAGCTCCGCCCGGACGCTGGGGACCCGGGACCCTGCAGCCCCCGCTCGCCCATCCCGAGTCCGCCGCGGAGCGTCGCGGCTGTGGGGCTGCAGTGCGGCTCCCCGGACGCGCGGTGGCGCCCGAGTGCGGGGCTGGCGGCGGCGGCGGCCCCAGAACCGCGGTGGTCTCCGAGGAGCTTCTGACCGCGCCGGGACCCGCGGCAGAGAGCCAGGACCCCCAAACCAGGACGAGGTCTGTGGGAAGCAGCGCGTGTCCGGAATCAGGGAGAAACGCCAGGACTGAGAGGGGAGGAGGAGGCGAGGCGCGAGTCGGGAGGCTCAGGAGCACGGCGGGAAACCACCTAGGAGGGCGCCCTCTCCAGCCGGCGCCTGGCCCACCTGCCGGCAGGTGCCCGCCCAGGGAGGGGCCGGCGGAGCAGCCAAGGCCTCTCTTCCTCCGCTCTCTCGGCCGCGTTCTGCTTCTCCTCTTCCCACTGCGGCTCCTTCTGAGCTCGGGTTCTAGTGTTCAGAAGCTGATCGGTCTGTGTACATTCTAAAAACCTTTACTCTCCATTTGTAAGTGCATCTGTGCACATCTATCTGTGTATTATATGGTCTTCTTCTGCATGCGCACTATAGTCTCTAAGATGTTTAGTACTTGATACGCGCGTTTTTTCCTAGAAATGAGAATCATATTCTTTGACTAGCTGAATTTGCCATTTAGTTTCTAACCTCGCATTTCAGGTACTTGCATTTAATATCATAAATTATTCTTCTGGTCCTTGAGCACGTTTTAACTAACTTTATACATCGTTTGAACCAACTAGTCGGTGTTTTCATAATTTTTTGTTGTCGTTCTGTGGTGACAATTCTGTAAGTTCATAGGGTAGAATATTAATATTACTACCACTCTTGTTTTGCCAGGGTGCTCGCTGTGGTAAATGATTTCTGAGTCTGGGCCACATTCAGACTTACTTTGACCTCTACAGATCCAAGTAGGCACCAGTCACTTGCCTTTGGTCGTGGGTCAGTTCCCTGGGAAACAGACCCGGAGATGGTGGTTGTGTGCAGGTTTATTGGGAACGCTCTTAGAATCAGCAAATAGGAGAGGGTAAGGGAAGCAAGACTGGGAAGAGGCAGGAGCTGAGCTTGATGTAGTTTAACAGAGATCTCAAGCTGATTCTCGGGGATACTGCATCCTGGAATGGCCCTTCAAAAATGTCCTGCGTTGAGGCCAATAGGAGGATGGGAAGCCTTTATACTTTTCCATCAACCAGCCTTGGATGGGGGCACCCCCAGTGGTGGGTGTAAATTTGGGCAAGGTGCCTCTTTGTTGAGGACAGTTCCCAGAGACCCACCCAGTTGTGAGCCATAGGCAGTCAACATTTCTGAAGTTGAAAAATGAGTGCCACCATCCTTGAGCGCCATCTGACAGGTGCAAACATGTCCTCACAGTTCTTTTGGCAACCATGTGTCGGACACGTGCTAATCTTTGACCAATAACATGTCCTTTTCCACACTAATAGAGGAGAGCGCAGGTGTGGTTACAACGAAATGGTGGTTAGTAGAAAGTCAATTCATTTTTCCTTTTGGGTTCAACAAAGGGCTCTGTCCCTGCCGCCAGAGTTTATAGTCTAGTGAGTCTAGTGGTGTCCACATTGAAACAATGATCCAAGAAGAGACCGTCATTTAGATTCAGTCCCCATGTTCATCCTTCCAAAAGAACATTCTTCTTTGGTTTTGACTGAGACAATGTCTATTCTTTCTTGTTTTTGAAACATCTGGTAAACTAATTACTAAGTTTGTTGCAGTGGAAATGTGTGAAATCATACTCAAATGAGATGTAAGTGAAGGGGGGCTTGTGCCTGGCTCTGTGGCTTAGCTGGTTAAAGCGCCTGTCTAGTAAACAGGAGATCCTGGGTTCAAATCCCAGCGGGGCCTATCTTTCTACTCTCTTCCTGGCTTTTGTGATTTAACCTCCTATGTTTTCTCTAGGTGCGTAGGAGCCAACCTGAATTTACACAAGATGACTCTTGAAATATTCAGGCTTTTGAGAAGCATTCCCAATACATATACATCATTCGAGGACACAATATTTGTGCTAGTCATGATATTTGCAGTAGGTGAGTAACCTCACCTAGCCTAGCTGAGGATTGCCCCTCTGCTCTACCACTTGAGATCAAGTGAGGAAATGAACCACTTTGAAACCATGTGCCTTCAGATATTCTTTGTATTACTAAGAAATTACTGATTACTAAGAAAGGGTTAACTACCTTCTTGTTGGTTGTTGAGCATCTGGGAATAGAGATGTTAGAAGAGGATTTTTTTTAAACTCCTTGAAGTGGATTGGAATCTAACGGATGACATCATGTAACTCCCAAAAAGCTGAGCGGTTAACAGTACTGAATGATAAAAGGTGGTGACTCTGTAAGACAATTTTAACCATGGCCTGGACATTCACAATTGTGTCTTTGCTGAAGGGAGTTCTTTCTCATGGAAATACTATTTCTTTCCTGACATAAGTTATTCTTTATTCAAACCACCTCCCCTATTAAATGTTCCCTGGCTTGGGATCCTCAGACAGCTCCTCTTTTGTGCTATTAGAGCAGGCATGCTGTTGTTTTAGGCCAGCTGTGTGGTTCTTTCTTCTCCAAGTCTGCTCATTGGTTAAATTGGGCACTGGATAGTTTGGTGAATTCACTTGAATGAAATGTCCATTAAAAGTGAAAGGTGAAGTATGGCGATGAGGAGAAATGTCAGGGAAAGGGAAATGGTTAGGAAGCATGTCCACTTGGTGACTAACAAAAACTAGGTATGAAACAAATGTGATGACCACACTGTGGATAACTACTTCCAGAAAGCATTACTCTGCAGACTCAGCTGAGATCTTCTGGATTCATCTGTCTCTGTTACCTGTTATCACACTTTCTTCTCTGTATTGGGATTGTTTAATGCTGAGTCTGTGTCTTCAATTCCACGTACACAACATCAAACTCAGGAGTGCCAAACACTCTCAGATGGCTAAGTTTTACGTTCTTGAGTCTTACACCTATACCACAATGGCAACCAGAAGTATCTCAAGCATCTTGGCACTTTCCAGGGCTGATGTTTACATCTTGACTCATTGCAGAGTCTCAAGTTGATCCTTCATCCCTCAAAATTTCTTCGTCCCCTCTAAACATCTTGGCTGCCTGCCTGGAGCCGATCTCCCCAGATATCCACATCTAAGACAGATCTCTCCCTAGCTTCAAACTCATATTTCCATCTCCATTTGAATTTCATATAGGTACCACTAACATGGTGCACCATGAACTCAACTGACATCAATCCCATCGGAAACCTGTAGTTAACCTTGATTCCTCCCATCTTCAAACCATCACAAAGCCTTGTTGACTTTGCCTTCAACATGTGTATGATGTCTTTTCCTTCTGTCCTTCTATTGGTCCCTATTTGGGTCTTCAATATCTCTTCTTGACCATAATCTATAATAGCCTCCTCTTGTCCCCGCCGTCTTCAAGACTGGGCATCAAAACCATTCTCAATACAGCGAAGTTTCCGGCTTAAAATATAAAACATCTTTTCCTCCTTAAAATTTCTCAGTTTTAACCCTCAAATATAAGACATCTTTTCCTCCTTAAGATTTCCCAGTTATAACCCTCTCTTCTTTTCCTAATATATACGTATAAACTTACCTATTTCCCTCTAAGCACTGTTCTACTTGCATGTACTTTCATTCTTTTAGTTAGAATGTGGGTTATTTAGACGTGTGGTGCTTAAGTTTCCCTATATCCAAGAATTTTCTACTTACCTTTTTGTTATTGACTTCTAGTTTAATTCTGTTGTCAGAAAAATTTTTTAGTTGTTTTAATCCTTTAAAATTTGTGAGACTTGTTTGATGGCCCTGTTTTGGTGAATTTTTCATGTACGCTCTAAAATAATGTGTATTCTGCAATAGTTAGGTGTAGTTTCTTATAAGTGCTAACTAGGTCAAGTTGATCAGTTACTAGCTGTGGTTCAAATCCTCTGTATCCTACTTATTTCCCCTTATCTTTCAGCCTCTCATCAGCTACTCAAAGGGGTCTTTAATAGTTGTGGTTGTACTATTTCTTGTTTTAGTTTTCTCAGTTTTGCTTCAGATAAGAATTAATAAGTCTTCTTGGTAAATTGATCATTTTATTGTTATTGAATATGTCTCTATCTTTGGTCTTACTTTTTATCTTGGGGTCTACTCTAACTGATACTGATATATCCACACCAGCTTTCTAATGGTTCGTGCTTTCAAGGTGTATCTTCCGTCACCACTCTGCTTTCAACCTGTCATCTTTATTCATCTTATGTGTCTCTTGTAAGCAGGGAACAGTTGGCTCCTGTTTTTCTTTGTTTTATTTTACTATTTAACCTGCCAATCTCTGCCCTTTAATTGTGTGTTTATCTCATTTACATTAAATGCAATTATTTATATTTGAATGTAAGTCCATCATCAAGTTATTTGTTTTCCATTTGTCCCACTCGTTTTTTGTTCCTCTTTTTCTCCCTTTCTTTGATTTAATATTTATTATTCCATTTAACCTTTGTTTCACCTAAAATGTATTCCCTTTTCCCTCCAGCTGCTTTTAAGATTTTTTAAATCTTTGGTTTTCAAGCAGTTCGATATAATTTGGGTAGTTACAATTTTCTTTGTGGTTATCCTGGCTGTCATTTGCTGAGTTTATTGAATTAATGAGTTGATGTGACTTTTCTTTTTCATTAAGCTGTGTCCTTTAGATTAGTGCATTTTAATTATGTAAAATTACATTTTGATTTTTTTTTTTTTAAGAAATCTTCACTGATGACATCTACACTCCAAGAATTAATGGTTAGGCTCCAACTTCTCTCCTAATATTCAGATTAAAATATACCCTCCCCTCTTTGGAAGGCACGTCCCGTATTTTCTCTGATCTGGCCCACATATTCCCATTTAATCTCATTTATTCCCATGCCCTGCTTCAAACCCTTGGATACCCTCCCACCACCAACATCATGCGCACTCCAGTTCCCAAGGACAAAATCCCCGTTCTAACCTCTCTGCAGCATATTCATTATACTCTGTTCATCTGTGAAGTCTCATATCTGCTGTCATTTTCTCTACAAAGCCATCGGGGCATTGCAGTAATTTCCAATTTTTTTGGCTGTTCTAAATAGGCTTCTCTGAATGTTACAGTAGATGTATTTGACGAACGCATCTCTACTGGTATACAATAGTGTTAACTTCATAAAGGGAAATCTCCAGGAAAAGGACGTGAGGCATCAAGAAATATCTACTTCTACCAAAGTAATATTCAGTGGGGTTTCCGTAGTGTAGTGGTTATCACATTCGCCTAACACGCGAAAGGTCCCTGGTTCGAAACCGGGCGGAAACATATACTTTCTTTGCTTCTGAACCTATTTCCTTTTAGACATGTACTTTCCTTTGAGAGTCTCAGACTTAAAAACAAACGTGAATATTTGTGACCCAAAATATGCCACTTTGGCACAAGGATTATTTTGAGCTGAGATCAATTAGGGAAAAGCAAACAGGAAGGGCTCTCTGTCTTCCTCCTGTCTGCCTAAAAGCAGGGCATAAACATCCCTTTCTGAAGGTGTTCCCCTTCCATCTCTCACACCAGCGGAAGAGAACTACCCTGATCACTAGAAATGGAAACTCAGCGCCAAGATGAGTCTGCAGAAACAAATCCCGCTAAAATAACCCCGGCTTCTGCTAGTTTCCCCATATAGTTACCTTCCCACAAATATTGCCCCTAGAAGCTCAAACTCCCCCTTTTGTCTACCCTTTTCCCTACAGTGTTGTTAAGATGGTATAAAAGGTTTTGAGTCTAACTGCTTCTTTGGGTTCTCCCTTCTTTCCTGGGAAGCCTTCATGCATGTAAAATTAAAATTAAAAATATCCACATCAACAAAATTTGTAAACTTTTTCTCCTGTTAATCTATCCTTTGTCAATTGAACTCACAGGTTCCTCCTGCAAACCTAACAGAATAGAGGAAAAATTCTTCCTCCTTACATATGGAAACTGTGAAGGTCAGGGCTTTGGGAATTTGAAGAAAATACACACATATCCAAAAAGATGTTAAGGAAGAAGCATGTAATGTGGAGCTGGGAGTACTTGCATTTGAACCATAATTCACATGGTTCCACACAAAATAAGTAAGGTACAAAGTGTGCTAAAGGACGATGAGTGATATGGAGAAAAATAAAGCAAAGAACAGGAAGGAGCACTGGAATGAGGGGAGTGTAGGGTTTAGACATAATGTTCAGGCTGTGTTTTCTGGTGAGTTGATATTTGAGAAAGTACCTGAAGTGGGTAAGGAGCTAGGTCATACATACATCAAAGTAAGAATATCCCAGCAAGGGCTGCAGTGGGAGAAATGAGATCTCGGGCAACTCAGCAGCCCAAGTAGGGACTTTGGCATTTACTCTGATGAAATGAGGAGATGTTGAGTTTTGAGCAAACCTGTGCTCAAAGTGTTTTGGTTCAAAAAGATTTCTGGTTGCTTATCATTGAGTGTTTTATAAGGCTGGAAAGGGTGGAAGAAGGGAAATCTACTAAGAGATTTTTGCAATATTCCATGTCAGAGATGAAGGTGTTGTGAGCCAGGGTGATAGCAGTTGGGTGATAAGTTTTTCGGATCTAGATGCATTTTGAGGGGTGAGGAAAAGAGAATCCCCTCACATATGTGGAATGAAAAAATAATTGAGGTCAAGGGTGTTGCCAAGATTTCTAAATATCTGAAAAGTTGAAATTGCCATTAAGTGAAATATGGAAGCCTGGGCTTGGAGAAGGTTTTGAGGGGACACTGAGGAACCAGTCATCCTCTCTATTCTAACAGACTACATGGTAAACGACATATACTTGTCTTCAGCCTAATGAGTAAAGGGCTTACAAGAGGGGCTGTGATGGCCGAGTGGTTAAGGCGTTGGACTCGAAATCCAATGGGGTCTCCCCGCGCAGGTTCAAATCCTGCTCACAGCGTTGTGCTTTTTGGTGTGGGGCCCACAGCTTGAAGCTTCTGCAAAATTGAATGGCTCCCCGACCAGCACCGCAGAGAAATCCCTTAAGTGGCAGTTCCAATTTATAACTCAAATACTTCAGGAGGGCGTCGCCAGCTAGTTATGCGTTCCATTATCTTCTTTCGTCCTCTGGGCGCCTGTGAACCGCCAGAGCTCCCTCTCCCCGCTGTCCACACTGAGCTTTGGACTGGGAGCACTCAAAAATACTGGCTGCGTTGAGGTGAAATTGTTATATCTGGCCGGTGTCTGATCACAGCGGCAAAGAGAACACAGGAGACTTTGAAATTTGGGGAAATAGATGCCCTTTCTGATTATAGAGAGCCAGCAGCTTCCTTAAAGGCGTGCTCAGTCAGTGATCTTCAGTGTTGGTACTGACATCAAAGGCCAGTGAGAGCCATAAAAAATTTAGGATAATTTGCCAAGCGCTCTTTGAAGCACTTTTTGTAAATGAGGAAATTGAGACAGAGAGAGGATATATTTGGACTTCTGACTTTGCCTTTTCAAGCCCATATGAAACCTCATCTCCTCAGCACTTTTGCATTTTCAGCTATTGAATTCTTGCCTCATTTTTGTATTTTGTGTTTATTGCAATTTGTGGACAGATGAATATTGTGGGTGGGGGAGGGCAGTAATGAAGAACTCAAAACTAGGCACTAATCTAAACTGGGTAAGGAGTGAAGAGAGAACGTGGAAACTGAGTCCATGGAGATATGGTCAAGTTAAACAACAAAACAAAAACAAAACAAACAGCTACTAGGCACCAAACAAGTTTCCAATGCATACAGTCAGAAAATAAGTGAAGACTGACCTGTTTTCAATGAAAACATTTTATGTAAATGTAGGTTATGCAAACAAGTCACAAAATAAATTATGCTTTCCCAGAATCGGTACAGATTTTGTTCCTAATCCCTGTCTAAATTAAAAAATCAACCACTTCTTCGGCTGGTATGAATTGTGTACCGTAATGGAAAATACTAATATTGAGAGCAGTGTGGCAGGTGTGGGCCAGTGGCGCAATGGATAACGCGTCTGACTACGGATCAGAAGATTCTAGGTTCGACTCCTGGCTGGCTCGCTGAGCTCACTTTTTCTTCACACTGTCAAGGTACTTTTTCAAAAACAAAAACAAAAAAACATTGAAGCAATCCTTAAAGCCTTTCGAATACACTTTCCAGGAACTGATCTTTCACTTTCACGGATGCTCTCCCAAATCGGCTGTCGTTGAGTCTGAAAGACCCGTCAGAAGCATCAAAGGAACGGTCCTCTAAGATTTTCTCAAAATTTATCTCTTCTTGAACTTGAGACAGGAGATTGGCTGAAAAGGACCATTAAAGGAAGGTTTTAAAATCGAAGAGACTCTAAAGAAAAATAAACAGTAACTTTTCTTCCAGTGTCTTCTCCATCGATATTTTTTCCCCATTGGGAAGAGTCCTCACCCCAGAGGTCTCGCCTGTGCAGTTCCTTTCTCGCCTGGCTACCAGCAAAGAGAAAGGGGGCCGACATCTCCTGGGAAAATGTTGAGGCAAGGAAGGTTCGGCTGCGGGGACACGGGTACGAGCGGCTCTTTGCCTCAGTTGAGCCCTCTAGATAGAGGTTGGCCCTGAAGGCCGCGGTCGCCACTCCTCCCCGACGTGTCCCTACGTGCGCAGCCGAGCCTTCGTCGGGGCAGAGGCCCCCGGGGGACAGAGAACCAACAGGAATCCCTTGTTTTGCCAAGGTAAACAGCCTGGAGAAGATCCGAGTGTAAGGAAGACCTGGGAGGTGGCAGCTTTCGGACTGCCTCTCTGGACAGACCCGCCTCCTCCCTGTGCATCGAGGCCGCGCGTAGAGGCTGGAGGGAAATCACTGCCAAGTGGGAGGCAAGTCCTCAAACCAACCCAAAAGATCATCTCCATATGTGGACGGATTTCCGAATGTGTAGCTTGTCTCCTCGGTGTGCATCGCGGGTGAATTGCAGTCACCGCGTGCGCCGTTGGGGGCCGGAGACCAACCTGAGAAAGCAGGTGCGCGGTCGCCAGCCACCGCCCCGCGCCTCACTCGGCGCCTTGTCCTCACAGGCAGCTGGGAGGGAGGGTTCTCGGTGAAAAGGAAGGACCAAGCACAGACCCGACTGGAACACAGCGCGTGTCTCGCTGCTCTAGTTGCGCAGGACTCCTTTTCTCCACAGAAATTTGAAAATTCTTTGACGCGCCCAGATAATGTCTCCTGCGTTTCACTAATAACTGAGCAGGCGTATTTCAAAAACTCCTCAATTTCCCCTTTCCTAAAACACAACCGTCTGGCTCCCACGCAACGCCTTCAAGTGTCTTCAGTGAGGTCTTCCTAGCAGGTGTACGTTACTTTTTATTAAAAACAAGCAAAGCGAGACGAAAATCCATAGCCTTCTTGTTGAGAGGGACAATGTCTGAAGTCTCGATTCGGAGTACGGGCGATTTGGGTTTATAGGTGGTTGTCTGAAGTCTCGATTCGGAGCACGGGCGATTTGGGTTTATAGGTGGTTTGAATTGGGCAGAGGAAGGGCAAAAGAACATCCAACGTGGCCCGTACGGGGATCGAACCCGCGACCTTGGCGTTATTAGCACCACGCTCTAACCGACTGAGCTAACCGGCCGCCCTGAATACCGGCCTTTTCTTTTTTTAAAAAAAGTAAGCTCCTCTACATTTTTGTGCGTCTAAAACTAAAGGGAATTCTTTCTCTTCTGCCCCCCCCTTTCTAAGGAGATCTTTACATATTCATAGACTGTAATGAGGAGTCCACATTCTTTCAATTCTTCGGATTTGGAGAAGAAAATCCACGGAAGAACTTTTGTGCAGAGACTGAATCTATCCTTGTGGAGGGTGCACTGTAGCCGGATTTTCAGTTGTTGGTGAAGGGAGTTCCCCCTTTTCAGAAGCATGTCTGTAGCACAGGATCACAAATTGCACACTTGTCTTCCATGACCTGTAACTTAATGACCCATTAAGTGCAGGTTGTTTCAAGGCGAGGAAACGAAGACGAGCGGTGGAGGAAAGGATCCGGTGCCCCGGGGTCGCGGAAGACCCGCAGACACCTGCACTGACGTCATCAGCCATGCGCTCCAGTGCTGGACCACGGCCCCCAGCAGCACTTGTCACCCGCCAAGTCCAGGTGACTTGTCTTGTTAGGGGTGGGAGAAAGGGGCCGCGGAGGTTTGCAGAGGACAAGGTGATGGCAGCGCCCGGCTGAGGGTTAAAGTTCTCACCCAACCGCACATTCTGTGCGTCATTCAGGTTGCGGGGTGCTAGCCGCGTGACCCCCGCCCTGGGCGGCGGAGGCGGGAGCCGGAGAGGTGCGCCCTGCGGTCCCCAGCGAGCTTATCGTCTGGCTTCCTTACCCAGAGACAGGTTGGAGGCGTCTTCGGCACTTCAGGAAACCTTGTGTTAGTTCCCTTGTAACTTTCCAAGATGTGGGTCTGTTGTCCTCACCCCCGCCATCAGCTGCGTCCCGGGTAGACTGAGGGCTCCAGATCCAAGAACTGTCTTTTTCTGTACCCTGCTTTTGAATGAAATATTGTGTATGAACGTTACTAGTAGTGATTCCGGATCAAAAGAAGGGCTCCTTAAAAGATCCGTCCTTTAACATTACACCATGGTACAGAACGAATCTCCACGGGTCTCAGACTCCAACTACCCCCCAAATCCTCCTCGGAGGCCACCGGAGCTCTAGGTTTCTTGTTTATCCTCCCCAAAATATCCCACGCATAGTCAAGCATACATCTCCACCTACATTATTGGCAAAACACAACGGAGCATCTGCAGTGAATGTCTTGTAAGAGAATTTCAAATTATGTGTGTTATATTCCAGGTTAGAGCCTATAAATTATCCAACACTGTCTCGGGAAAAATAATAATAAAAATAATAAATCAATATTAACAATTCCTATTATATTTTACAGCATATATGTATTATGCCATCACATATAATCTTAATAAATACTACTAAATTTCAATTTATGTTTATGCTATCATTCATGCCTTTCTCCATAGTAAAATGATGCAGTAGACCTGTCCCCGCAGCTGAAAAACAAATATTGTATAAAAAAACCAAAACTTTTTACAGGATTCAAAGTGCTGACGATAATGTAAGGATCTGTGAGGCCCAACACTAAGTGAAGCAGGAGCGGAGGTAATTACGGGAAAAATTGGAAGTGCCCATGTCCTGATTCTTATAGATGCATTTAATAACACCCGAGTGCTCTGAAAAAGGCGCTGGGAAGGTTTTCTTTACCTCAAGGAATTGCTGGGAGCAATTAGGCGTATGGACGTAGAATTGCGCTTTGCCAAAGAATTTACAAAAGCCCTTTCTGTGATGAGGGTAAATGTCTGTAGCTCCTTTCCACATCGGTAGCTCGGGGGACTCAACTTATTTGAAGATTGACGTTTGGTATGGGTTTACACAGCCAATCAGTAATGGGAAAGTTAAGGACGTTTGCAAAAAGACTGGAGATACCTGCCGAGACCCGGGATCGAACCAGGGACCTTTAGATCTTCAGTCTAACGCTCTCCCAACTGAGCTATCTCGGCCAGCCCACAGGCCTTCTTTTTGTCAATTACAAAATAACCTTTTCTGAGCAGTTTATTTTCTTTTTTGGATGCTACATTTCAGGAAAAATAAGTAAAGTCCTTGTCTTGTTTTCTGCAAATGTAACATTCTGCCCTTTTCAAAAATAATTGCACCAACATAAAAATTAGACATTGGGGAAACGTACTCAAAAGTTTCCTGAGTATTATAGGAAGAACGAAAAAACATAACGAAAATTTTATATACGGTTTCTAAGGATATGAATTAGACAACAGTTGGGATGTAGTGATTCCAAGCTTCCTGCTGGAAGAATTCAAGACAACACCATCTGGGATAAATTCTAGTTAGTACCTCAAATATTTTTTTACTCTTTCAGTTGTTTTTATTCTTTCGCCCTTTCATTTATTAAGGTATAAATTACGTACAGTAAAGTATGCAAATCTTAAGTGCACAGCTTGATGATTTTTAAAAACTTAAATTCCTGTGTAACCACCTCAGCTCTCCCAGGATTCCTCTCCTTTGCTATCCTCCCAAAGTTAGCCGCTGGTTGGAACATTCACTATACGTTGTGGTTTATTTTGTACGTTCGCACACATTAAATCAAATTGAATCTGCAGTCTTCTATCTGGCTTCTTTCACTCAGTATTGTCTTCGAGATTCATGTGTGTTTTTATCTGTGAAAACAGTTTGGTCATTTTCATCAACTTCCATTTGGTCATACCACAACGTACTTGTCCATTCTAATAACAATGGGCGTTTGGTTTCCCGTTCTAGGTTACAAAAATCATGGAAACTTCTTGTGCAAATTTTGGGTGAACATAAACACTCAACTCTCAGATAAATAGACACATACATATATACATGTATACATAGATAGGTACATAGATATGCAGATAGATATATGAAATTGCTGGGTCATGCATGCTGGATGTATGTATTTTAACTTTATTAGATGTTGCTACACAGTTTCCCAAAATGCACGTATTAGTGTACACTATTAACAACGACCTTAATGAGGCTTCTTGTTGCTCCACAGACTAGCGCATACTGGATATTATCAGCCATGTTAATTGTGGCTTTTCAGGTCAGGATGTCTTGAAGGTTCTTTGTGATTTTAATTTGTGCTTTTTGATGACTAAGGACACTAATTATTAAAGGGGAGAGACTAAGATATTTTTGGTGTTTCTCTTTTTTTTTTAATACTTACATTATGTGAGTATCTATTATTTGGATAATTGAAAAAATAATTTAACATATCCTATATCAAAAATTATATGAGATATTTGCAGTCAACAAACCCCACCTCCTATATAATGCAAAACATTATAGTATTTAGGTATGGACAAGGCCAAACACAAATCTTTCCTCTTTTGCTCAAACCTGCTGATAAGGCCAAACACAGACCCTTCCCCTTTCACTCCTTGCCAAGTCTTGTTCTTTGTCTCATGAGTGATTAGCTAAGATGAGAACAATTTGTCCCTGTGTTTCCCCTGGTTCAATGATTCAAGAAGGACTCATAGGACTCAGCATATAGTTGTCCTCACAGCTATTATTTGCTATACCAAAAGGATACAAAGCAGAGTCAGCAAAGGGAAAAGTACATGGGGCAAAGTCTGGAGGAAACCAGGTGCAAGTCATACAGGACAGGCTTAATTCCTTCAACCCAAAATTGTGACAACACATGAAAAATGTCTACCAGGGAAATTCACTAAAGACTCGGTACCCAAGATATTTGGGGGAGGCTGCCTAGCATATATTAAAACTCCAGACCCAGAAAGAAAGCACGTGTTCAGCAAGAAAAGTATGGTTTGCATGAACAGCTTAGGCAGTGAGCCACTCCTGTCATCTGGGAAATGGTGGGAACCCTCTTAAAATCGAAGTTCCCAGATGCAGTCAAGGGCCCACCTTGCAAGCAGGACTTTCTAAGGAGAATAGTCTCAGTCCTGCTATGCTAAATCTTTCTGTACAATCCCCCTGAAAGTAGCTGGACACAAATGAACACTTTCCATTCATCTGATGGAAGCTTCTCCAACACAAAACAATTCCAAGTAACCTCACCTGGAAGGTGTGTACCGTCCCATAAGAGTCCAGCAAACTACCCTGCAGGGAACACTCTGACCCTTCAATGTGGAGTGCTCTCCTGATCGCAAGAGCCTAAATAACGTCCATGTCCTCATTCACCTGGTTTTTGTCTTTGACAGATTGGTGTTCTGAGTCGCACAGGAGTAAAAGCCCACCTGAGACACCCATCTCATCCACCCAGACAAGGAGTCCTCCCAAGCCTGCTGTGCTCCTTTCCTTGCGGATCCCACGGGGAGCCCAGTTCCTCATCCAGGTGCTCCAGACATTCGTCTATGGAGGTTGGTAAGGATTTAATTTTGCTTCTTTGTTTGAGAGTTCTTTTGGTTTGGTGTTGTTGCTGGCTTTTGTTTAACTTTGGTATTATGGGTAACTCCAAATCCACCCCGAAATCCCCCTCAAAAGCCCCCACCATTACATGCTTTGGCACTATGGTGACAATTCAGTTCATTTCCTCCCCAAATGGCAGAATTTAACTCCTAGAACTAGCTCTTTTCAGTATGTCCTTGATCATTTAAGATATCAAAGTCTTCCCACTTTTGAAACAGCTAAGGTTATTTATAATCATATCACTGCCTATGTTGACTTTTTAAAATAGATTTTATTCTTTAGAACATTTTTAAATTTACATAAAAATCGTACGGAAAGTACAGTGTTCCCATATTCCTTCTCTCCCAACTTCAGAAATTCCCCTATTATTAGCATCTTGTGATTTGTTACAATGATGACCCAAGATTGATGCACTGTTAGTAGCTAAAGTCCACAGTTTACGTTAGAATCTACTCTTTGTGTTGTACAGTTCGATGGATTTTGAAAAACGCGTTAGTTGAATGACTAGTAGGCATTGCAATGTAGCGTGAGGCTACTACCGACCTTCTGATGACACGTCAGAAGGATTATCAGACCTCAGTGGACCACGGGCCACTGAAACTGTCAAAAGTGAAGCCGTGTGTAAGGGTGGATTACTGTGCAGTCGGTCCCCAACTTATGACAGTTCAGTTTACAATGGTGAAAAAGCAATACACATTCAGTGGAAAGCATACTTTGAATTTTGATCTTTTCCCAGGGTGTGATGTGGGTGGGATCCTCTCTGGTGATGCTGGGCAGTGAGCCGCAGCGACTGGTCAGCCCCACGATCACGAGGGTCAACAACCCACACACTGAAAACCATTCTGGCCCCACTCAGCCATTCTGCTTTTCGCTTTCAGTACGGTGTTCAATGAATTATGTGGGATATTGAACACTTTATTACAAAATAAGCTTTGTGTTAGATGATTTTGTCCAACTGTAGGCTAACATAAGCATTCTGAGCACATTTAAGGTGAGCGAAACTAGGCTATGATGTTCTGTAAGTTAAGTGTACTAAATGCATTTTTGACTTATGATATTTTCAATTTAAGATGGGTTATAGGGACATAAACCCCTTGTAAGTCAAGAAAGATCTGTATTTGTAAATATTTTCTATTCATTTCCCTTGTTCTTTGTTTTATACTTTGTTTTCCACCCCGTTTCTGCTTTCTTTGGGCTTACTGAACATTCCCTGTGATTCTCACCAGCTGTGATTCACTCTGCCCCCCTCTCCAGGTTTTGGGTCGGCAGGCTGCCCTGTGACCTCAGTATTCTGATATAACAAAGGAGAGTTATTAATTTTCAGAGTGTTCAGCTTTTCTCCTGTTCTGAGGATGAGAGTGGTGAGTCCCAAACTTTTCACATGTTGGAGCAGAAATGGAAAGTCTTCTGTGTTCACTTTTACCCTGCTGGCATCGATGTGTGGCCACGCACGGAGTATTGTCAGCTCAGGAAGTTCACCTGAGTTTCCATGTCCAGAGTTTTTATTGGGGCTTCATTATATCGGCCTAAGTGATTGATTACCCGTGTGCTCGAACTTACTCTCCAGGCTGACTGATAGAGCAACAAAGCCCTCACCCTAAATCCCATGGTTGGTCTTTCTGACATGATGAGGGTATGTGGCCAGGTCCACCCTAAAAATATATCCTACTGTACATAGATCATTTCCCAATAGCCGAAGCAAAGGCCTGACCTCTCTTTGGGCATAGCCCAAGTTTTCACTACATGGGAAGGGATGGGCTCCTCTCCACACACTCACCTAGAATGGTCTCTGGCAAAGAAGAGAACATAAATCATTCTATTTCTTAAAGAAACTAATAATATTAGTAAACTAAAGGAAACGTCCAACGTTTCCTGTGTGTGGGCCCTGCTCCTGGGCTCCCAGGAAGCTCTACTCTTACATTTACCCAGGTCAGAATGACTCCGCAAAACCTCAGAGCGTGGGCTCTATTTCTGCCCCGAGCACTTTGTACATCTGCTTCGTTAAAAAAATAACCAAAAAGGAGCTTTCCAAGCATAAAGATAAGAAAAATGTTAAACTATCCCTAGTTCCAATTAGATTAAAGTCATATGGCCTTGCACATACTAAAAACATTAGATGAAGTCTGTAACTTTCTGGAATGTTCTTCATCATGATGATTGGTAACTTTCTAAAATGTAAAAAGCATATATAACCCTGTACCAGGTATTCCCTCCCCGGAACACTCTCTTCTTTGTGAAGAGTGTGTATCCTGGGCAGCAGACCCAACTTGGGCTCAAATAAAACTCTTCTCTTTCCTCTTTAAAAATTAGACTAGGGAGGACCTTTATCTCTACAAACATTTGGAACCAGAGGAATGTATTATCTAGGCAAAAAATAAAAATTAAAAATAAACAAAATTGTTATGTGAAATAAAACTTGGATGTGACAAAAGACACAAAAGTAGGCCATATTCATAATGGATAAAATCACTTGCAGAGCTTTTTAAAGATCTGGATCTTTTCAATCTGCAGAAATAGAAATGGAAACCGGGAGAAATAAATAGTAAAGAGACCCAAAAGGTCGGAATTGTAAGAAATGTTTCTTGGTCAACAATTTAAAATTCTATCACTCCATAAATAGTTTTTTAAAATGGGGATTGGCCACAGGGGTGCCTGGGTGGTGCAATTGGTTAAGCGTTGGACTCTTGGTTTCGCTCAGGTCGTGATCTTGGGGCCTGGGATCGAGCCTCACATCGGGCTTGTAGTCAGCATGGAGTCTGCTTGGGGTTCTCTCTCTCCCTCTCTGCCCCCACTCTCCTCTCTAATAAATAAAATCTTTTTAAAAACTTCCTGGACACATATGAAGAGGGACATTTTTAAAGTAGACAATCTGGCCCCTTCTGATGATGGCAGTGTGAGGTCTGCACAGTCGGGGGTTCCTCTACAAGGGGGCTAAAACAAACTCTACCAATTCTACTTGTCAGCCAAGCAAATGTGTTAATCTTCATTTGGCAGAAGCATATGTCAACTCTAGAAAAGCCTTGAGTTGTAAAGTTTGAAATATCCAGTATTTTCACCCGAACAATCAAAGGAAACACACTTTTTTGCTTCTCATCATTCCCATCCAAACCACCTCACTTTTTCCTCCGTTCTCTGTTGTCTTCCTCTTCTCTCACCAAAGTTCTGAGTTTATGCCACTGTACCGTTTTGAGACTCTATGAGTATTTCTGAATATTTTCTACATGTCTCATAATTAACTATGTGATTAAAAGTGAAAAGTGAAAAGTTAAAAAAAATCATGGTAATTGTCCTCGATAAGCAAACTAGTAGAAAAGACAATTGTGTCTATAAATACATCTTTTTTACAATGAGATAAATGCAATTTTAATACAACAACTGATCTATTAGTAAGAAGGAAAAAACCATCAGATTTTTTTTCTGGGCCATGATGAACGAGCAGAAATCTGTCATGTAGAACAGATGAAGAGTGTTGTGGGTAGAGAAAGGAGTCAAACAGGCCTCCTGCTTTTTTATCTGCATTGGCAAATTCCTTCTCTGACCTTTGACTTTACATTCTTTAGTGAAAGAAACTGCAAGACAAAACAAAACTCTCTTGTTAATATTGTTCATTTCTCAGTATCTATGTTGAACTTTCGTTTTGCTAAAATAAATGAATTAAGTCAAACAAAACAAAAGAAACTCTCACTCTAAGGAGCTAAGCGGGAAGACAGAGGGAGCCTCCCTGAGGCCACAGGTGGAGAAAATTTACTGAGAGGTACACTGAGTCAGGAAGTGAGCGGGGTACTGAAGAAACAAAAGCAGTTATAATACAGTCCTTGCCCCCCATCCCTCTAGGAGCTTCTGATCCAGCAAGTGAGGGAGGAAAGCAAAGAGAAGCCTGAGCTAATGCATTGGGGTGGGGCCTGGCCGAGCAGGCAAAGCTCACAGGACAGCATCCCGCAGGCTTGCAGTCACTAGCGGAGAAGTGGACGCGAGGAAAGAGAAACGAGCCAGGGCAAATTGAGGGTATTTTTCAAGACACAGAGGCCTTTGGGAACATGGACTACGAGCAGGGAAATGCTGAAACATTAGGAGGTCAGAGAGAATCAAGAAGTCTCAGGAACAGGTAGATAAGGGGAGCAGAGAGAAGAAGGAATAAAAAATGAATCTCGGCTGCAGAGATGAGCATAGCATTATACTAAGTAAAAGAAGTCTAACACAGAAGCCCACACACCGTATGGCCCCATTTACACAAACTTCTAGAAAAGACAAGATAGCAATGGAAAGCAGATCAGGGGTGGCCAGGGGCAGGCGTGAGGGAATGATCCATTACACAAGCGGGGGAGGAAACTCCCGGGGGAGGCTGCTGTTCTCCATCTCACAAAGGGTAAGTGATGACCCTGGCAAAGCAGGGTTTGTCAGAGCTGTGCCCACGATAAGGCCCAGAAGCTGGGAATGTGCTGCCTCATGGGGCGAAAGGGGTTTTGCAGAGGTCCTTGAGGTAAGGATCTTAAAATAGGGAGATCATCCTGGATTATCCAGCGGGTCCAATATATAATCATAGGGTCCTTCAGAGATGGAAGAGAGGCGTTAGAGCCAGAGAAAAAAATGCCACAACAGCAGCAAACACCAGAGTCATTCACTTGCCGGCTTTGATGGTAGAAGGTGGCCACGAGCCAGGGACTGTGGGCAGGCTCTAGACGGTGGAACGGGCAAGACAAAGGACTCTCGCGCAGAGCGCCCAGAAGACCACAGCCCAGCCAGCGCCGGGTTTCAGCACGCAAGGAGAGCCGACATAGACTTCTGGCCTACAGAACTGTAAGACAACAATTTTGTGCTATTTGAAGCCACCAAGTTGGTGAAAATCTTACTAAAAAGGAGACACCAGAGAGAAAACTGTACTGCTGTGTTCTGTTTTGAACAGCTCCACAGAAGCTGGTGTGATCAGAGTCACTGCAGTTGTAAAATCAAGCTTTGGAGACTGGGGACAGCCCAGCCCTTGGTAGGTCAGAGACTCCCAGAGCACACAGCAGAACCCCTGGGAACACTTGTTTCGTTTCCTCGGTCACCGCCACTGGCTCACCGTCTTAACTGGGATCGTAAATAACGTTGCATCAGGCACTACCTTTATGAAAACGGTGGAAGCGTCTCTTCTGCTGGTGTTTCTGGGCCAGGCCCACAGTGAGGCCTTTGTGTTTGTTCTCCCTCTGCCTGAAGCGGTCTTGGACCGTGTGTATCCAAGACCTTCTTCCTGACCTCCAGGCCTCTGCTGAGAGGCCACTCGCCCAGAGAGGCCTTCGGTAACAGCCCTACATAACACAGCACTCCCAGGCCGACCCTTGGATCATCCCTCCCTCCTATCCTGTTTTTAGTTTTTTCTATAAAACTTCATCTACTTGTATATTTATTTTTAGCTGGTCACTGTGGATTCCCACCTGCTAGAACTTACCTTCCAAGGCCAGAGGCTTCCTCTTTCTACGTCACCACAGTAACCTCGCACCTAGAATGGACCGGGCAGGAAACGTAAGCGTTGCATGTTTATTACACAACTGCGTTTGAGAGAAAGAGCACAGGAGAGGAGTGGATTGAAGCTGGACAATTTTCTCACGCGTTGCTGTGACAGACCTGCGGGGATTTGGGTCAGAAAAGCGCGGTTGGTCAGCAGGGTGCCTGGCTCTGGGTTCAAAGTGGGGGGGGGGGAGAAATGGTACACGGTCATCAGTATTTACAGACAGGTCGTGATCAAGGGCATGAACGTAATACAGAGAATGCGCCTATCATTAGCTGAGAGGAAAGTGGGGGACAGAACTGTCAGGAATATCATACTTAAGGAAGAGAGAAGGAGGGTTCGCAGAGACAGAATAAATCCAGGAGACACTGGATCAAAGCAGAGTAACCTTGAATCACTGATTTCGGACATAGCGTCAGAATCAATGTATTTGTCCAAACAGGACTTGTTTATTTTCTGATGAAAATACATACCCAGCCACCCCTGCCGGATGTTTGACTGCTGGAGGCTGGCTTGTGTGACTCAAATCACATTAAGATTTCACAGGTGGAATTCAGCATCCCAGCAAAGATGCTGTTTCCCCGCTCGGGGGTGGGGGGGCTTCCGCATCTCCCCGAGCCCCCGGAGCTGACCTCCGGAGCTGACCAAACCGCAGAGCGGAGGACCCAGGTTTTCCGCTCCCCTGCGCAGTTCCCAAAGGGCTGAGGATTCCTCTAAAGGAAGGAGCGGGGGAAGGAGGAGAGGGGTTCCTGTGAAGCTGCTTAATGGCTGTAAGGTCTGAGGTGGAGGAGAACTTCCTTGGGTAAATTCCATTTGCCTCCTTCTGGTCTGTGGTTTCTTCCTGTTCGAATGCCTTCCTTAATCGTGGGAATATCCGCGGTCTCAGTATGGAAACTAAAATACCCTCCTTCCAGCTTTTTCTTCGAAGAGGAGGGGGGGGAAATGCATTAGAATAAAAAGAATCAGAAATCGTAAAGGGAAGAAAACATGCTCCAGGTGAGGCTCGAACTCACAACCTCGGCATCACCCGCACATATACTGCTGTATAAGTACCGCGCGCTAACCGATTGCGCCACTGGAGCATGCTTTCCCCGCAGCGCCGGCGCGCGCTCTACAGAGCCTCGGGCCAGGGCGCGACCGTCCCCGCGCCGCCCCCGGCAGCGCGCCGTGCCGCAGGGTCGCCTCCCGCACCTGCCGCCCGCCTACGCGGCCGCCAGCCTTCCGAGCGAACGCGCTGCGGTCTGGACGCCTCCCTCCCTCCGGGGAGAGGGCAGTGCTTCTTCCCCGGAGCTACTGGGGACCCAGGACGCGCCCTTCACGAGAACCGAGCAACGGCGGAGGAGAACGGGCGCGCGGACTCCGGCTCTTCCCCGCCTTCCCTGCAAGAAGGGAACGACGTCCGTGGAAGACGCGAGCCGTTTGGCCGAGGCGCGGCCTCCGGGCGCACAGCCGGCTGTTCGCGGATGCTCCCAGCAGACCCGGGACCCCGAAGAGCCGAGTCCGCCAGCCCCGGCTGCGCGCGTCCCCGGGCGGCACCCCGGTCGAGTCCGCGCACCCGCAGGCTGCGTCTCCCCTTCCCCACAACCTCCCGGGCCTGCCTGAAAACCAAGTCAGAGCCGGCTGCTCGGACTCCTCTTGCAGGAAACCTGCAGGAGTCGTGACCACTCCTCGTTTGTGCTGCCTGCTACAGCGGCCAAGGCCGTGTCCGCACCCCCGCCCCCCGCTCCTCCCCGTCTCGGTCTCGCAGGCGCCTTGCAGGTAATGCACCTCAGCGACGCCGTGCCCACCGTGACCCTCGTCCCCTCCCTGGGCCTCTCAGTAGAAAGGCCGGTCGTGTGCTTTTCTCCGTGTGCTTGCTTCTTTGTTTGATTTTGGCCTGGGGAAATTGCAGCCGTCAAAGCACACACACCCAAGGTCGGAAGCCTTTTGGCTTTTATGAAATAATTCCCATGAAGTAGAAGGAGAACTGGCTAAAATGAAGGGAATAGCCTGCCTGTTCTCGACCCCACAGCGCCTACCAAACAGGACTGCGAGTAACAGACCGGCGGCCAGCTCGCTCCTTCCGGACACACGCAGAGTGGGGGAGGGGAGGGAAGCCGTCTCGCTGTCTATGGCGCTGCTGTGCGGGTGTCATTCCGCGGGTGTTAACACCTGCACGTGAGGAGCAGTGAGAAGGTTCTTTGGTAGATGACCACCTCACCTCAGATCCCTCCAACATCCCCACCACACAGTCCCAGGGAGACAGACCAAGTTCCCCGGACCCTCTAGAGGTCGTTCCGTCTGAACAACAACCCTAGCGATTGCCCCTTGGAGAGAGCTTACACTAGCCAGGCACCGCTCTAGGGCATTTGTGTAAGTCTAACAGCACTGACGGCGCTGCGCTCCGAGTCTGGATCTAGATCAGAACCAGGAGCGAGGGAATTACTGTTCTTCAGGGATGAAGCTTCCCGTGACTCACGGTGTCACTGGCTATTACACTGACTTTCATCAGAGAAGACGAGCCTGACACCACATAGGCATTAGGGCACGAAATCATGTTCATGGAGGAAAAAGCAGAGAGCTAAATGCTTGGAATAGTCAGTGTTAAAAAAAAAAAAAAATAGCCATCTCTGACCTCCATCTACCCTTCATGAAAGCCTGGCCTGTATGGACCACATCACGGGCTCCCTGCCGTCTGCCTTCAGCCAGAATCTCATGGTGGGAGCACCAGAAGGAGATGCGAAGGAGAGAGGACACGGGTTAGAGTGTTCATTTTTCTGCATTCTTTTCTGGGAGTCAACTCTGTGTAGTCCGTCCAAGTGGACCCTTCCTTCACGTTCCAATAATGTCTTCTTTCCTCACTCCTTCAGGCCCTTGGGGTGCCAACCACCCAACACCAGTAGCCCTCCACTCCGCCCTTCCCCCCAAACCTGCCCACACCTTGATTACATAGCTGCTTTCTGAAATCCTTCTTAAAATTTCCCATTGCCAAGAGACTCTCTGTACCCTCTGGATTTCCTGATTGATAGAAACCGTGATCGAGCTGACAAGTATGAACGGCAGTAGTTTGGGAGACAGTTTATAATATTGTGTTTTGAATAGGGGAACAATAGCATGGAAATAAACATACTTTTGTAATTGATGGGGTTCAGAACACATTACCCCAAAAGATGGCAACTTGGCAAATTAAATCTTTTAAGCTGAAGGAATCTGAGCAAATGTGAGAAGCAGGAAGTTCACTCTGACCCGCCCCTGCCCCTCTCCCCTGACGCAGGTCATAAGAGTCCCATGTGAGAGGTACCCTGAGAAAACAGGCACCCTTCTGTCCAGAGACAAAAGGACGCCAAGAAGTTCCTCCCAGTTTACGAGACTTACCTTGTACCCTTTGGCCTATCATAGTTGTCCACAACGACCTCTCTACGTCAAGCTCAAATAAAAATACTTGGCTTTAACCACTTCCTCAGATTTTCACTTCCTTATGAAGGCTCCCATGTCCCCTAAACCTCTTATCAGGTAAACTTGTATGCTTTCCTCCTGTTAATCTGTCTTTATCAGTTTAATTTTCAGACCCAGCTAGGGACCCTAAGAGGGTCCAGGAAAACTTTTTTCCCTTCCCTACATAATACTAATGCAAATACAGGGAAACCACTGGATCTTTAACCTACTTTTCAAGAAGACGATGGAGATGTGGTAACAACTGAAATGTCCTCTCAAAGTCATCTCAGACAGGAACTATAGGGAACGCTCAAATTCTTTTCAAAAAGATGATTCTGAAGAATCTGTCATTCAAGGTTCTCATGATTCTGCTCTGGAAAGAATCTGATGCAGCTGGGCTCCATTTGCCATTTCAGAAAAATGATGTCTTTTTATAACCTGAGAAAAATGCCATTTATCTGTGGGTGTATCTTCTCTCCACAAATCTTTAAGACCATGTTAATAACATGAAAATGCTGAAATAGCGTTTTACAGATTTATTTATTCATTTTAGAGAAAGAGCATGAGCAGAGGGGAGGGGCAGAAGGAGAGGGGGAGAGACCCTCAAGCAGGCTCCCTGCTGAGCACTGAGCCTGATGCTGATGCGGGGCTCCATCCCAGGACCATGAGATCATGACCAGAGCCAGAATCAAGAGCCAGTGACCCAACTGACTGAGTCACCCAGGCATCCTGAAATAGCATTTTAAACATCTCAGGACCTGAGCTGCTATGTGCTTCTGGGGTACAAAACTCTCCAATCCCTTTTACTCCATATTTTTAGAATAGTGGTTCCCTGGAGGAACTGGAAAATTGCCTAAAACCGTGAATAGTTCTCATCCTCAGAGACTGAGTTTATTGATTTGGGATCGATCCCACAAACCAACATCTTTAAAAAGCTCCTAGTTGGTTCTAATAATCATAGACCCTCCCTGTCTTTTAATCTAAGGAGACAAATAAAAATAAGGAAAAATGTTTGGATCCCTCTCAAGTACTCAAACTGGAGAAAAAGCTAAAGTTATACATCCATTTGAAAAGGGTCACCCAAAGAATGAATAATCTAAAAGAAAAGTTGAGGAATTGAAGCAGATGGCCAGGTTCTCTCTTACACACCCCCGGGGTGTTTCATAGAATGTGTTAATTAGGCAAAAACTGAAAACAGTCAGTACCCTCCAATTTGGAAATGTGTAGATTGGCAGTGGGAGGTGTGGGCTGCAGCCTGGGGAAAAGTTGCACAATATCTTCCTGGACTGGAAGCCCATCCTCCCCCAAATCAGTAAGGGGTACGTCCCACAAGATGGAAGAACTGCTAAACTCCACTCTTTTGCCATTTCCTCTCTCAGATAAAGTTAGGAGAGTCTTAGGGGAAGACTTATTCAGAATGAGTAACCTCCAAGAGTACACCGAGGCTCGGCAGGTCACAAAGAACAATGGAAAATAATGCATAAATATGGGTCAATTACCAAAACGATGCCCAGAAAGTCTGTAGCCCCCTCCAGCACTGCGGGGAGAGCAGCATGTGCAAGACCACAAGGACCCCAAGATCATCTCTCTCTCTCTATATCTCTGTCTCTCTCTGTCCGTTTCCTTCCCCCCACCCCTTCAATCCCCCCCCTTTCCTCCGAAGGACAATTAGGATGGAAAGTGGGGGAGATAGGATTGGTGGAGGAATATGATCCTAAAACCAATTTTCTCCAACAATCTCAAACCAACAATTTCACCCAATTCAGAAGAACAGTCAAAAACTGACACGTTAGCAGGCTTCTGTTATGGCTCTTTAAACAACATTTCAAAGACTCCTTGTATCAATCAGAGTTCTTAGCCATATATGGCCAAACCCAGCTCTGCAATAATTAGGTAAGAAATTCACCAAAGAACACAAGAATGCCTGAGAAGGCCCGAGGACCCGGCATGGGGGCTATATAACCAGGAACAGCGCCCCAATCACCCTACAGAACAGCTTGCACTGTTGCCACCGTCGGGCAGTGCACAAGGTTGTTCTGAAAAATGAACCCATTTTCTGGCCCTCTCCGCAGAATGGAGGTTTTGCAGTCTCTGCTCTTCCGCGTCCCCATCTCCTGGATCCAAGCCTGACATGAGTGAGTCCGTGGGTGGCAGCTAGGTCCTATGCTTCTGCTCTGGCTGCAGGAACAAAATGAAGTTAAAGACAGCAGGACTGAGTGATGGTGATGACTGCAGAGCAAAGACAAGAGAGTGAGTGAAGATGACGGTACAGCTTGAACAGCCAAGAAGCAGCAGGAACGGAGTCTGTCCCCTCCTCCTGAACACCGATGCCTGACAAAACAAGCTTAGTGAAAATTCCATAGAATTCAGGAAAAAGACGAACACGTAGAAGATAGCGGAGAGCTGAACAGTCAGGTAACCAGTGTCTGCAGCAGAAAACAATTACGTGAACCAAGAAATACAACCTCAGTAAAAATATTGGTAAATATGTACAAAGAAAACCATCTTCCAGGAAAAACAGATATTGACTCTGATGAGGTTGGGGAATATAGGTGAGGTTCAGTGGGGTGGAGTCCGGAGCCGACGACCAAGAAATAATTCTTGAGGCGTCTTTGGTGCAAAATGGTGGTTTATTAAACCACCGGGACAGGACCCATGGGCAGAAAGAGCTATTGCACCGGGGTTGTGAGGAATGGCCCATTATATACCCCCAAGTTGGGAGGGGGTTAGGGATAGCGTAAGTCTCTAAGGAATTTTGGAAGCAAGGTTTCCAGGACCTTGAGGGAGTTAGCTATTGTTGGGAAAAGGTCATTTATTACTGTCTAATAAAACCTGAGTCATGAGACCCTTCAGATGTATATCAGTGGGCCATATGCTTGGGGGGTGATTGCCAACACGTATCTTGGGGGAGGGTTAGAGATGAAGTTTCCAAAGGAATTTTTATACGTTAAAGTAGACTTACAGGATCTTGGTGGAGGGGAGGGGGTCAGGCTAGGACTGCCTTTTGCCCTTAACAAGTATTAACATCAAGGCAGCTGAGTTCCTAGAGGAATGTCACTGTGCCTGGTTCAAGGACTTGTCAATGGGCTGTAGGTAGTAAGGACTGTTTCTTTGTCCTTTAGGGCAGCCAGGAGTGCCTAAGGAATCTTGCATACATCCCAGGGGGAGGGGGTTGCCCGGTGTCAGCTTCTGCTTTGTCCTCAGCTTGCCTTCCGTTCCCTCATCAACTCCATCAAAACTGAGATATATTCTCATTGTTACCAAACTTCAAAATAAAGGAAGAGAGCACCTTACCTACAAAGGGGGCATTGAGTGCAGTTAAAGTATATGACAACCTTATGAACACCTTGCGTGGCTGTCGCCGGGGCCTGGAAGGGCAAGTGGGGGATCCGTGAAAACGTAGTGCCTTCTCAGCAAACCTACTGAGTGTCCCCTTTGGACCAAGTAACTGGCTGCAGGGTGAAATCAGGAACTGGCAGTGGCTGGCCCACGTAGGGAGATGGTCATCCCAGAATAAATAAATCATAGCCAGGTGGGTTACGTTTTGTTTTTCAACATGATTTCATGGGTGGTACTATATAGATGAAATAAAATCAATTTTGAGGTAAGGAAGACATTATTCTAGATATCCTGCCAGTGTGTTTTCATAACTTTTAGCTACAGCTAAATGTGGGCTCAGAGCCTAAAGCCTTCACATCATTAAACAAGAATAAAATAGAATAGAGTAAAATAAAATAAATTTTAAAAAGGTGTTTGAGACACAACATTGGGAGAGGAACAATGAGAGAACCAAGGCAGGCATCAGAAATGAATTAAAATAGTTGAAAACAAAATTTAAAAAGGATAAAACTGGATCCCAACGATTATTTTTAGGAAAAAAACAAAAGGGAAAAATAACAGACAGAGATAAAATATCTATTTTAAAAATAAAATAGATGATTAGTTTATTAAAAACAGGAATATAAAATTGGGAATTACAACGAGGAGGCAGAAGGAATTTTTAAAAATCATAAAAGTATTTTGCGTAACTTAGCAAGAAAATTGAGAACTTGGACAAAACTGATGATTTTCTAGGACAAGAGGCATTTCTAAGGTTGATTCAGTAGAAGCTAGAGGGCCTTAGAGGCTAATAGTCCTGGACACAGTTAAGTGACTTGTTGGGAGAGTCAAGCCTCAGCTTCCCCAGGCCCAGATGGTTTCACAGGCGAAAGCCTTTCAAATCCTCACGGATCCCATCCATGTATGTGAAGATACTGCAGGAGAGGAAAACCCATCTAGGTCTGTGAGGGGCAAAGGGTTAAACTGACATAAAACGTTGACAAGAGGGGAAAAAAGCGGTTTTAATTAGGTGTGTATGCATAGGAGTTCACAGATGATTGAGACTTACGTACCATCCTGGGGTAACAGGAGTAGGGATTTGGATCTTCTGAGTTGGGGGAGGCAAATTTCGGAAGGTACAGGAAGAAATGCATGGTAAACAAATGTTGCCTTTTTGTGCAGATAAGAGTGTCTCCCGCAATAAATTTGTCCCTGGGAATAGCTCTCTTCTTGGTACAGATACTTTGCCTAATGGAAGTTTCCCTTGTGAGTGTAAATTTCCTTTACAAAAGGGGATATTTAGACGTATTTTAGGCAGTTGGGGGGGGTGGGGAGAGGGGCAGGTAGAGAGCTTTTCCTACCTCTGCTGGTTCTCCTGTTGACTAAAAACAATCCATCTGCAAAGTGGCATAGTTTGGGGTAGAACGTTTTGAACCCTTTTCATATTTAAATCATCACGCAGCAAGAGGTGCCTTTGTTTTTTGATTTTTACAACACCAGTATTAGTCTGATACCAGCAACAAATAAAAGTAATGCAATAAAAGAGCACCAGTACAGGAATTACCTGTACTTTGTGGTGTAGGAAATGATGAGGTTGGGAATATAGGTGAGGTTCAGTGGGGTGGAGTCCGGAGCCGACGACCAAGAAAGAATTCTTGAGGCGTCTTTGGTGCAAAATTGGTGGCTTATGAAAGCACGGGGACAGGAGCCGTGGGCAGAAAGAGCTGCTGCCCCGGGGTTGTGAGAGGTGGCTGTTATATACCAGGGGGTTGGAGGAGGTAAGGAAAAAGGGAGGTTGAGAAAGTACTTTCATATGTTAAAGAAGACGCACAGGATACCAGAGGCCTTGCCATTGTCACGTTAAGGTTGTTTACCCCTCTAGGAAGGCATTAACGTGAAGATAGTTGGGAACTTCCTGGAGGCTGCAGATTATAAAGACATTCAATTGTATCTACATTCCCTTCCGGAAGCTACGTTATTGGTAGAAATGCTTCGTTCTTGTACACTGCTAAGACATTTGTAAACTGAGGGAGACTCAAGTCTTGCAGGATTGTGGTATCTATAGGTTAACTATTTCTTTGCCCTTTAGGGCAGCCAGGAGTGCCTGAGGAATGTCACCTACATCCCATGGTGGGGGGGGTTGCAGGGTGTCAGTTTCTGCTTTGTCCTCAGCTTGCCTTCTGTTCCCTCATCAGTGGCAAGTGGTTAAATTTTGGAGCTATTGAGAAAAAGGCGTAGAAGGGATATGTTGATGAATTGAGCATGAAAAAAGAGTTCAGGATTATTCCAAGATATATTTTAATGAAAGTCTTATTTTGAAATAATTTCAGATTACAGATTAAAGTTAGCAAATACAGCACAATAATTTCCAGCTACTCTTCATCCAGATTCATCAAATGTTGGCTCTTTATCACATTTGCTTTATTTTTCTCAATCTTGATACCTATGTATGAATGTGTGTATGCATATGTAGCATAATTATTTTATTTCTACCTGAAACTCTCTGAGAGGAAGCTGCATTTTCCTTTTACCTATAAATATTTCAAACCGTGAATATTTCTTGGAAAAAAGAAATTCTCTTACCTAACTACAACATAATTATATAATAAAAGCAGAGCATTAAACTTGATACAATGCTGTTATCTTACCTACATGTCTTATTTAAATTTATCCCAATTTAGTAATGTCTTTTGAAGAAAAAAAAGGATTATGTGTGATGCTTAGTTGTCCTGCAATTATAGTCCCTTTTGATTTGAAACAACTCCTCCCTCTTCCTTTATCTTTCATGACTTTGTTATTTTTTAAGAGTACAGGACAGTTATTTTGTGGAAGATACGTCTATTTGGACTTGGCTAATATTTCCAATTATTTATATCCTAAATAATACTCTGCTTTCTCAGTACTTCCTGTCACGTTATCGTGATGTCAATTTGTCTCCTTACTGGTGATCTTCACTTTGGTCACCTGATTAAGGTGGTATCTCAAGTTTTTCAACTATATCTTACTATATTTCCTTTCGTCGTTAATAAGTATCTTATTTCCCAATAATTTTAGCAGGCATGGATTAGTTTTGCCTGAGTCACTTATTCCTGTTATGGTTTTCCAATGGTGAGTTTCCAATTCCATCAATCTTTTTGTATCTATTAGAGAATATTCCATGGTAAGGAAAGCCTGTTTATTTCTTTCCATTTAAAAGAAAGTTGTCCACACCACTCTGGTCTCATTGTATGGATTTGCATTTTAACCTAAGAGTTATAAAGCTTTACAGTGATTTTTTCCTTAATTTTCAAATAGTTCCAAATTCGGCCACTGTATATTTCTTCAAAGTGTGTTTTTGGCAGGTTTCATCATCTTTCACACTTCTTCACACTTAGACAATGAACGATGTTACAAGTTCTATCATGCAGTTTCCTAGGCCTTGACTCTGGATACACACACACACACACACACACACACACACACACAGTCACTCAACAAATACTGGAAGCCATTGGTTTATATAATCACAATAGAGGGGGAGCAGTGATCTTGGGGACTGAAAACGTAATGCCCATGAAGAGGCTGCTTCATAGACACAAAAGGAGTTCATGGGAAAAAAAGAGAAAATCAGTCTTTCAGTTGGATTTTTCGCATCTCATTCCACCGATTGTCTGTGCTTTGAGACCTGACACATGGGCCCCCCAAAAGTGCTGCTCGCTTCACTCGTCTCTAGTTCTGTGCCCAGTAAGACAAATCTGGGTTTCGGCATCATAATCAGAAGCTGTGTTTTATGCCCTTCTCTTGTCCTGGCAAGAGGTTTTTCTCATCCTCCTCCTCTCGTCTTTGTGTCCTCTCCCTCTATTCCACCAGACTCTTGCCTTTAGAACATCATCAGAGCCCTTCAAGGCCCAGCCGCCACCTGCAGCTTCCTGTTTCCGGAGCAACTCTGGAGCAACTGCCGTTTCTGACCTGGGAAAGAAACACACTGGCCTCCAACTTTTGATGGAGCAGTTAAACATCACTGATACTGCTTAGTATTCTTAGATGACGGCCAGTGTTCGCGTGGGGGCAGTTCATTCCATACAAAACACCAGAATGAGGCGGGAAGGATTAGTCACTTCGCGTCTGGTAGAATGTACCAGGGCTGAGTAGCTTTCTTTGTTCTTCTCTATTAGCTGACCTTGGTTCCTTGACCTTCAGATAATTTTTATCCCTCCTACGGTATTTGCAAACTCACCGCACTCTGGTTACATTTCTTTACCTGGGCTTCATCCAACCAACCTTTACTGAGCACAGACTGAGTCCATACTTTGCAAGCCTCTGCGATCCCATAGCAAACAAGGTACAACTCCTGTCTGCCCGGGTGTGTGTGTGTGTGTGTGTGTGTGTTAGAGTCCACTAGAGAAGTATGATAAAAGCAGTAATTATAATACAACTCCTTTAGGCATTCAATGGCTAATCAGGACTCTAGGTTGTGACGGAGACTCCATACACATTAGCTTATCTGCTGGCTGATATTGGCATTAATTGTAGTGCTGGTGGCATTTCAAGGTTTCCTACACCTGATTTCTGAGAATACAGAGTATAGATTTGTCAAATTCATTTCTAGTTCCAGGTTTTGGTGTCAAGGAAACATCCTTTTGAAATAATCTACGAGAGATGAAAAAGCTTAAGAGCTGGAGGCCCCAGTGAGATTCGAACTCACGACCCCTGGTTTACGAGACCAGTGCTCTAACCCCTGAGCTACGGAGCCTCACTGAGGGGCCCCTTAACTCCTTGCCCTAAAGCTGATTACATATGCAAATGTTTCGTTTTCTGTTTTTGTGAGTCTCTGGAAATTGGATGTTCCGCCCCCTCCCCTTTCGGATTTCCTCCGTGACAGTTTTCACATCACAAAGGCTGTCTGGGGACTCGGCCCGGACGCGCGACCCCACACAGTAGGGAGGCCGGCGTGAGGAAGGAAACCGCGCCGGAAACCGCAGGCCTCCGGCCCCAAGTCCGCCGCAGGTGCCTCTAAAACAGCAAGCGGGGCTTTCCTTGTCACCTTCCCGGCTGGCCGCCGGCTTCTGCAGAAACAGCAGCTGTCCTAAATACAAACCCAAACACCTCGACTGCTGCCGAGGACACGCCGCTCACTAAAACGACTCAGAAAAATAGGATTCACGGGGTGGGAAGCCGGGAGCCCGTCGCGCGTCTGCCGGATTCTGGACCACGCTCCGCGCGCTGCAGAGGAGAGGCGCTGCGATCCAGCCGGAGCCGGGGAGGGGGGGGGGTGGGGACAGCTCTGCAGAGGGACCCACGCCCTAAAACAACCGCGGTCACACACAGGCACGACAACGCCCTTGTGACCCGGAGTGTCACAAACGCCCATGATAGGAAAACCAAGCAAAACAAGGAATGGTCATATCAATGAAGTTGAGAGTGAGGGCAGGGGAGGGGATGTCAGTCTTTTCACTTACGCTTAGTGATTAAAGATCACTAAGGATAAAAGATCCTTTTAGGATTAAAGATCCCTCCTGCATCCCAGAGGAGCCAGTTTTTTCCAATTCTCCAAAACCCTAAGCTTCCCTGTGCATAAGGGACCCTACCTACTGATACCCCTCCTCATCCCCCAGGTAACAGAGAAGAAGGCGATTGCAGGCCCAACAGGCCTGTGATTTGCAATGTTTTTCAGATTTCATCCCAAATTTAGGTACCGTGTTCACCTCCTGTTTCTAGCACCTAAAGAAATGCACAACCTCAGGGAAATACAGGTCTGTTAGGTTCAGAGGAATCACTTGGGTTTTTGTTTGTTTGTTTGTTTGTTTTGGTGTTTTATGTTTTAATGATCTTAAGTGTGATCTTAAGTGTGATCTTAGTGGGCTCTCTTTCTTCCCCGTCTGCAGAGACAAAAGCTTCTGATCCTTAAATGCATTCATTTAATAAAGCATTTACTAACAGGTGAGCAATCATTAAGGGCAGGACACCGTGGAGACGCTTGTCTAGCTCACTGAGTTCTCCATAGTTAACAGACCGCCTGCCATGCAGTCAAATCTGTACCACGTAGGGCATTTGTGACAGAATATTTACCTACAAATACAGTAAATGGCAAGTGCTTTTGCAGCTCTGGGAAGGCCTGCAAAGACCCACAGTTCTGGAAGTGTTCCAGCTCAGAGAGCCAGCTCTCTTCCTCCCAACTTCAGTCTCCAGAAGTCTGCAGAGCCTTGCACGGAGCTCAGATATAAGACCCCTGAGGCAGGAAGATAGGACTGATTGTCGGGTGCTGATAAAATGAGCATGGGCTCTTCATTAGAATGAAAGAACACTCTTTAAAAAGAGGGAAGGGGTGGTAAGAACACCAGAAATGAAGAAGAGAACATAGCCGGAAGGGAGACAGGAAGGACAGGAAGAAGGAGAGGATAGGCACTGGCTCCCACCAAGCCACCAAATCTGTGGACAATAGTCCCAAAGATGCCCCGAGCCACTCCTCTCCCAGGCCTGAGTCTCTGGTTGTGACTCTGAATTTGGGCCCGGCTTTCCACTTACAAACACCACACTAAGGTGCTATATATCCATACAGAATAGCGTGTAGTATAAGATGATACTAGAGTAATATTTCTTTGTATTTGGTTTAGCCTTACCTACGATGAATGTGATTTGAGAAGCCAAATGATTCAGAATTCAGTCTATGTAGGACCTGGCCCTTTGACTCTGTGATGCCAACCTAGACAATGAACTTTTCCCTACGTTGTTACTAATTTCCACCTCCTTCTAATGTAAGAAATCTTTGCCCAATTGGAATTTGTTTTAGCAAGAGTTTTCAGAACACCCATTGGATTGATCTCCACACTTCAGGTTACGTTCAAGAGGGGACATCAGGCACCTACCTTTCTCCTCTTCTTGCCGTCTCCCATCTGCCAGTCCCTTCCATTGGCTGAGTCCAGACAGGAGCTAGCTAGGGGCAAGAGAGCCCAACTGATGCAGCCTTCCAGGGCAGAAAAGCAGGGCAGAGAATGGGTCTGGATGGGCAAATGGAGAATGATCACACCTGCTGTTGTAACTGTAACCATAGGGTTAGTGTAGGGTTGGTTAAGTCCTGATCTTCCATCTTGTATAAACCTTGGATAATAGTGTAGGTTGAAGCTTGAGCAGCTGATAAGTAATATGTATTGCTAAATAATTTTTATCATCCTATATTGGGAGTACAGCCACTGCAAGGAGGAGTACGGATATGTTTGCCACTACCTGACATGAAGTGAGGAAGAAGGCATGAAGCATGGGTTCTTTCCAGCAGATGTGTCCCAGTGAGACTGGCATGTGCAAGGCAGCTCTTCTGTCAGATAAGGCTGGGGAGGCATCTGGTCCTGGAGAAAATGTGGGGCTTCTGGTGTTCGGCAGTAGCTCTGTTCATTCCAAACAGCCAACTGAGGCTGCAAGGTGGGCATATTTCCCGGCTTCATTAGGCCTGCTGGAGGGGTAAGCAAGTCTGTATCTCTTGGAGACTCGATGATCTATACAAATAATGTGTTGGAAATCTCATTCTGATACTAGTAGAATGAATTATCATTTTATTTTATTTTTATTTTTTTTTTTTAAAGATTTTATTTATTTATTCGACAGAGATAGAGACAGCCAGTGAGAGAGGGAACACAAGCAGGGGGAGTGGGAGAAGAAGCAGGCTCATAGCGGAAGAGCCCGATGTGGGGCTCGATCCCACAATGCCAGGATCACGCCCCGAGCCGAAGGCAGGCGCTTAACCGCTGTGCCACCCAGACGCCCCTGAATTATCATTTTAAAATGCACAGTCTTGGGGCACCTGGGTGGCTCAGTCGTTAAGTGTCTGCCTTTGGCTCAGGTCGTGATCCCAGTGTCCTGGGATCGAGCCCCGCTTTGGGCTCCCTGCTAGGCCAGAAGCCTGCTTCTCCCTCTCCCACTCCCCCTGCTTGTGTTCCCTCTCTCGTTGTCTCTCTCTGTCAAATAAATAAATAAAATCTTAAAAAAAAATTAAAAAAATAAAATGCACAGTCTTGCCCCGCACTTGAGTGTTGAAAGGCTCCTGTAACGCCAGTGACGAGCCAAGTTGCCAGTCAGGAAACATCAGTTACTGGTCCACAGAGAGGCAAGCTTGTTCCAGAATATAATTAAATGCACTCCTACCTTCACTGAGGAACTTCACTACCAACAAATCATCAACAGAACTAAACAAGATGCTTGGTGAAGTAGTTGACTTAACTCTGGCACAAGCTCCGTCTCTGGAAACAGCGCAGACTGGTACCGAACATTTACGGATTGTGCTGGTCGGCCGACCACACTGTGAGGGGCTCGCCCAGACTTCTCCATACTTCCCATTGGACTGAGTTTGTACACAAAGCGAAGACCCTGATTTTGTAATAGTTCCTTTTGGAGGCAGATTTCTGGTCAACTGGACTCAACTGGAATCCATAAGATCTCTCCTAACAACTAATACCTAGTGTGGCTGCTGTTGGCAGCAGATGGAAGAAATGTGGCCAGATCTCTGCCTTCCACAAATCTCTCACCCCACCCACCCGGGGATATGCTTCTCTAATCTAGAGTAGAGAGAAACTGTTAGCCCAAGAAGCTGGAGTTGGTTCACTCCACTGATAGGACACGAGCAACAAACATCTGAAAAGAACCAGAAGCTCTAACCTTCCTCCGGGAGAACAACAAAGAAGACAAAGCTATCAGTGGCTCAGAATAAAAAACACAGAACCACAGATTTGAGCAAGAGTTGGCAGACTCGTCCTGTAAAGACCAGGTAGTAAATATTTTAGGCTTTGCGGGCATGTGGTCTCTGTCACAACTAAGTTCCTCCAGTGCGGCTCAGAAATAGTCACAGAAAATAGATAAGCTGCATTCTTACAGCTCTTTATTTATCACACCGACATTGGAATTTCATATAATTTTCACAGGTCCCGAAATACTCTTTTGATATTTTCACCCATCTTAAAATGTAATGTTTGAGGTCACAGGCCATGCAAAAATGGGCATGGGGTGGGATTTGGCCGGTGGGGTGGTTTGCTGACCCTGGAATAGGATACAATATAGACTGTCAAATATGGGTGAATACAACCTCTCAAAGTCTGGTTTGAAACTCGAGTGCCATTATTTGAATTTCTTCTTTCCCTTTTTCTCTTGTTGTTCCTTTAATTATAATATGATTATATTTGCCATTATTGTTGCCTTAGTTACTATGGCTGCGTAACAAATTACCCCCCATCTCAAGGGCTTAACACAATTACTACATGGGTTTGACATATATATGTAATTTCTGACTCCCAAGTCCGCCGTGGTGTCACCTGACATCCTTCTGGGATCTGACCAAAGGTTTTACAGTCGCACCCATGGCTTCATCTTTAGACCATGTTTTCCTGATGTTTTCCCAGAAGCCTTTCTTAATAGTAACATGGTCTGTCATCTGGAGAGGCTGGCAACAAGGGACAGTTTTCTTGCTGGGTATCCAGCAAGCCCTGGTTCCTTTATTATGAACAATTCCTTCTTTAGTGTGTCTCTCTCATGGCTCATGTTATCGTATGCATCTGGGAAAGGCCAGGTGACACTTTCAAAGCTTTACCTGGTCATGTCCTTGGCTGAATCCCCAAATCCATTAGGTCCATTTTCTACTTTTCACATTAGCACAGAAACAGTGTTGCTCAACTTCCTGCCATTAGACATTAGTGGCAGTGCCCTCATTTCCTCCAGCATTTTTTTTTTTTTTTTAGATTTTATTTTTGATTGATCTCTATGCCCTAAATGGGCCTCCAACTCACAACCTCAAGATCAAGAGCGTGCTCTACCGACTGAGCCAGCCAGGTGCCCCTTCTCCAGCTTCTAATAGCATTTTTCCTCACTCTCCTTTGAACATCTCTGACTCTGGGACCCAGCACAGCAGAGGTGGTAGGAAGAAACTGTCTTCAAGACTTTTCAGTATCCTTCTCCTCAAGCTCTTTCTGGTTTCTGCCTGCTGCCCAGCCTTAAGGGCACAAGCTTTGGGATTTGTTATCATTTTCGGGTAACAAATTCTGCATTAGCTTGTACCCATTATGAATTTATTGCCTCTCAGTCCCAAATTCACTCTTTATGCCTGCTTTCTAGAAATGGATATGAATCCTTTCTTTTGCCAACTGGCAATGAAACTTTGTTCACAGAGGATGGTGGAGAGTTATTGCAGGAGGAAGTGGGTTTTGCTTCCTAGTTCCCACCTGTTACATGGTCTGCTGCTTGCCCAGGGCCTCGCTCCTACACCAGGCACGGCTTCCCCACCCCCATCGGGCTCCAGCAGCAAGCACCAGCCCCCCCTTCCCCTGGCATGCCTCTTGAATGTCCTCAGGGAGAGACCTCTCCAAGAACAGCTTTCCAAGAAAAGCTAGAAGATGGATTTCCCACAAGTTCCAGAGGGCAATTTCAAGCGAGTTCTGCTAGCACAACAGGGCAATGTCTCTGCTCTTTAGTGAGCCCTTCAGGCTGTGCCCTTTACAGCAAGGTCTGGGTCTTTGCTAGGGGTGGGGTGAGGGGTGGAGGGCTCTTCCTTCTGTCCTTATCTCTGTCCTCACTTCCTAAGGTGCTGTATCAGCCCTCGGGGTGGTGGTGACTGCCCCTTACATCTGCTATCCTTATAGTCCTTAGAATTCTCTTTATTTTTTCCTAGCCAAATCCTCAGTCCTCCAATCTCCCCTGTAGTTAATAATTCTCTATATTAAAACTTTCCTGGTGCATTACCAGATAAATATGTTCTGGGGATATAATGTAAAACATGTCACTATAGTTAGCAATACTCAATTGTACATTTGAAAATTGCTGAGAGAGGAGATCTTAAAAGTTTTCATCACAAGGAAAAAATTGTCACAGTGTGAGGTGCGGATGTGACCTCGTTATTGTGGTCATCATTTTGCAATATATGCATATATCAAATCATCACCTTCAACTTACAGAGTGTTGTATGTCAATTATATCTCAATAAAACTGGAAAAATAATTTAAAAATAAGCAAGCAAGCAAACAATTTTTCCTGGGAAATTACTGCGTGGTTTCTCTCTCCTGATTGGACCAAGATTGATTCCTACGTGCCAACTCCATAAAAAATCATATTACAACTTAATGGCTTAACTTACACAACAATGATCATGTCTTCTCTCACAGACTTGGTTAGGAATTTGGGCAGAGCACAGCAGAGCACAGCTTGTCTCTGCTCCTGATTTCTGGAGACCCGACTGGAAGACTAGAAGGCTGGGGCAGGAAGTCACCTACTCACGTGTCTGCCAGTTGCTGCTGGCTGAGGGCCGGAGACCTCAGTTCCTCTCTACAGGGTCCCTCCCTGTGGGCTTTCTTGCAGCATGGTACCTTGGTTCTGAGGACCAACGTTCTGAGGGAAAGCTGTTGGAAGCTCTGGTGAGCTCGCCTGGGGAGTCCCACAGCATCGATGCCAGCACACCACAGATCTATCCAGATTCAATGAGAGGGAACACAGACCCCTACCTCTGGAGGGAAATGTGTCAAAATCACTCTAAAGGAAGAGCACATGGGATGAACTACGTTGCCATGGCCATCTTTGGACAATGCAATCTGTCACAGGCTTTTTATGGCTGAACTCAGAAGCCCCTACTACCTCAGATTTCACTTATCCAATTTCCCCTGAACTTGTAAAGAAAAACTCAAGAAAATAAATTAATAATAAAGAGGTGTTAGGAAATATTCTACCCAGAAGTTCATGAAATATCGACTGTGCTGTGCAGGAACCAATCTATCAAAGACAAGTGGATTATGGCATCTTTTCAGAGGCAATTCCATATTCACATTACATTTTAATAACATTCATTTTCAAGTATCCCAGATATTTTAAACCTATATTCAGAAGTTTTCACTTCATAGAAAATAGATACATAAACTTCAAACAGGTATAGGAAGCCTTATGCGAAAATTCAACATATGCAAATACCAAAATATACACTTAATTTTGCATACTGTTGTAATTGCACTGCTGAAATATAGTCACATTTAAAAAGTAACATCTACAAATAATAACTTAATATTCAAGAAATATTTCCCACTCAATTTTAGAGTCACAGATGAAGAAATTAAAATTAATTTTAAATTAGATTTAAAAGTGATGTCTACAAATTTAAGTGTCCTATAGATTTAGACCCTGGCCGTCTAATAGAAACCTGCTGAGACTTATTTACCGGGATGTTACATTGCTTTTCTCCTTCACAGTTTAATCGGGAAATACTAGTTGCAACAAGGTTATTTCTTTTTCTTTCTCTTTTTTTGGCTACTTCATTTCCACAGTCACTGAAACATATTTTTTCAGCCATAAAAGGCAAACCTGTTTCAGAAGAGCTGCTGCCCCCACCCCCACCCCCCGGGCGAGTGACCTGGTGGAAAAGCCTCCGAGGGCTCTAGAGGAAGGAGGGACAGGCTCACTCCGCAGCGCCCGAGCGACCCCGCGGGGCAGGAGAGCGAGCTGGTTCCGAACCGTGTGCGGGGATGCGGGCGGCGGCATCTCAGGCTGGGTCGGTCGAGAACAGGAGGAATGCCTCGGAATGCACGGAGCAGGTCTCTGGACGACGACCCCCTCCGTCCAGGGCAGTGGGGAAGGTGTTTGCTCGCTGAGTCTCCGCCGACCCTGGAGCAGCCTGCTGCGGGGCCTGCAGGGCGCGGGTCCGAGTCGCAAGGATCACGGTGACGGCCTGCGGTCCAGGTGCCAGGTGGGGTCGCTGCGAGCACCCGGGTCTCCAGGCCTGTAGGAACGGCTCGGGTCCGCAGCGACGCGGTGCTCCGCTGTCTACGTTTCTGCATCAGAATTGGGAACTCCCGCCTGGTCCGCCAACCCCAGCGAGAGTCGGTCTCCGCGACTCCGGGGCGCCCAGCGCGAGGGCAGAAGCCTAAGTAAGAAGCTTTAGAAGGCGGCTGCCGCGGTGTCAGGATGGCCGAGTGGTCTAAGGCGCCAGACTCAAGCACCTGCTTCCCGCGCTGGGGCTTCTGGTCTCCGCATGGAGGCGTGGGTTCGAATCCCACTTCTGACATTTGCAGTTTTGTTCCTCCTGAACACCCCGACTCTGGACGAGGGGGCAAGTTCCCAACCAGAGACTATGGGATGTTTTCAGGGACATATGGCCGCAGCCCCCAGCGCCGTCAGAGCTCCTCTCTTCCCAGCAAAAGGAACCACGCCTTGGGTCCTGGCTCTGTGCTGTAGAAAACTACTGAAGTCTTCACTGTTTTCCCGCATGCGGAAAAGAAGCTGTTATGAAGTTCTGTCAAAAAGTTCCCTTTACTCCTTCTAAACTGCGAGGGAAAGCCCCTCCCAGTGAGGACACCGTTGAAAATGTTTAGGTCAGCAATAGCAGAGAAATGGCCGTGATGTTAAAATAAACCAAACCAACAGCTCCCTTTGAGATTTTATCTCAGAATTATGTGATTTAGATGTCTTTTCTTTCATTTTTTTGAAGTTAAAAAAATGCATCTTATGAAGTTCTACATAACTTGGTCTTAAAATTAAGATCTTAGATTTTTGCATGTTTGCTTTTAAACGAGTTTGCCTTCCTGTATGTATAGCCTTCGGATTACTAGTCAGCAGTGTCTCTCCTGGGGATGTACCCCGGCGACATTCCAGCTCAGCTCCATGACTGCCTTGTCTAGTATAGTCTTCATAGCATTTTTCTTCTTTTTTCAAAATTGAGATATACTTGACACGTAATGTTGTATGTACAACATAGTTCTGTCTGGTCACATAATTACCATTTCTTCTAGAGCTGAGAACAGTTAAGATCTAGTCTCTTGACAAGTTCAATGTTTATAGCACAACTTTGCTGTCCATAATCACTGTACCGTGTATTAGATTTCCAGGAAGTGTTTAGCTACTAGTTGCAAATATGTACCATAGAACAATCTCTCTCCCATTCCCCTTCTTCCACCTCCCGGTGTCCACCATTTTACTCTCCGCTTTCACAATTTTTAAATAAAAAATTCAACCTATAAGAGATATTACGTAGTACTTGTCTTTCACTCTCTGACTTATCTCACTTAGCATAATATTCTCAGGGTCCATCCGTGCTGATTCAAATGGCAGAATGTCCTCTTTTCTCATGGCTAAATACTATTATATATATAATATACAGAGATATAGATATATCTATATTCTATATATAATTGAAGAGTATATATAGTGATATATAATTTGATAGTTTATGTATAAATATACATATAAAATATATTATATATCTTACATCTTTATTATATATATATATATTATTACATATCTTACATCTTTATCCATTCATGCATTGACAGATAAAGTTTGCTTCCATATCTTGGCTATTGTGAGTAATACTGCAATAAACATGGGAGTGCGTATGTCTCTTCAATACTCTGTTTTTATTTCCTTTGAATAAAATACACAGAAGTGGGATTTCTGTGTCATATGATAGTTCTATTTTTAATTTTTTTGAGGAACCTCCACACTGTTTCCAGTGACTGCACAGTTTACACTCCGACCAACAGTGTAAGAGGGTTCCCCTTTCTCCACGTCCTCCCAAACACGTGATCTCTGGTCTTCTTGATGACAGCTATTCTAACAGGTGGGAGGTGGTATCTCATTGTGGGTTTGATTTGTGTTTCCCTGACAGTGAGGTTGAGCACCTTTTCATGTACCTGCTGTGCATCTGAAAGTCTTTGGAAAAAATGTCTATTTAGTTCCTCTGCCCATTCAAAAATCAGATTGAGTGTTATTAAGTTATTAAGTTATATGAATCTTTTGTTATTAAGTTATATGAATCTTGTTATTTTGTTATTAAGTTATATGAATCTTTTACAAATTTTGACTACTAACCCCTTATTCAATACGTGGTTTCAAAATTTTTCTCCCATTCTGTTGGTTGTCTTTTATTCTGTGCAGGAGAATAGCTTCTTTTTTAAAGAACAATATCAAACACTTTATAGATCTATATGTTGGGGGGGAAGAAAGGGTTGGATACCAGGCATGACATGGAAAAACAAGCATCAGAGTATTACTGAGAGTGACCTTTATGGACTAATAACAAAAGTGAGTCATGGACAGCCAAGCATGATTAATGTACTTCTTTGAATTCAAAACCTCCCTCCCCCTTCACCAGATTATTAAATTCCATGTCTTACACTCTCCTTCTCACTTCTACAAGTGTATAACCACCTACCACTCTTTCCTGCTCTACCTTTCCTCTGAAATGATGAAATTCTAAATTATTTTTCTCTGTATTCTCCGTTTGTATCTTTTTCATTGTTCTGAATTGGGACTGTTTATTTTTCTGTTACTGACTTTGCTTTCTGTGTTTCAAAGCATCCACGGTATATTTGGGACTAGATAGGAAACCTTCAAAAATAGAATAGAATAAAAATCCTTTGGCAACGTTTGCTTCCCTTTGTAAAGTACCCAACACCTGCTCAAGGCAAGGAGTACGGGCTTCTCGCTCCCTCGAGCCAGGAAACTGTTCTGAGCTTGATGGAAATGTGCAAGCAGTGATCTGAGTATTTGCCCCCTCCCCCAATGTGTCATTTTGTACTAATCCTGGACAATGACAACATAAGGTATGTTGATATTACTTTTAAAGCAAAAGGGGAAACCAGAAAATGTGTGTATTTACTCCCATGATATATCTTTCTCAGTAATATAAAAACACAAAGGCTGTAAATCTCTTCTAGCAGTTGTATTATTGATTCTGTTTTGTTTCTTTCAGTTTCTCTCTGTGGGGAAAAGCAGTGAATTTCCCAGTAATTTTGTAACAGCTCTCCTGGTTGGAGTGCTTAAAGGTTAACTTGCTTCAGGCTTATGTGCTCCTTGCTTGCTGACCTAAGTCCCTTGATCTGTAGCAGAAATAACCTACTTTCCTTGGGATTGGCAGACCCGTGGCCTTGAGGAGTGAAGGACCAGGCTGTCCCAGAAGATAAGGCCTGACTGCACTTGAAAACAGCTGTCACGGAGTCCAGCAAGTCTGTTCAGGGTCATGTCCACATATAAGTAACAGCCTGGACACCTGCTTCTCCTGCATGTAGCCCCCCTCCCTTTCCCCCCTGCCTTCCCTTTACAGCCCTCCAGCATCACCTGGACAGGCAAGATGGTCTCTGAGACATTAGTCCATCATCTTCCCAGGTTGCTGGCTTCCCTTTCCCATCCTCACTGGTCTCTGAGTACTGATTTTCCAGCAGCCAGCAGCCAACCTAAGTTGGAACCAGATCTCTGTCCCATAACGGTTTCCTCAGTGGAAAAGCCTAGGACAGATGCGTGGGAGCCTCTTCAGCTGAGCTACCACTCATGAAAGCCTGGGTCTTTCTCGTTCTCATGGCCAGGCAGGAGACTGGCCTGTACTTTCCCCACCGCAAGGCAGACAATGTAGCATCTTCCTCCTGACCACGGAATCTGGCTGCACGTGTCTCCCAGGAAAGGGAGGTCTTTCTGGTTACCTCGTATCTTTTGTTTTGTTTTGTTTGTTTTTAAGATGAGTTCCCAGGCTTCGTTAAGGTCACCAGGTTGGCAGAGCAAGTCATGACTTTCTGGTGAAAATCGCTGCCACCTTCTCTCCAGGAAGAGGGGTCACTGGTGGCTCTGCGATGTTTAAATGCGCCCAACAGGGTGTGGAAACACGCAGGTTCTCTAATGGAGAATTTTCGTTGGTCAGCTGCGTGGCTGGGGTGCGAGAGATGCCTTCGGATGTGCTGTAGGCGCGGTGATGCTGCCTGTGGAGGGGTCTGGTGGGGGGAGGGGAAGGACGAAGTAACGGAGGGTGCTGCCCTCGTGCGGGGAAATCGAGATGGGGCTGCGCAGGCGGGGAGAGCTGGAGGAGTCTCGAGGGGGAAGAGTGAGACCTAGGACCTAAAGGTGAAAATGTTTGAGGAGTATGGCAAGAACAAAAATGAACCATGTCAGAAGTGGGATTCGAACCCACGCCTCCATGCGGAGACCAGAAGACCCAGTGCGGGAAGCAGGTGCTTGAGTCTGGCGCCTTAGACCACTCGGCCATCCTGACACGACACGTGGGGCGTGTGCGAAGTAACAACTGTCAATGATCAAACACCCTCCATCCAGGAAGGGAGCGGGGAGCTATTTCTAGCAGGGGCAGGAGCGAGCAGGTGTTCGGCACCACCTGCAAAACCCAAAGCTGGGACCCGACGAGTTCTGCGGGGAAACTGAGTTGGCGAGCGAATGAACGCAGCTCTGAAGTCCGACACCCCTCCGGAGGTCTTTCTCCGGCTGCCCCCCAACCCTGCTGGCCGAGACTTGCAGGACTGGCCTTGGGCGTGGGGGCTGGGGATGCAGGTTTGATCTGCGGCTCTCCCCCCATGTTCTCAGACTGTCCCGCCACAGTACCTCACAGTACTTTATCTCAACAAGTTTTATTAGTGCGGGGCCTGAAATATCCCCGTACACTAGTATTTTCAGCAACTTAACAATCGCCCGCCCACCGTGGGTCATGGCTCCCTCAAGATGCCGTAGACATCCCAATCAGGACTTCTTTCTCCTTCTCTCTTTTAAACTCTCAAAACACACTGGCGTCATCAGACGAAAAGCTGATAACTTCACTTTTAAACAAATTTAAAATGAACACAGTGTCGAAGATTTCATATATCTCACCAATTAATGCGTAAAGTGATAGAAATGCTTCAAAGGAGATATGAAGAACAGACGACAAGCAATCAGAAAGGATGAAATAAATTTGCTCAAAGAAGCAAAACTGGTTAATATCCTATAGGGCAATAAAACTCAATGTTTGGGGTTATCTCTTCTACTGGGCAAAATTGTATCTCAACTGAGCAAAATCCTTTGTGCTGATATAAACAAGAATCACTTGCATTACTGTCACTTTCTGTAAGTTAACTTCTACCATCATAGAGTTCTAGAACAGACTAGCGGATAGAAAGTCAGTTAAATGTGCACATTCCTGTAAAATCAGGTAATTCCCAGAGGGTCTGCTAGACAATGCCCAGCACTTCACTAAGGTAAGGACCCAATAATTTCTGTTGTCCATTTTTAAGTCTTTGACAATTTTTTTTCCGACATATATGAAATTTTAGATAAGCTGTTTAACTGTAAGCTAATCAGCAGAGTGTTAGTGGAGTTGGAGACATGTTTGATCAGGTCAGTCCTGACTCTTATCTTAGTTTACCTATTTATAGAACTGGGGATATATGTATTTAATTGCAGTACTGTGGTCAGGTGGAACATTTTAAAACCTTTTATGCTTTCCTTAGTTTACATGCTTTAGAAGGGGAGCAGAATATGCCACCCAGGCTGTGCCACTTTGGCATTGGGACCCAACTGCCTGAAAGAATTTAGATAGAGGGCCTGGTCCAGGAAGAGAACTATTAGCAGAGATAACTACAAAGAGTATGGGCCAGCTGTGGTAAGCTGAGGGGAGCTAGCAGGGCCTGTTTGTTCAAAGTCCTCCCTGTGTCCCATTGTCTTGCCTGGCATGACAAACATTTGTTTACCAAACATTTGTTCTTCCCATCTTCCTGTGAATTGTCTTCCTTCTCTTTGAAACCCCAGACCTCCATCCCATTCCTTAGCTCAGGGTGGCATATAAGCCAACTTTCCCTTCAGTCTCTTATCTTTGGGGCTCTCGTAGGTAAGAAATTAAATTTGTTTTTGTCCTATAGATCTGTTTTATGTCAAACTAATTAATAGACTAGCCAAAAGAATCTAGAAGAATAGAAGGAAAATTTTCCTCCCCTACACTTTCTAATTGTTGTATGTTCTCCAGATTAATAAAAACAATGTATTCTTCTTTCTTCTTCCTTTGTTCTGAATCTTTTTTTCTGTCCCTCCCTCCTTGATTATTTAAAATACCAGATGTATGTATTGTGAAAGGAATTCAAAATCAGCAGAGGCTCTAGAAGGCACGTGATATTTGTTTCTCAAGCCCAATACAATATGCAAGTCAACTGAAACAGTGAAAATCTAGCAGACCAGAGATATAGCCAGGGTCGTTAAAGACTCCACAATTGGATTGATGGAGGTAACTAACCCCATCCTGCTAGAGTAGGCAGTTAGTTAGGCTCTAACAGGATGCCTGGGGCCAAAAAGAGGATGTTAGAGACTGGTCCTGGTAGCACTCCAAAACAAAACCACAAGAAGCCAAACTGCGTTAGACAGGCCCAAGACAAAGAAGGCAGGTGGAAACCCTGACCAAGTAAGGGTGAAAAGTCATGAAACCAAAAAAATCCCCTCCCCACGTAATAAATATTCCATTCCCTCATTAACAACTGTCAGTAAAAGATAGTAACCCAAACCCTGAATGGGCAACTCTCCCTCGAGCTCACTTGCTTTCACAATGTCTCAAGTGTACTCTCACCTTAATAAACTTTCTACTTGCTCCTCTCAACTGTCGTGTCCTTGAATTCTTTCTTGTGGCAAGAACCAGGAGCTTCCTGAGGCTGGGCTGGGCACAGGCCTCAGGGCCCAGGGTCTCCCAGTCCACCCAACACCACTTTCTGCCCTACCATTCCAACTGCAGACCCAACAGGAAGAGAGGGACTTCACCTTGCAAATGGATACTATTCTACTCTTCCAGCCACAGGAAGAGACGCTTTCTTCATCAACCCCCCCCACCTCAGCTCAGCCAATGAGAAGTCACCATACTTGAACTCCCAGTTTATTCCAACGGATTTTAGTTTGTAACTGTCTTCCCAACTTACCCCTCTTCTCCTTATAAGAGCTCTGGATTTGCCTATGGTTTTGCCATAGCCTGTTTGTTCCAGATTGCGATTCTCTTTTATTCCCAAATAAACCCATCTTTTGCTGGTAAAATAATTGGCAGTTTTTGTTTTTAAGGTTAACAGTCTCATTCAATGCTGAGATAATAAACATCTTTATGATTTAAAGGCCTTTAAAAATAATTGTTCAAAATTTAATTTGTGTGTCACTACTCATAAACCGTATTCAGAACCTCAAGGGAGAGAGAACAGCTTGGTCCCTCTGGTGCTGGAATGTCATCTGTGGCTCCTCTAACAGCTGGGGCAGAACTGTGACTGCCACACGGGCCTTCTACATACGATCTTTAAGTTTCTGAATAGAAATGGAAAGACAGTTTTGAAGCTAACGATGAGGCGTGAGGAGCGAGCTACAGACATGAGATATTTGTGGCATACGCCCTGGACTCCAGCTAAATACAATGCCCACAAAGCATGAGCAACACACCAGGCCTCAGGGCGGTTTTGCTGGAATAAGATACCTCTGCCCTGAGCTTTAGAATGGTCTTGTGGAGGGCCACTCACAACACCACAACCCACCACAGCTGGATCTCACCGCACTTCCAAACCTTCTCTTCTAGGTTTTCCTGGAGGAACACTCACTTAGGACTGAAAGTTACTGGCTTCCAGGACCAGAGGCCAGTGGTCTCTTTCGGAATGAGGTATTTATTTATTTACTTATTATGTTAATGCTGCTGGGAGGTTATTCGGAGTGAAACCATCCTGGGGAACTCATGACCCCATGGCTTCGTCTTAGGAGGTCCACACAAATTCTGCAGGCTCCTGTAGCAGAGAAAATGAAAGAGTAGAACAGCCGCCCGCAGATTTCAGAGGGAAAATTGAGAAGGACAGAGCAGCTCAGAATTTCCTGAGGCTGGAGTTTATGCAATAAACGTCGCACTTGATTTGGAATGTTGGTGGCCAGGCTCATCTCAGGAAACTAGTGTTTGCTCTGCCCTTGGACAGCAATCATTTCTCGTTCCTTAAGAAGTTTGGAGTATTGATAACCTGTCTTTGTAAAAATCCATTTAAAAATTTACCTCTCCAGTAGAGAGCGCCTTGTACGTTCAAGACTTCTTTTTTCTTTTTAGCTTTAGAGCAGTCCAAATCATACAAACGAATATGACGTATAACCATGAAGCTGGAAGGAGAGAAGTCTGGTTTTGATTAAGTAGGCAGCAGGTGGCCATGGGCTCAGGTGTGAACAAAGATTCCAGCAAGGTGACAGCACCTTGGGCTCTGACAGCTGTAAGGCCAAGTGCCTGGAGGGAAAAAGGAAACTCCCTGCACAAACTGAGAGGAGGCTTCAGATACTTTTGTGGAAGAGAGAGTTTTTCAAGGATGCTCTGGGAGCATCCTTGGAAGGTGGGAGAAAGAAGAGACAGTGTCTGAGAGGGACAAGTAGGAAGGCGCAGGCAAAGGGTGTTAGTTAAGTAAGGAAGCTTTAAAAACAGCTTGGCAGGATTCTTTGTCCGGAAGAACCAGGCTTCGCTGACAAGAGCGGGTCCACGGACATAACTAGAAAGCGACCCGGGCCTGTTTCCCCCGCTCCATGGTCCATAGATCAGGTGGTTATAACACACCACAGACCGTCTCACGCACACCCACTCAGTGCGGAGACTAGAAATTGGAGATTTCTTGTAGTCAGGACGTCCCAGTGCACGGGAAGAGGGCACGGAGCCTCCCGCGAGTCTCGTGCGGTCCCCACTTCCCTGCAACCCTGCGAGTGACTGTTCCTCCCCTGTCGCCGAACCGCGTGCCCTACTGTCCCCACAGTGACAAGCCGCGGGGAGCCCCGCCCCCGCCTGCCCCTCCTTCTGCCCGGCCCTCGGCCCGCCCCCAGCCCCTGCCTCGCCCCTCCCCTGCACCGCTCCGCCGAGATCGCCCTCTGCTCGGGAGCCCGGTACCCCGGCTCTGCCCCCACGCCCTCGTCCCCTCCGGGGTCGCGGAGCGGCCAGGCGGCCCAGCTTCGGGTCCGCGAGCGCGCTGGTGGAGGCGCGGGAGATGCTAGTTTTGAATCCACCCCTAGAAACCCGTGGGGGAAGCCCTAACCGGTGAACACCGAGCTCCCGAGAAAGGGCTTCAGTTCAGATTCTGGGTTTTCTTGCGTACGTTGAAAGGCGCAGACGTCTCAGCGATTTCTTGCAGGCGGCAGGTCTGAGGAGGCAATGTGGGGTAGACCCGGGTGGGAGGCCGAAGTGGAAGAGCGGGTGCAAGAGAGGAAAAAGGAATAGTGGCATTCTCGGAGGACCGTCCTAAGGACAGACAAATGTGTGAGAATCAATACGAGAGGTCTGATAGGTAGCAGAGTGGCGCAGCGGAAGCGTGCTGGGCCCATAACCCAGAGGTCGATGGATCGAAACCATCCTCTGCTACAACGTTTTACTGCACGCTTCTTCTCTCCAAAGTTCCAAAATTCAGCAGCCAGGGGAAACCAAGCCCCAAGCATTCGTGGCCGTGACACTACTGCTTCATATTTCTTGTTCTTTCGGATCTCGTTGAAAATTGGCCATTATCAAAATTGTGTCTTTATTCACATTTTTAAAGCTCACAACTTACTGGGCAACAACGCACCATCTTATTTACTGTCCATATGCACCGACTCTCCCCCTGCTTCTTTGCCTCTGCAGAGGGCTACCATGTCTCAGGAACGAGCGAAGGCCTCCAGTGACAGGGGCCGCACGCCTTTTCACCTGCCTGGTCCTTCCTGCCTTTAAATGCCGCTCAAGATAAAACGTGGAATTAAAAAATAGAGCAAGTGGATCCAAGCGGACTCCCGTGCGTTGTGGCGAGGGGCGGCGCATTATAGGGTTCACTTCCGTGGAAGGACGGACGAGTAGGCGCAAAGATGGCAGAATTGGTAGAGGGGAGGCTGGACAGGTGAGGGGGACAGAAGGAGGCCAGGGAGACGGGGAGAGGGTGAAGGAAAGGAGCGTGGAGGAAAGGTGAGGAACGACAAGGACGGAATTGCAGAGCTGCGGGTTTCCAGGGAGTTAGGGTCCCGGACAGAAGCCCCACTCAGGAGAGGGTGTCACGTTTGTCTGTCCGTTGCTCTGCCGTTAACATCCCAGGACCCTCCAATATCCGAAAGAAAACACTGTTGGAAAGGACAGGAAGCGAACCTCCTGTCTTGCGCCACAACCTTCCGTCTTTACCCAAGGTTTGGCTCTCCTGAGATTCTTCCCAATTACCGCAGCCATTGGTGGAACCGACACTCCACCCTCCCGGTGAGCAGCCGGGTGAGGGACCTGCGAGTCCCCTGGAAGGCCGGCTCGAACGGCTCGGTCCGCAGTCCTTACTGGCAGGAATATTCATTCCCTCCCCAGTGGGTCCCACCGCGTTCGGAGCCACTTTCCTGTCATTCCTCCTGCAGTAAATACCACCCAGTAATTGTGGAAGGAAGAAAGGCAGGGCTCAAGGCCATCAAGCTCAGGTGTACGCCGCCGCTGGGGTGTGTGACCGGCGCGCCTGGAAGACGCTGGTAATTTCTGAAATCAGGAACAGAACTAGGGCTTCTTGGAGCTCTTAGTTATATATAATGAAGTGAGGAAGAGTCCAAGAGGCCTGGGTAGCTCAGTCGGTAGAGCATCAGACTTTTAATCTGAGGGTCCAGGGTTCAAGTCCCTGTTCAGGCGAAAACCAGTCCTTTTATCTCAGAACTAGGTAAGTGGAGCTCATGTAGAATGTCTCTGCAGTGGGGTATCCCTAACAGCCAAAACAGACAAGGGCATATCCCTGAAATGGTTTATGTTCTAGTGTTTCATTAATATACCTCTTCCCAGAGTTAACTAAAACACGGTCCCACGTTTCCAAGAAGAATTGAACAAGGGCATAATGTAAAAATAATACACTAGTGACGGAATTACTAAGACAGCCATTTGAAAGTTCCCTTGACGTGATTCATTAATCTTGGAATGGCAGGGGAGCATTTGGAGGGGGACCCGACAAGAATTTAAGAGAACAATGGCTCTGTCCCGTCTGTCTCTGAGGTTCCCCACAGTTTGGATGGACTCTTTCTACATCGAAAATTTGTGGCATCTTAAAAGCCCCTGGCTGTAAGAGCCATATTATGCAAACACATTTTGAAATGGTCTTAGCTATCTTTTTTGTCTTTACATTTAAAAGTTGCTGTTGTTATCCAGGGATCTGGATTATGGTTAAAGACCCTGATCCTGGGCTCCTAGCGCATGGTTTCTGTGGGCAGAGTGTTAAACCACGAGGCTGTGAAACAAAGATACTGAGAATTCAGTTTCTGTAATTCTTTATGCTTTTAGCCTGATGATGTGAAGTATAAACACTGCACTTAAGTTCATTGTGTTAGTTCTCTCCTTCTTCGTTGTTATATTATTAGTTTGAAATAATCAGATGTGTGCCATTTTGAATCTCTACCCTGTCCTTGTTCATCTTATTTATGATTTTTGTATGCACAAGAAAGATAACATCATTCTAAGTCAAAACTATGCAGAGAGATATACTGAGAGAAATGTCACTCACCCCAGTGCTTCCCTCGCCTTTCCTCCGTCTCTCTCCGCTCACTCCCACCTGCTCTCTGAGGGTCGACAGTCTCTCCAGCTTCCGGTTTATTCTTCCTGTATCTCTTTTTGAATAAACACACAGATACATAATTTTTAAATGTCCTCTTCTTTCTTAGGCTAAAGATAGTATACTTGATTTTTTAAGTATACTTTTAAGCACTTAATTTTTTCAGTTACTGATAGATGCTAGATATTGCTCTGTCAGTTCAGAGATCTTCCCTGTTCTTTTTTATATTTTTGCCGCTGGATAAGTACTCCATTGTGTAGAAGTAACACCTCTTTTCTAGAGCTTTTAGGTTGTTTGCAATTACAATGTCGCAATGCTGCAACAAATCAGTAGACACACGTGTATTTTCATTCTGTTGAAGGTGGATTTTCAGGGTAAATCACTAGATTTGAGATTGTTGGAAGAACTGATGAGTGCATATGCAATCTTGTTAGATAAACCCAAATTCCCCTCTATAAAGGTTGTATCGATTTGCATTCCCACCAGCAATAAATAAGACTGCCTGTTCCCCAGAGCTTTGACATATTTTTAATTCTTGCAAATCTAAAAGCAGAAAAATGACATCCCAGTTTGGTCTTAACTTGCATTTCTTTACCTATTAGAGAGTTTGGACACATATTCATATCTATAAGGGCCCTTTTTCTATCTTTAAAAAGATTGTTAACATCTTTTGACTATTTTACTATGAAGTTTTGGCATTTTTTTCAATTGCTAATTGCTAATAAGTTGTTAATTGTTTATCTCTCTATATTAGGGATATTAATACTTTATCTGATACGTATTGCAAGTACTCTTTCCTCCTCTCCTCCTCGCCCCAATTTGTAAGCTGTTTTTAGCCTGTTTATCGCATTTTTTGAAATGTCAACATTTTTAGATATTTAGATATATCAAATTGCAGTGCTCACAAATGAATAGACATTTAGCTCAGTGCAATAAAATACCAAGTTCAGAAATCAACCAAATCACATAAGGACCTTTAGTATATGATAGAGAATGCACTTCAAACCACAGGGGCAAAGGTAGGCTTTTTGATGAATAGTTCAGGAACAACATTCCTAGAATTGGAGAGAGTCAAGGCCTTGCTCCAGATGAGGTTTCAGCTTCAGAAAGTGCTGTGGCTGGTTTGTCTTCGTCCAGACCACTCAAAGTTTCTCCATTTCAGCAATGAGGTGGTTTCACTTTCTCATCATTCTGTGTTCACTAGAGTAACACTTCTGGTTTCCTTCAAGAACTTTTCCTTTGCATTCACCACTTGCCAACTGTTTGGCACAAGAGACCCGGCTTTCAGCCTATCTCAGCTTTCGACATGGCTTCCTCACTTGACCAATTCTAGCTTTTGATTTAAAGTGAGAGACATGCCATTCCTCCTTTCACTTGAACAACTAGAGGCCTAATTTCAATATTGTTTTGTCTCAGGGAATACAAAGGCCCAAGGAAAGGGAAAGGATGGGGAACAGCCAGCCAGTGGAGCTGTCAGAACACACACAACATTTATGAATTAAGTTCACTCTCTTATTTGGGCACGGTCATGGCACCTCAAAACAATTACAACAGTAATATCAAAGATCACCAAACACAGGTTGCCACAAATAGAATACTAATGAAAGAGTTTGAAATATTGTTAGAAGTACCAAAACGTGACATGGGGACATGAAGTGAGCAAATGCCATTGGAAAAATGGTGCCCGCAAGCTTGCTCAACGCAGGGTTGCCGCAAACCCGCAGTTTGTAAAAAAAAACAATAAAAGCAATAAAGCAAAGCTCAAGAAAGCAAAGTATCCATGTGTATCTTGTGAGGACTTTCCTAGAAGACAAATTGTTGATTTGTTGGGTTATGTAAATGTTTAACTATTTGAGGTTATGACAAACTTTTTCCAAAGCTATAAAAATGGACACCCCTGTCTTAGTCCACTGGGGCTACCATGACAAATGACTATGGACTGGGTGACTTATAGGCAACACAAATTTATTTCTCAGCTTTAGAGGCTGGAAAGTCTGAGATCAAGGCGCTGGCAGCTTCAGTCGTCCGATGAGAGCTTCCTGGTTCATATACCACTGTCTTCTCACCGAGTCCTCACAGGGCAGCAGGACAGGAGAGCTTTCGGGGGTCACCTTTAAAGGGCACTAATCCTATTCAGTAGGGACTAACTCATGACCTAATCACCTCTCGAAGGATCCACCTCCTAATACCATCACACTGGAGATCAAGATTTCAGCATACCAATTTGGGGTACGCACACATTCCGTGCATAGCGTTCTGCTCCCCGTCATTCAATCTGAGACCAAGGGCCTGAGAGCCAGGACTGCCAAAGGGCAGGAGATCCGTGTTCCAACTCGAGCAATCAGGCAGGAGGGGCTGAATTCTTTCTCTGCCTTTTTGTTCTGTTGAGACTCTGGAGGGTTTGAATGATGGTCACCCACATTGTGGAGGGCAAACGGCTTTAGTGAATCCACTTATTCAAGTGCTAATTTCATCCAGAAGCACCCTCACAGACACACCTAGAAACAACGTTTAGCCAAATATCTGGGTACCCTGTGATCCAGGCAAAATAACACGTGAAATTAACCCTCATACTCTCTTTGGGCAGTGTATAAAAGGATACCGTTTATTCAAATCCTCTCCAACTGTTGTTATTTTTGTACATTTAATTTTTATCCTATCAAGTGGAAGCGAGTTTATTGAGGAATGGCTTGCATTTTTGTATCACAATGAGGCTGAACATCTCTACACATGTTTGGATTTATACATTTGAATTTTCTCCTGAATTCTGGTTTATTTATTTATTTGCCCATTTTTCTATTGGGTTGATGTGCTTGACTTTTTCATATGTGGGAGTTCTTGATACATTTTTTTCTTTTTCTCTTCAGTTTCTTGCAATTGCAGTTACCCTTTCTCAGTGTAACTTGTTTTCATTTTAAGGGATAATTTGATTAAAAGAAACTATTCGTTTTATACGCACAAACCCATCCAAGTTTTCTTGAACCTGGTAGCATTTCTGTGTCTTATTTAACCAGTCTTTCCAATCTTTGCTGTTCCAATATGCATTCTCGTGAGGTGGCCTCACTTGTCTGTAGATCCTCGTCCTTCCTCCCCCTGCTTCTGCACCTCTTCATATCAAGAGGGCTCCACTCCTCAGGCTGCATTTCCCAAACCAACTTCCCACCTGTCTGCAGTTTAGTTGAGTGAATAAAATGCACTGATGGGACATTAGAGCACAGAAGGGACAGAGTAGCCGGGTAATTTCTACCCCTCTCTTTCTACTTTGGGCCACATCTCCTGCAGTAGCTACAGAGTCTCCTTGGCTTCCATTCTCAGTGTGATTCGATCTTGGGTCTGGATCATTCCAATCCCCCTCTGTTTCCAAAGGTATGATGGTACTTTGCTTTTCTTTCTTGGAAGCGTTTGAGGAGATCTTCATGGGTACAGAGCATGAACTTTTCGAATGTAAGTTACATTTTAGGAAAATGCTGAGATTGGATGATGAGTAGCAAAATAGGCAGCGCTCCCATGTCTGTGCTCACACCGATTCACGTCCCGTGCTCCTTCGTGCTCTGTAACGCAAAGACGCTGGACCATGGAAGCCTCATTCCCCAACTTGCTCAGTCAGGTGGCTTCTGGTTGGGTTTAAATCAATGTTCTGCGTTGGATGGAGGAGAGAAGCGAGAGAGAAAGCAGGCTTTGCTGACCACCACTTGGCCTTGGCTGTATCCCCTCAAGTCATCGAATGTCTTCAAGGCACATCTCCTGTGGTTTCAAGTTCTCCCAGGTAGCCTGGCCTTTGAGCCTCTTGTGGCTTTCCATGTAGATAGTCTCTGTTCCATTGATCACATCAGTTCTTCTATCATGAATGTAGCCACTTTACTATATTACATTTCTCTACATAGTTAACCTAGGACAGTGTAAACAGGTTCCTGATTGATTCATATATATGCTACCGAGAGTTTTAAAGTTTGTTGTTGACATTTATGTCCTTGATCTTTCTAGTGTTAGTCTTTATGCAATTTCATATTTCCATCCATGGGAATACAATATTTTTTCCTAGCTCCATCTATTAAATAGCTTGGATCTCCTCTGCACTGACATGCCACCACTGTCCATATACCAAATTATAGAAACACACAAATCTCTTCTGAGCGCTCCGTCCTATTTAATCAATCAATTTGAGGTTCAGTGTCAGTGCCTGTATTGTAATAATATTTTGATTCCTGGAGTGTCTAATAAGCTCTGCAAGCTTCTTGGCAACCCTCTCCTTATTTTTAGTAAAAGTGTCCTTGATATTATAGGCCCTACACACTTACATACAATTTTACAACAAAGTCTTGGAAATTTTATCAAGTTCTTGGAAAACATTGCTGGAACTTATATGGGAATTATATTGAATTCATAGATCAATTTAGGAAGAAATGATATCATTGAGATATTAAGTACCCCATCCATAAAATTATATACTTCTCCATTTATTTAGGTCTTTAATGTCTCTTTTGAAAATAGGTTATTTTGTCATTTTACCTTTTCTAATATTTTTACATACGCTGTATTTTTAGCAGTTAGTTATGGTCCTCATGTCATTTAAGAGCTTCGTTCTCTTTCTTTAGACAATCTCTTCTGCTTTTTAGTCCAAGCAACAATAACATAGCATTATACACTCTTCCTTCCCACCTCCCTTCCCTTTCACCCACAACCAGTTTTAATCAGCACGGTTCCAGCTCTTGGTGTATACTTTGGTACAATCAACTAAGTTTATGCATAAACACTTTATCTTTTATTCTTAATTGTAGGGGGTTAAATAGCATCCCCTGGAAAGTTGTGTCTATCCAGAACCTCGGAATGTGACCTTACTTGGAAAAAGGTTTTTTTTTGCAGATGTAATTAGTTAAATTAAGATGAGTTCATACTGGATTACAGTGGACCCTAAATCCAGTGACCGGAGTCTTTATAAGAGAGGACACACAGAGACAGTCAGAGGCAGAGACTGGGATGGGTGCAGGCCCAGGAGCCCCGAGGACTGCCCAGAGCCACAAAAGGCTGGGAAGAAGCCAAGAAAGCATCTTCCCTACAGCGTTCAGAGACAGCCTGGCCCCTGACATCTTGATCTCTGACTGCTAGTCTCCGGAACTGAGAGATCGCACATTCTGTGGTTTGTAGTGATTTGTTCTGAGGCTGTAGGAACTGTTGTTGTTCTCTCAGTACACAGGTTCATTTCAGTAATGGGCGTCCAGTATGCCTTCAGTTCTTTGCTACCTTGAGCTGCTATTTTGACTATCTCCTATGAAGCCCCCTGTGCAACTCAATGAGCTGGAATTTCACTGAGGAATATTCCTAATAGTGGACGTTCTGCAACTAAAAGCCTATGCAAAAATAAGAACTCATTTAATGCCAACGCTGCGAAATCTAAGATCTAGATTTTAAGAGTAAGGTCTTATCTGTATTCCATGTAGAAATTCATACATAACATGTGTGATTCTTACCATGACAAACCGAAACAGAGGAAGCAGCTCTAACTCAGAGTGGTCTGAGAAAGCACCCCAGGGGAAGGTGACCCTTGAGGCAAATCTAAAATAAGGAATGAACTTGAAGTGAAGAAGGAGGAAAGTTATTTTGGGGGCGGGGGACTTCTTAAAAATGTTTAATGCATTTCGAGCTGTTGAGGAACATGTCTTTGCTAGGAGTGATAAAACTATGTACGGCAGTGTCTAATCTTTGGTGGGTTGTGGTTTTTAGATTTTTGACGTCACACTGGGAAATCTGTTTTATAGAATTTTATAACAAATGACTCTTGGAGAGTTGGGTGAATCTCCCAGGAATTCCGTGCACGGAAAACAAAGGTCAGGCCCGAACGTGTGAATGCCTCTACAATCAAAACCGCGCCGGCGCTTACACGTTCTCCTCGTTAGTATAGTGGTGAGTATCCCCGCCTGTCACGCGGGAGACCGGGGTTCGATTCCCCGACGGGGAGGGAACAAACGGCTTTCTTTTTGCCTCCGCCCTTTTCAGAGTAACACACTTTCCGGGGGTGGCTCCCTAGATTTGAGGCCGTCCTGCTCCGATTCCATCTCTTGATTTAAGGCGAATTCCCGCTTGTTGGTTTACTCCCCGCCTTCGCAGGGCATCCAAGGCCACTTTCCCTCTGGGACCCTGACTGCGCCCTGGAATCTGCAGGATGTTGCGCCGCGAACTCGGATCTGCACCCGTCGGGGGTGCGCGGGGGCGTCCTTCCCCGCGGCCGTGTGTGCAGGTGCTGCGGCCGCGCCGGCTGCGGGAGGACATGCTTGCGGCCGCCGGGGACCGACACCTGCCGGGACAGGTAAGCTGACGCAGGGCGGTGCTGGGAGCACCCGGAGCGCGGGGCGCGGCGTGGCGGGCAGGGCGGCGCTGGGGACGGAGCCGGGTGGAGGCCAAGGGGCGGGAGCGAGAAGCAGCTTCGTGGTCGCGGAATTACAGGTGTGTCATTCGTGGGCTTGAACTCCTGACTCCCTGCAGCCAGAACGCCGCAGGCAAAGACTATTCTGCTCTATAATTTCTCTATCCTGCGGCCAAAATTCCAGGCAACACCTGACCAAAATCGCTTTCAGGAAAGACAGACCAAAAAAAAAAAAAAAAAAAAGTCCACACGAAGTAGCCATTCAGAGCTGCCTCCGAACTGAGCGGCGGGAAAGGACGAGCTTGGGTGGAGAAGGCAAGAAAATGAAACAGCTCAAAATATTTTTAAGAACGAGTAGCGGAAACCATAAGCACCTTGAATCAGGGATACCCGGGTTTGAATAGAGGCGGCATCGCTTCCACAGTGGGTGACGTCTTAGGGCGCTGCGCCCCCTCAGGCCCCTCCCTTCACCCGTACATTTAGGATAACAATGTCTACCCCATGACTCCTGAGGAGATACTAATAAATGAGTCATTAATGGGAAAGCGGTTAGCAATCGATAGGACAGTAATACTTGAAATTATCTTTTTTTATTGGGCAACATTTACTTGAATTGCTGTGGACAAATATCGTTTGCATTAGTATCAATGACCTACGAGTCAACTTTTACCATACAAAACTCTAGAATAGTTTAGTAAAAAAGAAATTCAGTTAAAGGGGCACACTCAGAACCAAATAATTTCCAAAAGCCTATTAGATAATGTCCAACACTTCACTGAAAGGACACCCACTACTTTTCTGTTGTCCATTTTCAAGACTGACAATTTTCTCTGACACAGGTGAACCTTTCCATAAGTTGTTATGTAGTGGTTCAAACTGAGTAAATATGCAAGCATTAGCAGAGAGAGGTGTTCTAAGCCAGGGTTTCTCACACCTGGGTGTTTTGTCAAATGCACATTCTCCTCTAGTAGATGTAGTGTGTATCTGGAAGTTCTGTATTTCTAGCCAGGTCTCTGGTTATGGAGATGGTGGTGGTGCAGGAAACTCTTACTGAAATCAGAATGTTGCAATACGTTAGAGTCGCCTGCAAGCCTCTAAAACCTCTCCCGGAGGGTGGAACCCTATGCCAATTGAATTAGAATGTCTGGAGGTGGGAGCCAACTGCCAACAGGTGTTGGAAATTCCCAGGTGGTCTCCATGGGCCTCAAAGTTTGGGAGCCATTAGTCATTTCTCTGTCACTGGTTAGTCTGATTATGTTACTGACAGATTCAAATGTTTATTGTATTTAATATAGAATCTAAGTTATTTGTATAGCATAAAAACCCACTAGTGATCTAGCATGGATCATCGTGTCCTACCTACCCATCGTATAAACAAAAGTAGCTTTGTGTCTCTCCTCCAAATCACGGGGTCACCACAGAACGGCACAGGGCACAGTGGGGTAGCATGTTTTAATTCTGCTCCAATTTGCCTTTAGAGACTTTAGCTGGTAGATGAGGGGTAACAGAGAGGGAAGCAAAGAAGAGAGAAGGGGGGAAAGGAGGAGGGGGCTGGGGAGAGGTAGAGAAAAGGAAGGAGGGGGAAATGAGCAGAGGAAAGACCTACTGAAAAGTGAAGGGGGTTCTGAGGGAAATGGTCTTTTCCAGCAGAAGCAGCCCTCTGAAGTGGGTGCCACAGCCCTTTTTTTCTGGCTCTAAAGCACCTGCAAAATCCGAATTATGAAAGTGCAGGGAAAACTCGGAAGGGAGCAACAGACTCATATGCCCTGCCTTGTAATTTTGACCTTCAGCTCTCTTTC
>NW_024425564.1:8967628-9021114 GCF_017311325.1 Ursus maritimus
TCCCTGTCTTTCACTTTCCTGAATAATTAAACGAACTCCAGTCATTGGACTTGTCTCTCCTCAAGTTCACAAAGGAACCTCATGTCCTGCTCCTCGTGCCCTGTAAGAATAATGGTGTCCCAGGGCCCCTCTGCTCGGCCCACCTACCCACTTTCTGCAATCACTGATTGACTCCAGTGAAAACACTCCTAAATGGAACCTGTTCTTGTTTGAGCTCGACTTTTCTCCTTCATTTCCCATGCAATTGTGCACATAAGTCTGCTGTTTAACAAATGCACCATGTGGAGGTTAAATGATCAGCTCAGTGATAAAGCACTCTGGTCCCAGTCTGGGGCCCTAGGTGATTGATCCACACTTTTGGGAGACGTTGAAGCTGTAGATTCCTTCAGCTTGTCTGGGAGATCCCATCCTTTCACCGACTGAATTAAGACTCAAGGGCAGGCCAGAATTCGACCTGGAGAGCAGCAGACTTTTAATCTTCTAGTATGTGTTTCTGTGCTGTTTGACATTTCTATGTCAGGCACTAGAGCATCTAGATACAGAGGATTCCTGTTGCCCTGTCTGCTGGAGGATTTCCGAGGTCCAGTTCAAGGGGGGGGGGGAGCCCACGACTTTTCAGACATGGTATTCTTCTCCTGAGTATATATGACCCAGTGGAAATGAAGGAAACAATGATGAAGCAAACGCAATCTTGCTTTGCACACAGAGAACCCAGCAGGTGAAAACCTTGACTTTTTGTCCAAAACCCAGTTAAAATCTTATAAAAATCTATAGTACTGGACAAAGAACGAATGCAAAGAACCTCATTTCCAGAGCAGTTACAGCGTATTTAAATCCCAGAAAGAGAGTAGCTTTTTTAAAAAAGATTTTATTTTTAAGCAATCTCTACAACCCACTGTGGGGCTCAAATTCACAACCCTGAGATCCAGAGTCACGTGCTCTACCCACCAAGCCAGCCAGGCACCCTGAGGAGGGTGGCTTTTTAATGAAAACACGAAGTGGACGGCTAACACAACCTCAAAATGTGTTGGGATTTTAGTTTGTCAACTGTGTTTTGCAGAGTGGGCAAGACTTGTACCATCTGGGGAGCTGGGGAAACCCAGAAATCAGAGAAAATGCCACTACTCTGTTTATATTGTGGTAGGATCTAATCAAACTGGACCCCACCTTCCAGGGAGTCACCCCCACAGTAAGCAAGGGAATTTAAAAAGGGCAGAATTCATAGTAATTCGGTGACAAGTTTTTTATTGATGATATCTTTCTTCCTATCACCCACAATTCCCAATTCCCTTGCAAAGCCTAGGACTGGTTTGATTCAATAATTAAAGGAAGCTAGATTAGGCCTGAAAGTCTGTAAAGGCAATGAGTTCATTTGGGCCACACGTAGGGTCCCTCTTCTGCATGTGGCTGAAATAAAAGATGTATCTGACGCCTGAACAGGGGCTTGAACCCTGGACCCTCAGATTAAAAGTCTGATGCTCTACCGACTGAGCTACCCAGGCCCTGGCGAGGGGGGGTTACTTTATCTTATAAATAACTAAATTCCAAAAACAATCTGGATTAGCAGGAAGGGCTGGAGTGAGCCAAGATTTCAGGAACTTCGAGGACCCTCCAAAAGTGTGGCTCAATTACCCAGGCCATCGAATCCTTAAGCAGATCGCGTAACGGCCACAGTGTACACGGATTCGACAGCCGGTTCGTGCGCACAGCTACGGGGAGAACGGAGGTTCTTCCAAGGGTCAATCGTTGCCGAAGGGGATTCGCGGGTCTGGGCAGAAGGACCCTCGGAGACAGTAGTTATTACCGAGATGGTTGAAGAGCGGAGGCGCAGGCTCCCTCACCAGCCCGTGGGGGAAGCCGGGACGAGGCGACCAATTTTAGGAACGATGGTGGAGTAATCGAGGAGCGTCTTCAAGAGAGTGAAAGAGAAGGTGGAGAAAGAAGAGGAAGCTTTTGACCTTGACACAGGCCGGGGAATTCCGTCTGGTTGTTCCCTTCGGTATCTTCCCGGTAGTTTCGGAAATGGGATGTCTGGGTTCTCCAGGGCAACGGGGGAAATGGAGGGCTGCCTGTAGCTTTCTCCTCCACATTTCATCGTGAGCCCCAACTCGTTCCAAGACAGGGATGGCCGGCAGGTGAGGAAGTAGTGCTCGTGGTTCCTTAGTTACTGGTTCATGAAACATTTTTTGAGCCCCTGTAGAGAGACACCGTGGGGACAAAAATCCCACCCCAAGGGCGGCCGCAGCGCCTAGTTCCCTGGGGAGCTGTACCCGCCCTGCGCTGTCTAACCCAGGACTACTTACTTTTGAGTCAGAAATTATTTCATCATTAATTTAAGACGTTCTTTATTGGTTTTTCTATTCATGAAGACAAGTGCAATTTTGACCAAATGCGAAGAAAATCATGCATGAACTTCATGCGGTGCCCATGACGCCAAGTACACGCAACAGTGTGCAAGTGTTACTTTAGTAGGTAAACTACACACAGAATTTCGGGAATTACAAACACTGTGACGGACATACACCCGGGGAAAAACATTTAGTCATTTTGACTTAACCTAAAAAAATAAACCAGCCCTCCAGCCTCCTCTTGGAAGGGCAGTTCCAGTACTTCCGACGGGTTGGTAAAGGGAGCGCTTAAGCCCCTCTTCCCCAACCCCTCCTTGCCTGTGCGCGCTCCGAACCTCCGCGCCCGGCTCGCACTCTGCGCGCCTCCCCCCCTGCGCCACCGCGTCAGCCTCCGGCTTCCTGCAAACGCGCCCTTTCGCCCCCGCGCCTGCCGAGTGCCGCTTGGGGCGCGCAGTGCGGCGCAGGTGCTGCGGGCGCAGCCAAGCCCCCCCGAAGCGGATTACAGTCCGTGTGTGCGGCGCCCTCCTCACAGGGGTGTCAGGATGGCCGAGTGGTCTAAGGCGCCAGACTCAAGCTTCGTTTCCCTGACGTTCACTCAGTAGGTCCTATTTATTTATTTATTTATTTATTTATTTATTTATTTATTTATTTATTTATTTTTGATGTAAAGTTCGGTGATTCATTAGTTGCGTATAACACCCAGTGCACCATGCAATACGTGCCCTCCTTACTACCCATCACCAGCCTATCCTATTCCCCCTACCCCCAAATTCAGCAACTTTTTAAAATTAAATCACAACTTCCTTTTTAGGCAGCAGCACCGGACCTTATCCTTCCTCCCTATTACTACCTGCACTTCACCCTTCTCAGGCCAGTGCTGTTTAGATGTCTTTCTCCTTTGCCTGCCTTTTCTTCCTCCCTCCTTTCTTTTTCTTTCTTTCTCTCTTCCTTTCGATATTTATGATGTTAATAAGTATCTATATGGAATAATAGTAATATGACAGTATTTAAATGTAGCTCTTACAATATAGATGAGGTGAGGGTTCTAAGTTCCTGTTTCCAGCATTTTCACTGTTCTGTAAGTGGCAGGTGTTTTGAGCATTCTTCCGCCCTTCTCCTGCGTTCCCTCCCTCTCCATTGTCTTCTCCTGATCCTCTTTTTTCCTTTTCCTACCGCCCTCCCTCTTCCCCTTCTTGCACACCTTCTCCCCATCACTTCTCTCTGCCAGTCTGAGGGCGTGGGCTGTGGAGTGAAGAGTTTGGATGCGATCTATTCTGTGTCACGAGATCATCAAGAGGCACAGGAGAGGCAGAAGGGTTAGAACGGGGGTTCTCAACCCCGGGGTGATTTTGCCCTACTCTCCATGGACACTTGACAATGTCTGCAGATACGTCTGACTCTGTGTTTGTGTGTATCTAAATACATACATATAAAGATATACTAAGATTCATTTTAAAAACAGTGTACAAAGGATTAAAAAAAAGTCTGAGATTGTCCTTTTTAATTGATTTATTTATAGGAAAAGAACATACAAATCCTGGTAGGAAAATATGTGCAAAAGAGCAAAATTAGAATTTTTTTCTACATACCAAGTTATTTGTGCCAAGTTAACCAAAGTTCTTTTTTAATTGCAAAATTTCTGTTACCTCTTTATACTCCTGGTATATATTTTTTTAAAGATTTTATTTATTTATTTATTCAACAGAGATAGAGACAGCCAGTGAGAGAGGGAACACAAGCAGGGGGAGTGGGAGAGGAACAAGCAGGCTCCTAGCAGAGGAGCCTGATGTGGGGCTTGATTCCGTAACGCCGGGATCACACCCTGAGCCGAAGGCAGACGCTTAACCGCTGTGCCACCCAGGCGCCCCTATACTCCTGGTATATTTTTAAATAATTTTAAGAAAATTTACTTATCTGTAAGTTTCTAATAATCACTGTTATTATTGCTGTGGTTTTTACATGTTATCTATTTAACATGCCTTGTTTTTACAAAGTTACGACTTGTGTTCATGTTTTGTCTCTCATGACAACTCATCTTGACTTGATTTCCCCAAGTATAGGCCCTAAATTCAGAATAGTAAAAACTATAAAGATGTCTTTTATGCCAGAATTCTTTAGGTTTCCTAGAATGACTTCCAAATAACACAAAGATTTGTTCTTCCACTTTATAAAAAGGAAGACTAATAGAAATAATTAGGTTTGCTTTGTCATCTTTCAGACTTTAACTCAGAAATATTGTGAGAATTATTTTATCAAGTTTAGGATTTTTAAAAAAGACTGAAATTCAAAAGAGAGCAATATTCCTGGGTTAAGTATGTATAAATGTGTCAGTTTTCTGGGGCTGCTATAACAAAGCAAACTGGGTGGCTTAAAAACAGACATTTATTTCACAATTCTGGAGGCTTGAAGTCCAAAATCAAGATGTTGGCAGGGTTGGCTCCTTCTGTGGGCATTGAGGGGAAGATCTGTTCCAGACTTCCCTCCTCGGCTCATAGATGACCATCTTCATGTTCACATGGTTATTTCTCTATCTCTTCATATCATCTTCCCTCTATGCATATAGGTCTATGTGTCCAAATTTCCCCTCTTCAAACAGACACAAGTCGTATTGGATTAGGGGTCATCCTAATGACCTGATCTTCACCAAATTAATTACACCTGCGATGACCCTTTTCCAAATAAGGTCACATTCTGAGTTACCGGGGATTAGGACTTCAACATATGAATTTGGGGGGTGGGGGCACAATTCAATTCATAACCATGAAGTAAAATATATTAATATAAATACATTTGGATGATCTTTTACTTCTCAGCTTATAGAAAACATTCACGTTCAAGCATAAAGATACAGGTATTAAAGTTGTCTATAAAGTGTTGGTCACTCGGGGACAATCATAGTGTACTTTATGACGTACAACAGAGGTCCTGGAGGTTTGCCAACATCCTCAGTGTTTATGATGTGTTTCTCCTCACAGGATAATCTTTAACTACACTCCACAAATGGTTTGTTATACTGCAAGAAGGGATCCCTCTATCTTCTGTTCTGCTGGTGCTGATTAACTTAATACATTAGCTGGAGCTATAGTCTTACTACTATTCCAAAGACAAGTTGACTACAGTCTTAAATGAGGACTGATGAGAAATTATTAAAGGCACAGCCAAGGATGTTTCGGAGGCTTATCTGACCTGCTTATGCTGTAATCCTCTCAAAACTGTAAAGACATGAGAGTCAAGCCTCAAGACCCCTTTCTTTACACATTCTAAAATTAATTTTATTCCATTGTACCAAAAACAGATATAAAAATGTTTACAAAATCACTGTATATACAAATATGTATTGTGCATATAAAATGTGGATAAAATGCATATAAAACAATTTTTATATGGATCAAAGCATTCTCTTGTCAAAAAGCCACAGTTTTAGCCATAGCAAAAATGTTGCTTGGCTCATCTTTCCTACATGGCAAAACCTGCATTACTTACGTGGTGATGTATACTCTATTACCCAGAATTGTTACTAAAGAGCTTCATAAGATATTAATGGTTACGCAAATTCTCCATTGCCCACATCATCTTTGTTCTTCAGGAAAGACAGAAAGCATAAATGGAAATATCAAACATAATCTTGCCAAACTTTCAGAAATTCTTAAACTTCCTTAGCCGAAAGTATTATTTTTGGTCTTAATAACAGTGAGATAAACTCCTCCTGTAGTCCATTAACTTTCTACCTACCAATCAATGACTAAATATCATGAATCTGAGAATGTTGCCTCCAGTCCCGGTCTCCTCCCTCTTACAGGATATCACAGCTAAAAATCACAAAAGACGTACACAGAACACAGTCTCATAGTCAACAAATATCAGAAATATTTCTACAGCATCCTCTGAAATACCTCGTCAGGTTTAAATCCCACCCTGAAATAAAGAAATTGTCAGATTGGAAAAAGGAGAAGATCCAACCATTGGCTGTTTATAAAATATGCATTTTAAGAGAAAGACACTGAGAAGATTGGAGGCAGTATCAATGATGTGTTAGGAAATGTATCAAGTGATTTGTTTCACCAAGTCCCATCTATAATCACATTTTTTATTTTATTGCTTTTTAACTTCGGATCTTGTAAGTTTATTTATTTATTAGGAGAGGATCTACCTTGAATATTTGCATTCCCTCACACACAATCACACTGCTGCTCCTCAGAGCCAACCCAGGGTCTGCCTGCTTCCTGTCAGTAAGACCTTTGTTTAGTTATCTAACTATAAGTTGGTATGAAATGTATTATCATGTCTCCAAACACAAAAATGATATAACTGAAAGTCAAGTCAAGATTGTAAGCAGTGACTATATCTCTTTCACTATAGTAAATTTCAGTTACTATATATTTAAAATGTAACTTAGAGGCTAGCGCTCATCAGAAGTTTTTAAAGATCAGATACATGTACATAGTATAACATGATGGCTATCGTGGTGAAAAATTAGTACCTTTGTCACGTTACATAGTTATCATGTCTTTTTAGTAGTTGGAAAAGTCAAATTCTGGTCTCTTGGCAAGTTTGATGATTATAATATAATATCGTTGTCTGTGTTTATTTGCTTTTTATGTTTATTTGTTTTTAAAAAGTGGGCTTTTTCACTTTATAGGAAACCAAAGGATTTATTTTTTGGAGTGTTTTGGCTACTTGGTCTATGGATGATGGGTCTGCAAATAGAGACCAAAATAACCACTTTATGGTTATCTCTGTGGATTTTTTTTTAAGTCAGTGACAGTCTACTATTGCAGATAGAATTGGGCAAAGCCATTTCAAAACTTTTTTTATTAAATCCTTTTTAGGCAAAACCATTTTCTCCATCTTTATTTCTTATTCTCACAGACTTTCTCCATCCTTCCAGAGAAGCTCCTTTCTTGCCAAGAGAGAGTGGTCACTAAAACTTGTTCAGACATTTGTGCTGCCTTCTTCAAATCTGTGATCTAATATTCCATTGGTCCTTTTTATTATTATTCATCTTTTAGTTATCAGAGTCCAAACTTATGAGACTTTCTTCATAGAAGTCTTTGCTTACATCCAAGACCAGAGTCAGTTTTAATGTCCTTCCCTCATGACCAGGTGCCAAGTCAGCCTTATTCACCTCTTGGCTTCCAAAGGCATAATTTTAGATTATTTCATTCCTAGTGCATTTGCATTGCTCTGAAGTAGAACTTCTGAGAGACAGGATGAGAGTAGGTAAGGTTTTAAGTGGGATTCTGCAAATACAGGGTATTAATGCCTCATGTATGTTAAGGGAAAACAACAACAACAACAACAACAATATCTCCCCAAGTGCTGAGGTGATATAGGGATCTTAGAACAAGTTTCCAGAGCCTAGGGCAGCTGTGCCCTGTCCAAACTGAGGAGATGCTGACTGAACTTTTGGGAAACCATCCTTTACCCCTTTGTGGTTTCCCACTAAATTCTGCAGGGTACTGCTCTTTTCCGAGAGAATCCTATTCTTTCTCCTCTTTTCTGCCACAGAAGTGTGGACTATGCATTGCTGTCCTAATGTGGAAGCCGGGGCCGTCTCTTCCACAGTGGACTCCAGTCCAGCCACCTCACCGTCTGCTGCAGGAAAGTGTCACCAGCTCCTTCTCCTACCAATCAGTCACCTTGCCTCATAATTTTAGTTTCCAAATGAGTGCACGAAAGTGGTGTAAGATAAAGTATTGACCCAGAACTGTGGCATTAATAGGACAACTCTCCAAAACTAAGCCAAGCAATTTCCTGTATTATTCCCCCACTCTTTCATACCTGTGCCCTGGAAGGACTCTCTCCATTTGGCAAGTGAAGAGCTTACCGGTCAGGGGCCAAGGGTGGGGGGTGGGGGGGAAAAAGCACCAGCAACTGCAGGATGTTGAGCTGGGAACCTTCTGGATGGACCTTCTGTACTAATTTATAAGTATAAAGGGCCGATGTTCTTGCATATAAAAGGTAATACAGGTGGTGAGGATACACAGAGAGACATGAAGACAGAAAGGCAAATTTCCAGCTGGGCATCTAGCTGTGGCTTTGGCTCTAGTTTCTGTCACATGTCCTGTTCCTGTGCTGATCTTTGAAGATGTCTAATCTTGATATTAATAGTTTAACATTCGCCAAGTTGCCTTTGGTATTCATATCAGGTCTGAAAATTAAAAAATGATATTACTAAATCACAAGACAATTATTTGAGGCTGATAAGGTATCAATACATGAGGCTGGCCTGTAAACCTTCCATTAAAAGCAGCAGATGCAATTAGGGAGCAATCAAGGTTAACAGTTTACAGGAAAGAATTAACAACCTTAAAACCAGGAAGTGGTCAGAATCATTGATTATATGAGAGATTCGAACTCGATGTGGTATCACTTTACAACTCTTAGATTGCTAAGCTTCCTAATGCCACAGATTGGTTTTTGCGGCTGCTCAGTTTTGTTGAAAATCCTGCATCCGTCCTGGATAGCAATCCAGCACCCATCAAGCCAATCAAGATATATGTATAACATGTCCTCTACCTTCTGTGTCATTTGGGGTATATCCAAGTCCCCGAAGGGATGTGTGTGAGGATGTTTGGGCAGAGTTACTTGCAGTGTCAGGAACTAAGAGGACACCTTCTTGAAGCATTAAAAAAGATAAATTATGATAGATGCACCCTATGAGGTTTTGCTCAGCATTTAAATGACATATAAATAAGATAATGACGGTTATGGAAAAAGTCAGAAGTAGAATATGTACACAAAGTATAATTTTTGTAATATAAAAAGGATATGCACAGGGGCGCCTGGGTGGCACAGTGGTTGGGCGTCTGCCTTTGGCTCAGGGCGTGATCTTGGCTTATGGGATTGAGCCCCACATCAGGCTCTTCTGCTATGAGCCTGCTTCCTCTCCCACTCCCCCTGCTTGTGTTCCCTCTCTCGCTGGCTGTCTCTCTCTCTCTGTCGAATAAATAAATGAAATATTTTTTTAAAAAAAAGGATATGCACAAAATATTATTACATATTCTGTAAGAAAATATGTCCTGTTTTAATGTAATAAAAATGTAAACACTTAATACATTAAAATGGTTCCTATGAAGATAAATGATATAGAGAATATTATATGTAGATGAAAAGAAACCAATCATTTGATTAAGAGGACCCTTAAACAGACCCGTGAATAGATCAGATAATCTAAAAACCTAACAAAAGTTCTATGAAATGTTGAAAATAATTGGTGTTCTCTGTGGTACATTATTCTTTTAATGAAAATTCTACTTCCACCCATGAAGGATTAACAGCTAGGAGAGTTGTCCTCTGGCTATGCAAAAATTAGAAAACCAGAAAAATGTGTGAAATAACCATTAGAAAACAGAGTTTAGGAAACAGGCCGTGCAGGATTGTGATCCTGGAGGGAAGGTAAACAGAAAAGGTGTGTCTGTGATTGCACTAGCCAGAGTTTCTAAGAAGAAAAAGGTAGTGGTGTTTACTATACTAGGTATCAAGACTTATTAGAAAACTCATCTAATTAAGAGCATAAACAAAACATGCAAGGGAATAGAGAATTCAGAAATCATCCACATGTGTAAATTTAATATTAGACAATAGTGGCATTGCAGCTACCTTAAGACATTGTAATTTACTGAGAAATCTGTGCAGGAATAAACAGGGGTCAGAGGCTGTGAGACCATCACCTCATTCCGCCGCCGGACGTGCTAGACATGTGATGTATGTGGTATGAGGAGTGGGCAGTGGGCGGCATTCTGCAGGAGGTTAATCATTACAGTGGCTGATCGCGGTGAACGGACCCATCACTGCCAAACTGTACAAGCTGAGGAGGAGAAAACCCACCATACCACATGATATGGCCAAGAAAAAGGCTTTATTGGAAGATTGATGAGCCCACGCTCAACATGCAAAGGTAGAGGTCAAGCAATTCTCCCCTTTATAGCACAGAGAACTGCCAGATGCAGGTGCTGCTGGAAATACAGTGGGTCTGTAGCCCTTCTGTTTCTTTCCCGTATGGCAAACACACACACACACACACACACACACACACACACACACTTCTGAAAAGATGCTTGCAACTAGGCACCAGTGGACCGAATTAAGGAAGTAATGTTCTAGGACGGAAAGAAGACTTATTTTCTGGCTCTATCTCCATTTCTACAGTTGAAAGGTGGGGGGACCAATTTTTACTGCTCTCATCCACCATTCATTTAAAAGCAGATTAAATTTTAGTTAAGTTTCCGGAGCTGAAAACTCGCACTACCCGTGAGCGCCTTGGGTGGGGAGGGGACCCGCAGACTTGGGCTGAGCAACACCTGCTGGAAGACCCAGGGGGTTTCTAACGGCCGCTGCAGGATTCTTGCAGACACTGTGGAACGCCTGCCCACGAGCCTCCAGCCAAGACCGAGAAAATAGCAAGCTGGAAATTATTTTTCATGACGAAGAAATAATTACTAGTATTTATTTCAATACTTAACCTTCGCTAAGCGCGTCCACTCCCTTTCCCTCTATTCGATCACTGAAGCTCTGTAGACACAGGTAGAATTGTTTACGAAGAAGTTGAAATAAACCGTAGTGAGAAAGCTGACTGTGGGCAAAACATCCAGATCTTACAGGAACAGAGAGATTATTGGAAGGGAATTCCCTTGATGACAAAACACTCACGACTCTGGCGGGACTCGAACCCGCAACCTTTGAATTCCTTCATTGCGAGCACTAGAAGTCCAATGCGCTATCCATTGCGCCACAGAGCCTGTGAGCAGCAGTGTTTGGCTGGCGCCCTAAGGTCGTTGATTGTTTGGTTATTACTATAATACATCTCTGGAAACTTACTCTGCTCCAGTCACTGCGAAAGTTCAAGAAACACAGAAACAAGACAATGCACGGGACACATAGTAGCCGAAGCGGGGAGTTTCTGATCCTCCCAGCGATCATTGTCCTTTGTCTCTGCAAGGTAAGGAAGAGTTTGATCAAGGATCAAAAACCACGTCATTTCATCCGGCCAATGCACGCTCGGGACCGTGGGCTTCGCGAAAGGGAATTTGGGGAACTCCCAGCAAGCGGCGTTGGAGGACTTTCCTAACACGTCGCAGGGTCCCCCTCCCTCCCCTCGGGCTCCAGTCGGGGGCTCTCCCTCAAGGAAGGGAGGCCCTTCTCGTTCGCACCCGAGCTGTTGTTGGAAAACGTGGCTTCCGTGTGTCATTCGCTCAGACGGATCACAGAGCAAACGATGACACTGCGACCCTCCGATTTTTAAATGCGTCCAGGCATCTTTGGAAATACTCCAGGTTTCCTAACTCGGGAATTTTCTTTGCTGCCTCTGTTCTGTTCGGCTGTGCGCTCCAGCCGCCCGGGCTCCTTCAGCGGCCGTCGGTCAAGGGGGCCCGGGTCCTGTGGACAGACAGGGACGGACTGCAGGTGCGGTCACCGAGGGGGAACTCTAGTGTGCAGGGTCCGGGAGCTGCGGCGAGCTGAGCAGCCGGAGGGAGTGGTTCCAAGGACAGAAGAAATCTCAGGCTGTTTCTGAGACGACTCAGTGCAGTGCGACCCTGACACGCGGGATCCAGGCCAGGTCCTGCGCGCGGGGTCCAGAAACTTCGGGGTCAGGAGCCTTAAGACCCTGCCGCCAGGCTCAGACGCTAGTCAATAACAAGCGCGGGCGAGTGGCCTCCCTACCCCGCCTCCCCGCCGCCTCCGGGGAAGAAAATCGTAACTCTGAGAGTTGCCGGACAAAACCCGAGCTCCGAACCGACTGTCTGCAAACCTGCAGAGCAGAAGGGACGAGTGTTCACCGGAGCTGGAGGCTAAGCGGGGTGAAATTTCCTGCAGCGCCAGAGCCCGGGAGCCAGACGTGGAGAGCGGTTTCGTCCTATTTCCTGGATGTTACGTCTACACCTACATATGCGCTTACCGGTCGGAATTCTTTCCTCTTCTTTTTTTAAGGTGAAGTATCTGAGATCCGCACGTAGCAGTCAGTGGGGAAGATCAACTCTGGCAATCCGGAGATATAACTAAGGTACTGTAGACAGCTTAACTGAGATAATTAAACCCACATACTGTTAGTTTCGTAGGATTCCGAAGCTTTCAGGTGAAAGGAGGTCGTTTGGGGTGGGCAGTGGTAAAACTGTATTTGTCGTTACTTTATGTCTGCAATCAAAAAACTGTTCACTTGTAAGGGCTTCTTAACAAAAAAGTAAGATGCCTTAGGCTGTAGCGTAATTATCTCAGGCAGCCTGTTGCGACAGGTATCTGTAACAAACCCCAAAAGCAGTGGTCGGTGGAATGTAATATTCCTCTGTACCGTATTCCCTCTTCTCTCAGTAATATTAAAAACCCATCTGAGAACATGTTTTCAAATCAGTAATTTGATGCAGAGATGAGACCTAAACATTATTTTTATTATAAAGTCCTCTAGTACGTTTCTCCATCATGGGCTACTAATTATGCACCCACATTCTCAAAATACCTTGTCGAGGGTTCCAGTATAGATCATGTGGGATCCAAACAGTTTGGTGTAGCACAAAAGACCCTGTTTTACCTGGCATTTGTTTATCGGCACAGCTCTAATGCTCTGCCCCCGCATCTTCTAAACTGTGCTGTCCAATTCACTGGATTCACTACTTTGGTTTCCTGAAAACCCAGACCCCTCAGGCCACAGATTTTGTGTGAAAGCAGAGTTTGCTTTTTTCCCCAACCATCCCCTCTCTTCCTATTCCTGAACCTATGAACTGTGCTCGTGGGTGACCCTCTACCTCACTGATAATACCTTCCACAAGGGGGAAGGCACTGGGTCCAGACCAGCAGTACACCCCTGGTCATCCTTGTTCATGGGAAACGACAGGCCTTTTTGGTGGCTCAGGGAATTGATTTGCTGCTTTTCAGACTGCTGTGATAACTGACTGAGCAACAATGGACATCTTTAAGAGTCAGGTTTGTTTTCCCTCCACAGTCTCCTATACACACACTTTATGGCCACCTCTGCCCATGTAGACATTATGACATGATCAGTGATCAGAGATCCGTCCCCTCCAATCTGAGCGTGTGGAAGGGCTGGTGCTATTAGTCGTACGGATACTCTTTGCTACACCTTTACTCGCAGACCTTCCTGACAGCAGATCCATGTACTAACTTCCCTGAATAATAGATTCTTCTCTCTAAATAAACATTTTTGATGAAACTACCTAATCTCTCACTGGCTTACCCCTTAACAACCAGTCAGCAGGGTTGGAGCATCTGCAGGCAAACCCCAAGGAATTTCAAATCCTTTAATCACCCTACAGGCCCCTTCCACAGAATGTTAGCTCTTTTGGGGAGTACGTGGGGGGGAATCTTAAGCAGACTCCATGTTCAGTGAGCCCACAGTCCTGAGATCATGACCTCAAAACCCTGAGTTCAAGACTTGAGCCAAAATCAAGAGTTGGATGCTTAAGCGACTAAGCCACCCAGGCGCCCCCAGCATGTTAACTCTTGATGAAAGTGCGGGATAGGCGGGCTGCTGGCCACATGGGCCAAGGTGAGATACTAGTGAGCCTGGCGCACCTGGTGCGGGGAGCGTGGACACACATTTAGTTTTGCAAGAGAGAATCTCATGCCTTAAGCAAGGTTTCTTGAATTAAAGAATGCACCCCTCATAAATCAAGAACCCATAGAGGATGGTGAGATTCGGCTTCCTTGACCTCAGTCCATCCTACAGGCACCGATCTGCGAGGACCTGTGGGTTCACGTGCAAGTCCGGGGAACCGCAGAAAGCCGGGTTGCCGCTTAGCGGCGCCTCGGGCAGTCCCGGACTTGCAAAACCAGGTGGGAGAGGAGCGGTCCTGAAGGGCACTCACCTGCGTTACTTTCACAGCTGAACACGGAGCTGGGACTCGTTAGATGGTGTTTAACTGGGTTGCTCAACCCCGGCCCCGGGCCCCCGTCCCCAACGACACCACCCCAGAGCAGGAACTTTCCGAAGAGCCCGACCCAGTGACATTCTGTCGCGCCCAGAGCTGAAAGGACAGTAGAAATGCGTAAGTACCGGGCAAAGTTGAGCCATAGTCTAAATCGGGTTGATTATGGGCTTAGAGATTAAGCGGTTCCTAGGGGAGGGTGTTGAGCCAGCTTCCTTTTAGTGGTTGTAAACTTAGATTCCGGTCCCCGATGCTGGGGACAGAAGTGCCCTTGCTGGGGACACAAACAAGGAGATCCCTCAAATGTTCAGATCACAAGGGAAACGTTCCCTCAAGCCCTTGTCCACAAAACTCTCATTTGCAGTTAAGTGCCGCCGGCTTCTGTCTTCCTCGTGGTGACGGGAATAATATTTCCTTCTTCATATTCTCACAAGACGTCCTTTGTTCCTGCACCATGGCACTTAACACACAGACATTTCAGCTCGTTTGGAGCTTGAAAACACTCGACCGGGCAATTAACTTTGCAAAACATTTTCCTACGGAATTAATCCTAACTACAGAAAAATGTTTCGTGCACAAAACCTTTTCATCATGGTATTTTTAAAAAACGGATAACAGTAGCACAGCAGGAATAACACAGATGTCCAACCAGGGGTAATATTTCCTGGATTCCGACTTCATCTGAGTGATGGAACATTAGAAAGCCACTAAAATGACGTTTGAGAAGTGACTGAAAAAAAGTGTTGATGATATAATATTAAGTTAGTAAAATACAAAACCGAGACAGATAAAAGCAGCCCCCGCCACGTGGGAGCTGACCTGGTATTCTCAGCTAGGCCTTGATGTTCTTCTGTTGAACAGCAGCAATTTCACAGAACGCAGATGTCAGACCAGGCCCTTCAGTGACCATTGATGGATCAAGATGAAAATAAGATCACACTGCCATCCTTCTGAACACAAACACAAACGTGAAACACACACAAAACAGAACCAGAGACACAAATATTGTTAAGCCACAAAAATGACCTAAAGTGTCTTCATCTTGTCCAATATGAGTGATGACAGCTTCTTGGTCAATCCTAGTCTTAGCATTGCTCTGGTCTTCCTTCCTTCAGGATAGGATTTATTAAGCTATCCAATCCTAGAATCACTCCCTGTTTCCAGACAGCATCCCGTCCAGGGGAGCTCTGTTTCTTTAAATGCCTCAAATCACCTACCACAATACTAAACCCTCTTACTGAGATGCTCCCAGGGGTCCCCACCATGTCTGTTCTTGATTGCTACAGGAGTAATAACCCAACCTATTCAACTACTTATGTATTCCTGGAGGTTTTGTCTGGAAGATATTGGCACAATTTATGTTTTGTATGACTTCAACTATCCCCCCCCTTTTTTTTGCACTCAAAATACTGGGAGAGGGACCCAGCTCTCTCTCTTAAGCTCGCTCACTCTCCTATCTTAAGAGCATACTTTTTGCTTTAATAAACTTTCCCACTTTTGTTACTAAAAAAAAAAAAATATCTTAAGAGCATACTTTTTGCTTTAATAAACTTTCCCACTTCTGTTACTAAAAAAAAAAAAAAAAACTAGAGGAGGGGATGAGGGAAAAAGAAAATATACCCAAGTGCTTCTGTTGCAAGTTTCTGGTAGGAGTGTGGGTTATTTGTTTTTTCCACCCCCTTCCATCCCAGTGTGAGACAGTCCTCATTACCCAAGAGTCTTCTAATCAAGAAGGAGAAACATCTACTTTACTTGGCACAAGAAAGATGAATTCTCTACCTGTAGACTCAAGGACTTTGATGTGGAATGTTCTTCAATAGTCCTTGGTGTGTTGAGCTGTCTCTGTCAACGCCCTTCATGATTACATGGGCCTTGGGTGTTTCCTGACTAATTGATGCCAGTTAGAGGTTTGCAGAATTCATGGAGGCTTCTCTGCATCTCTAACCTGCTGACATTTAATTAGAGCTTCAGAATTATTTTGCATGTGTACTTTGATGAAAAACTCTTTTGGGGTTAATAAAAAATTGCAACTTTAAAAAAATGTTTTAGGAAAGCACAATACAAAGGTCTGCCCCCAAAATATTCCAGTGGGGGAGGCAGAAAATAAAGATTTAAAATGTCATACAATCTTTTAAAGCAAATAGTGGGGAATTTTCCAAAGATTGCCAGTGAAGGTCCTTACTTTCCATGACCACATTCCTTCTGTTTATAAGTGAGGGTATGGTTTATCCTTTCTGGATATAAATAAAAAGAAAATATTTGATCTTTAATAAGATCTAGCCCCCCCCATTCCCAGGGATACCTGAATTGAATAGAACTCTATTTAAAGAACACTTTGTTACTTCTGGCTAAATGTAACGTATTAAATCCAAGCAGCTATCTCAGCTTTCTCAAGACGCATCATATCCATTAGCTCTCACCTCTTGCCCGTTGACACTTCGCTGGTCAGGAATGGGGACTCATCTATCCAGCATCCACACCCAACCATTTTGTTCTGAATCGTTCCTGTGGAGCCTCTGGAAATTCTGCTGAAGGAAGCTGAGTTAAACACGTAAAAATGAGAACAGGAAATGTGTTGTGTCGGTTACAATAGAAAGAAAATGGGCCTTTGCATTGACAAAAACAAAACGAACCCAAACCAGATAAACCATTTTTTAGAAAGCAGCTAGGAACTCACAGGAAATGAAACCCCTGGGCCGTCTATACCTATAGATTTTTTTCTAACCCATTTGGGAAGCAAAAGCATATTGGTATTTGCCAAGCACTTTCCCGAACGCAGGGAGCTGGATAGTTGGGTGTGAGCCTCGGAGCCTGGGGACACCAAGGGAGGCGACCCCGAGAGGTTTTCAGCATCGCGCTTCTCTCCCTGCACCGGGAACACAAATCAGTATTTCCTTCCCTGCACCCCAGGGGTTGCTTCGGTCCAGGCCTACAACTGTGGTTACCCTGCTTCCTGGGGGGCTCCCAGTTTCGGAGACTTCAGCACCAGCGCGCTCCCAGGTCACCCGCAAGGGAGGCAGGCGGTGGTTTATGAATCGACCTCAACTTGGAAACGAAGATGCTAGTAGGGAGCACCCTCATCCTCACGCCCCTAACCGGTGGGGGCTGCAGGGGCCGTTTGACCCCCTCCCCAAGCCTTCATTCCACCTGTGGGTTTTTGCCCGACTCTCTAAACACACTTCTGTGTGCGGCAATCTTACCGCTAAAGCTCCCACATTTCCTTCTGTACTTGTAGGAACCCCAACATACACCTGTAGTCGTGGCCGAGTGGTTAAGGCGATGGACTAGAAATCCATTGGGGTCTCCCCGCGCAGGTTCGAATCCTGCCGACTACGTCTGAGCTTTTACCCAACTTGTCTCGAGGAGAGGCCGCCTTTAGCCGTCTCTGCAACCTGATCCTACCACAGCGGTGTAGGGGGGCGCGTGCCTTGTTCTTAGGGCAAAACCCCACCGCCCTCTGGGCTCCCCTGTGCTGCCCAGAAAAAAAGTTTGCACCAATAGACCTGTGCCCAGCGTTGTGCAAAATTCAAGGATGTCTCCGAGTTTTCTCTCCCCAAAACCCTGAGTGAAGTAAGCTATTTCAAAATGGGACAATTTCGTAAAAGTGTCCCTCAGATAAACTATAGAGGGTATTTCTGCCACAGAATGAAAGCTGTTTTTATTTTAATTTAGAAATTTATGGTAGAATTGACTTTTTGAAAGGATGCCTATTTTCGTGTAACCAACTTCCATAATCAGGATACAGAACAGTTTTGTCAGTCCATAAACTTTCCTTGTGTTACCCTTTATAGACACCTCCCAGCCCCACTCGCAATAGCTGATGACCATGTATGTCTTCTGTCCCTATAGCTTGCCCTCTTTGAGAATGTTCTAGAAATTGAATACAATGTTTATATGGGTGGGGATGGAAAATGACACAGCCATTCTGGAAAACAGTTTGGCAGTTTCTTACAAAATAAAACATGAAAACACTCTATGGTTCATCAGCTGCACTCTTCATTTCCAGAGAAATGCAAACTGATGTTCACACAAAAACCTATGTATGAACATTCATAGAAGCCTTGAATGATAGCCAAAAACTGAACACAATCCAAATGTCCTTCAGCAGGTGAATGAGGACACAAAGAGCAGCGCATCGTTGGGAACTCCAGTCAGCAAGAAAGGAGGTCGCTGATGAATCAACCTTTCGAAGCACGTCAAGGACACTAATGCTGAGTGAAAGAAGTCAACCTCGGTAGGTCACATCCTGTATGATTCTCATTATATAACCTTACCAAAACGACGAAATTATAGAGATTAGAACAAATGGGCAGTTGCCAGAGGGTTAGGGATGGTGGGCAGAGGCTGTGGGCGTGACTAGGAGGGGAGCAGGAGGGAGACTGCTGCGGTGACGTTCGTGGGTCTGCATAGTATGTAACCTTTTGAGATTAGCTTCCTTCCCTTGAGGTAGAACTATACACAAGCATTGAGCCAATATAGTTTCCTGCTTTTGATGGTGTACTTTGGTTATGTAAGAAGTAACCCACCAGGGGAATGGGTGAAGGGTACATGGAACCTCTCGGTACTATTTTTGCAACTTGCTATGAATCTGTAACTATTAAAAACAAACTTTTTTATTTTAATTTTTTATTTAAATTCAATTTAGTTAACATGTAGCATATTATTAGTTTCAGGGGTAGAGTTTAGTGATTCATCAGTCACGTGCCCTCCTTAATGCCCATCACCCAGTTACTCCATCCCCCACCCCACTCCCCTCCAGCAACTATCAGTTTGTTTCCTAGCGTTAAGAGTCTCTTATGGTTTGCCTCCCTCTCTGTTTTCCTCTTATTTTATTTTTCCTTCCCTTCCCCTATGTTCATCTGTTTTGTTTCTTAAATTCCATATATGGGTGAAATCATATGGTATTTGTCTTTCTCTAAGTGACTTACTTCGCTTAGCATAATACCCTCTAGTTCCATCCATGTCATTGCAAATGGCAAGATTTCATTCTTTTGATGGCTGAGTCATATTCCATTATACACACACACACACACACACACACACACCTAATCTTTATCCATTCTCTGTCAATGGACAGCTGGGCTCTTTCCATAGTTGGCTATCGTGTACATTGCTGCTATAAACATTGGTGTGCATGTGTCCCCTTGAATCACTGTTTTTGTATCCTTTTGATAAATACCTTGAAAACAAAAGTCTTTTTAAGTTAAAAATATGAATAGAAACTGTATATTTAAACAAGATTTTTATTTATTTATTTGAGAGAGAGAGAGACATAGAGCACAAGCAGGGAGGAAGGGAGAAGCAGGCTCCCCAGCAGGGAGCCCAACACGGGGCTTGATCCCAGGACAACCTGAGCCAAAGGCAGACACTTAACGGACTGGGCCACCCAGGCACCCTTAAAAACTGTATTTTACCTAATAATTTCTACACGTATATTTTGATGATCATATAATTATTCTTTTACTTATTAATATTATAAATTAAAAGATGTATTTTATGGATTGAGTTTTGCATGTTAAATCACACTGCATTTCTGAAATAAACCACACACACAAAATTAAAACTATGTGAGGTGCTGGACGTGGTAACTAAACTTACTGTGGTGATCATTTTACAATATATACATATATCAAATTATTACATTGTATACCTTAAACTTCCACAATGTTAGATGTCAATTATGTCCCAGTAAGGCTGGAAAAAAATTAAAAATAGAATTGCCATATGACCCAAGAATTCCACTTCTGTGTATGTACCCAAAAGAATTAAAAGCATAGTTTCAAACAGATGTTTGTACATTCATGTTGATAGCAGCATTATTCACAACAGCCAAAAGGTAGAAATAAGTCAAGTGTCCATCAGTGGATGGATGGCTAGACAAATGTGGTTAATTCCTAAGTTCATGGAACGAGTGCTTAGATCCTTACTCCTGGGCATTTATTTTATTTGCATGTATGTACCTAAGGGTGTCCACATACACTTCTAGCGGCACAGCAGGTGAATAATACTGATATGTACTATTTTTATCATTTATTTCCAAGCAGTTGTTAATTTCAATTGTGACCTCTCCTATGAACCATAAATTATTTAGAAGCATATTTATTATTTTGTAAGCAAAGACACTTTTTCATTTTCATGTTTTGGTTTCTGGCATAATTGTATCACTGTGAAATAATAGCATGTATCCAACCTTGTTATGATTTTGGAGCCTTGCTTTGTGGCCTGGAAAAATGTCAAATTTGAGAGAATTTCATCTGTGTTTGGAAAAGGTTTGATTCCTGAGGTCGGCATGTGCACTGTTCTCTCTACATGTATATGGATTGCAGTATTTTGTTCTATGGTCATTTTTCCGTTTATGTTTTCTATTAGTTTTGCAGAGAGGTATATGGTGTGAAAATGTCCCACTATGGCTGTGGTTTTATCCATGTCTCTTTTTACTTCCATCACTACCTGGGATTTTCCCTCCATTTCTTAATCTTCCAGAAGCAAGAGATTCTGGATGAAGCATGGTTTATGTGACAGCTATGAGTCAGAGCTACAAGGTGTTACCCCCAATTGAACAACTGCAACAAGAAAAGCCTAGACAAAAAATGTGTTTAACTCATACAGGCTTTAGCATAGCTGGTGAGACTTAAGAGAAGTTTTGTTACTTAGAAATACTTCCACAGGTTTCCTTCCTCAAAAGAAATGAGGAAAATGTAATTCAAATACAATTGGTCTCACGGGAAAGTCAAGATTAAGGTTGAAGAGAAGCTGCAGTAATGATTCAGGTCTTCCTCTGCTTAGACGTGAGCCTGGTTCTACCCCCAGGGCCTGACCCAGATTTGTCTGACTCTGGGAGGGACGGACAGGCAGAGCTGGTTTGACTAGAATCTCAGTTGCGCCTTCACCCCCTAACTACAGTGTTGAGGTGAAGGAGTCGGCAGCCTGAACTTAGAGAGGACCTTTCCTTAGCAGCTTTATCTTTGATCTTACTTGAGTAATTTCATTTGATGGTTACAATTAGGCTACATAGTATAAAGGAAAAACCTAAATGCAGGGAATTCTTTGTCTGGGGCACTGTCTTCACTGATTTTGTGAATTCCCTGGACTGGTTTGTGCAGCTGGTGTGTTTGTGTCCAGGTTCATCTTTGTGCGAGAGGATGTGTAAGCTTCCATTCCTTATGCCATGGGGTGCTACAGCAACAATAGCCTCAGAAGTCTTCCCTAATAGCTTCAGAATGCATTAAAAAGAGACTGCAGAAATTGCCAGCTTTATTCTCTTGTTTTGAGAAATGAGTAAAATGCCTCTCAATGGCCACGAGGTCCAACGAATTCTTTTTGACATGTACAAGCAGCTTCTCTAGATGGACTCAGCACCTCTTTCCCCCAGGATAACCAGTGCTCATCAATATATTAAGGATGGACACCCATTTGGAAGCTCTTGTGCTCACTGGCTATGCCCTTGTTCATCTGCTGTGTTCACAGCCCACTGTGCCTCGAATACAACTAAATAGCATGGAGGCTTGTTGGAGCCCTGATTCTAAGTCCATTATGGAACTTAACTCTCTATCTTCCCAAGATAAACCACCCATCTTTTTTGTTGTTGTTGTAAGATTTTATTTATTTATTTGAGAGAGAGTACAAGCCAGGGGGAGAGGCAGAGGGAGAAGCAGACTGCCTGCCGAGGATCCTGGGATCATGACTTGAACCAAAGGCAGACTGAGCCACCCAGCGTGCCAGTACTCCATCTTTATAATCAGCATCATATGCTGAACTCATATTGTGCATTTTCTATATGGGAGATCATGGACCAGTGCTCTCTGCTCGGTAGCATTATCAGTTCTTGAGCAAACCAACATTTCCCAGTTTTATTTGTATTTTAGCTTTCCAACTCATCTGTGCCGTTAGACTGACAGTTAAATAACAAGCACTTGTCCCACCTGTCCCTGGGTGAGCTGTGTTTCGTGTCCCTGTTTATGGAGTTTCCTTCCTGGTAGATGCTCATCTCCAGGACGACAGGGACCGTGCCTTTCTCCTGTTAACCTTTGCAGTCTCTAGCACCTTGCACAGCACCTGACCTTCCCTAGGAATTCAATAAAACTAGTGAAATGATTGTGTAGGAGGTGCTAATCTAATTACTTTTTTCTACAATAAGAACTTTAAAAAATACATTTCTCTGTTTAAATCTTTTTTTGTTTGTTTCTTTCAGTTATAATTTCTTTTTTATCCAATTCCTTATTCCTGCTTTTCAGATGTATACATATATAGCCCTAGACCAAGAAGTGACCGTTCAGGGGACACCGGCTATCTCCGAGCATGCGATGATAATGGCTTATTCGCTGAGGGAGGAGAGGTTCCAGCTCAGTAGTTTGCAAGCTCTAGTTCTACATTCCCTTTGAAATCATTTTCTGTGACTGTGTTTGCACTTGCTCTTGCGAGCTACAGAGTAACACCGTCTTCCCGCTGGCGATCACACGCAGCTGTGTGCCTGAGCAGAATCCAGGTTCTGGGACAAGGTCCTGGCCCTATGAAGGTTTTGCATGGGCTTGGTGTTTGCGTGGCCTTGATGTTTCGCAAGTTCCTCGTGTTTTGTTTGTTTTTTAATCACTGAGACCACTGGAAGGAGAGGTGGACCACCTTTGCGATCTTGTTCCGCCCAGTTCTTACGGGACTTGCTTGCCGCCACCTTCCTTGGGGTGGGGGGGGGGTGGCAGGGGCAGCGGGGGGCGCGACATGGAGACCAGGTTGTTGACCCCACAGGACCCAGTCCTGAGCGCGAGTAGGTAGTCACCGCCACGCCGCACGGGCCCAGACTGCTGCCCTTGGATGAGAAGTCCTTCTGCGGGGGTGGGGCGCGCTGGCAGCCTGCACCCCGGAATCCCACCAACAATTCCGCGCCCAGAAACCTGTTCTTTACAAAGAGCACTGGGGCGGGGGGAAAGGGGGAGGAGAAAAAGTCTCTGTGGAGCAGCAGTAAAGAACGTTTGGGGTACAGTTTGGCAGCCTTGCCTGGGCACCTTCCTCCCGAGGAAGGCGAGTCTGACCGCGGGTCTAGATGGTGACATGCGGCGTCTCCCACAAGGTCCTTACCCATTGCGACCCGGGTCAGAGTTCCGTCTTTCTCCGCAAGCACACCTGCTCCGTCTCCTTGCAAACACGGCTCCTCTTGCGAGTTTCCTTCCGTGAATGTGCCAGAAAGGGATACATGGAACTTTGTTTTCCTCGAAGCAATATACCTGATAATTAAATAAAGTGCGTAGAGAAAAATACATGGCTGAAATTGGGCAGAACTGCAGATCACAGATACAAAATTTCCAAGCCCGTTCCCCCGTTTCCATAGGGAGTAACCATATCTTCACCCAGTGTTTGAGCATTAAATCATGCAATGCATATAAGCCGTTCAGCCCAGAAAGCAAGGATTAGAGCACTAAGTGCCTGAGTTTGGGGAGGGGGGACTTTATGGGTTCATGTAGGTGGCAAAAGATAAGATAAAAATAAAATAAAATAAAATTTCCTAGGGTATTTATCCAAGGGCTGTCATGCGTGGACATGAACTAAGAATTCTGACTCATAAATTCAACTAAATGCTTTCAGTAGAGTTTCTGAACCTCATCATAGATGATTATGCAAATAGGTACCTCATGTGGGGTTCCATGGTGTAATGGTTAGCACTCTGGACTCTGAATCCAGCGATCCGAGTTCAAGTCTCGGTGGAACCTGCTAAGTGTTTTGGTCTAATTTTCGGCTTTTCCCAGGAAAGAGCTTGAGTTCACCTAAATGACCAAAGTCAGTTTTGCCCCTGGTATCTCCTTTGAGTTTCTGCAAGTCCTGAGAGGTCTGTATCTGGGTGAAGAAGAAGGAATAGAATTTCATTCTGGCTTAATGGAGTTTATTGTATAAGGAAGAAAAGAAGCATCAAAAGTAAATATAGGAGGAAAATAGCAAAAGCCCTGCACTCTGCTGCGACTAGAAAACCAATTCTAATAAAAAGCAACAATCCACTTTTATGACATTCATTTTCTGTGCACATTAGAATGAATGGTTTAGATATTTCAAACATGGAAAATAAGCAATTCTGTTGGTATTGGAGAATATACATACAGTTAATAGCAAATTTCTCTTCTGCCCTGGTGTCTAGCTGCAGTTTCTGCCCCCTCCTTGCCCCTTATGGCCTCTGAACCCAGTTTTTATATATAAAATATGGACAGACACTACACACACACAAACCAAATGTGCTTAAATTGGGTGACTCTAAGTACATGGGTATATAGGACTCATTTTTTGCACTTTATTTTTTTTTAAAGATTTTTTATTTATTCATGTGACAGAGAGACAGCCAGCGCGAGAGGGAACACAAGCAGGGGGAGTGGGAGAGGAAGAAGCAGGCTCCCAGTGGAGGAGCCTGATGTGGGGCTCGAACCCAGAACGCTGGGATCACGCCCTGAGCCGAAGGCAGACGCTCAACCACTGTGCCACCCAGGCGCCCCCATTTTTTGCATTTTAAAAATATCTACAGATTTAACCTATTTTCAAGTAAAAATTAAGGGAGGACCCATAATAATATTTTCATTGCAATGTGCCACCCACAGAATACCAAACATCCCTCTTTCTCATCAAAAATGAGTAACTACTGCTGTTTCTTTGCTAATTACATTATTTGTAGAAGTTTCCTTTTTTCATTTGCTCTTTAACTATTTTGCATAGATCTTCAATTTTTTTTTAAATTTTAGTATAATATTTGTTTTAGATGAAGTGAGTCTGTTTTTTTCCTGGCTTGGAAATTTGCAGACATTTCAGTAAGGGCTGGGAAGATTCCATCCCAACAAATGGTCTCATTATGATTCCAGATGTGTATGAGATGCAAATATTTTTCCTACAACCAATACATATCACTAACTCCAAGTGCGTTTACACTGCAAATTCTCCCCCCATATGCTGTCTTATTCACTGTCTGCTTCTTCTCCTATGACCCTTTGTGTAAACTGTTTAACCAAACATTCACATCCAGATTCTCCTTCATAATAAATGAGTTGCATGAAGTTTCTGCTGCTACATGTGGCCACACTCCATCATTCAAAACCAGAGATCTGTGGTTTTCTCTCGCGCGGTATGCCACTAACTGTAGAATACTATGCAGGTTAGAATACTCTGGAGGTTTTGCAAGTACTGTACTGGGAGAATACTAATTAGAGTCTTATTGTTACAGGATTTTTGTTCCCTTAGTGCCCGTGATTCTTGGTTGTGCCACTTGGAAGAATGAGGAGGTGGACCAGAGAAAGAGTGGTGGGCAGCAAAGCAAAGTTTATTGAGTGATAGTGCAAAGCTCCAGGAGAGGGAAGGGACCCGGGAGGGTTGCCATTCTGGGGTTGAAATCCAGGGGGTTTTATAAGCTTTTCTGCAGCACTATCTTGAGCGTCCTGAGTGCGGGCCCCTGTGGACTGGCTGCTAAGGCGTGCCGATCAGGGCTTTGGTCATGCACCTGTCTACCTGTCGGGCTCTTGTTCACGTGCTGATGGTCTTTTGGGCTGACATTTGGAGACTACTGCCTCAACCTGTGATCGTGACCAATGCATTATGGTTAATTGTTTTGCTTCAGGATGTTTTGCAAAAGTGACTTTTGCAGAGGCTGCTAGACAGGCTGCTACTGTGGTCTTGTCTAAGCTGTAAAGCAGGATGCCGTGTTCCGTCTTAGTTGTCCCAGCTTTTTTCTTTCTTGTTGGGGACCCTGGCCCTGACTACCTAAGTGTCCAATTAACCCCTGACATTATCACACCCTTTGACCTTCAGAGTGCGTGCAATCTACTCTTCATACTCATCATTCATGTATACAGGTTGCTTTTCATTTGGTCAAAATTGAAGTTTTCTTTATTCTTTTTTACATTCCTAGATACATATGTTTTCTTCTTCAGACAAAAATGCAAAAAATGTCTCAACTCTGCAACAGTAAAACCCTAAGTCTTTATTGCACACATTTTATTATCAGAAAATCGTACATATGACTCAAAATCAGGAAACTTATTTTAATTTTTTAAAAGGATGTATTTATTTATTTGTCAGAGAGAGAGAGAACACAAGCAGGGGGAGTGGCAGGCTCCCCGCTGAGCAAGGAGCTGAATGCAGGGCTCCTTCCCAAGACCCTAGGATCATGACCTGAGCTGAAGGCAGATGCTTAACTGATTGAGCCACCCAGGCGTCCCCAAAACCAGAATGTTGAAAGAAGATATGGTCCGTAGATATTTTCTCTACACCAGAAACTGGCCACCATGCTTGGATTAAAACCCATAGCCATATGGATTAGTCTGATTATTATAGAAGAGGAGAGGGAGGATTGTGAAGATTCTTTTCCTTTCTGTTCTTTCTGATTAAGCACGAGAAGACCCAGCCTAATTTAAGAAGAAGAAAGGCATGAATGAAGTAGATGAGTGTCTATGCACAACAAGCAGAAATGCAGTTTGCCCACAGTTGACACCAGTCACTCATTTGATACTGGTGGTGAAGTTTCCAAGTGTGATCAGGCTCATTTTTCTAATGCTCTCCCATCAAGAGTGTTGCCATCTACGATGATGCCCTTGTAATGTCCGTTTCCTAGGACATTCTATGAGTAGATCATTTGATTGTTTGCAAACTAAATAAGCCCTCCTACCAGGTCAGGGTACAGGGCTGGTATAGGGATTTCTGGTATATGGGTTGTCCTAAAATGGAATTAATCATGCCAGTGATCTTTGATCCTCTCAAAGTTTGTCCATCTCACACCATGCAAGTGACCCTATTTGAGATTGTTTTAATGTCCCTCATTACCCACATATTAGATGCTAATCTGTTGTGAGATGGAGCTCAAAGACTTTGGCCAAAATCAATATTCCTCATTCCTATCCCAAAAGAACTTCGATATGTTGAATTTCAATTTTTAAATTAAGAAGTAAACGAGAATTTCATCACAAGAGAAGGTTGCTATAGAGGAAGAAAGAATGGGGAAGAAAGCAACTTACAGCGTCTAGAAGCCTGCCTGGCATTCAAGCCTCATCATGTTATTCTCCTACTGAGCGTAATCTCACAGAATACCAACATCAGACATGGTTACTCTGAGACCATGGTAAAGTGAGACCAACAGGTGGCATCCCAACTTGGTCGAAGCGAGGCAAAACCAAGGTCACTGTGGCCACCCACAAAATCCCAAACCTCTCTGTCACTAAAACAAGTGACTGCTACCCCTTGCCAATTATAGCTTTACCTCCACTCTAGTCTACCTCCTTATGAACAAGATCAATTGAGAAACCCAGTGATAGAATAGCTCCTGCTTTCTGACTGTTTCTAATCCAGAGCAGAACCCTGCTGTACTTTGGACCCTCACCCAAAGCACCCAACCAAAGCCCAAATCCTACAATAGGTTATTTCTAACATCCTCCTCCGTAAACACCTCATGATTCCTCTAGTGTGTTCTCCTCACCGCAATGGGTAATAAGCCCGGCCTGCTCAACCGCAGGGGTGTTCCTGGTGGTCCGGCTGGAGGACACTGACTCGGTCCACATAATGTCAAGGGGATGCAATCTGTGTTAGGAATTCAGGGCAGGCATTTGAGTTAATTATGTTCCACAATTCAAAGCACGTTACCATTATTGGTCCATATACACTCTTTTTTTTTTTTTACTTGATTCATTGATATTTTCCTTTCACAAAATAACATTCTATGTCTTCTAACTCCAGCAGCAAGTATTCTACTATTTACAATGTAACTTCTCCCTCACCCCCATCCCCTGACTCTGTAACTTTTTGTTTGAATGTTCTCTTGCGAAATATGTAGTTCTGTTTGCATGTGTTTTGTCATTTCTATGAGCAGTCCAGTGTTGCTCACGTAGTTTTTACATTTAATTTGTAACTTCTTCTTGCTGTCTCACACTTCAGTGCATGCATCCACCCAGTCTGACCAACTCACCGAGTCTTAGAACAAACAGATTGATTAAAAACCCCACCAGTGTAAACACCAGGCCGCAGGTAGACATCTTCCTGTACACTCGTGGGATGTATAGCCTGAGAGAGAAACAAAAGTTGGATCCCGTGGTTAGTTTATTGTTTATTTAATTAAACGGTGCCAGGTTTGTTTCCAAAATAACTCCATAGTTTCCAGCCATCAGTTCACAAGCATCGATATCCCTACAACACTATCGATACCTTGAAATTTCTGTCATTCTAACTTTTATCCATTTAAAAGATGTCAAATGATATATATAGATTATTTCATTATGTCTCAAAGATTACAGTGGTTTTAAACAACTGTCAGATTTTTAGACAATCCCAGATGTAAATTAGTATCTGTAAAGACCATATCTTTAATTGATTGATTTTTTTTTTTACCTCCATAATGATCTCCTTCTAATCTCTCCCACAAAGTTAACTTTAAAACTATCTAACATAGGGCAGCTGGGTGGCTCAGTTGGTTAAGCGTCATAATTTCAGGGTCCTGGGATGGAGCCCTGTGTTGTTGGGCTCCCTGGTTAGGGGGAGTCTTCTTCTCCCTCTGGCCCCACACCCCCTTGTATTCTCTCTTTCTCTCTCAAGTAAATAAGATCTTTTTTAAAAAAAAGTATTGAACATAAAAAATATCTAATGTTTACATTTTTACTGGAATTTCTTTCTGCAAAGCAGATGTCAATATTTTGTGTATTTAATTTTATTTTCCATATGATATTTTGCTATATATCTCATTCCGCTCCTTAAATTTTCACTATTTTTTTAGATTCCTCTGTATAGTTATATGTAAATCTACTCTTTTAAAATGCTGCCTAATACTCTCTGCAGTAAATACACCTTTTTTTGACACAAAATACATCTGAGCTGGTTGTAAAATCTTTGACTTATGTTTCCGTAAGTATCTTGTAGGTGTTTTTCCCACTTCTTCACACTATTGAATATTATTCTAGAGAATGCTGTTTCAAGTATAATTCTTCCCCTTAGCAATAAGGTGATTTCTTTAGAGGTTCCCTAAATAGTTATTTCTTTATCTTCAAAGTTACATAATTTTACAAGGAAATATCCTGTGTTTTCCCCTCTGTTTGTGGTCACCTTTTTTCCCACACCCATCCTTGCCGTCTGGCTTCCCTCACCCATAAATTTGCTCCCATCTTTCTTTCTTCTGGACAAGAACTCGTGAGCCTCTTAACCTACTGTTTGTTTCTTCCATTCACTTGTGAAGCCCACAGAAACATTTTTATCCCCTGAAAGTGCTATTGGAGGTAGGGGGTGGGGACAAAAGGATCTGCTCTGGGGTCTCTATGCAGAAGAATTGAAACATTAATTCTTTCCAAGAAATATGTGGACTGATGCTTTGTAGAGTTTTCAAAAATCTCACTCCCTTCCATTTTTGTGGTTTAGTTCCAATTTCTCTCCATCTCTGGGGCCAAAATAGCTCTTCCCTTTCCCTCAAATCAGTCTAAGACTCTACATCCAAACCCCCTTGGCTGCAAAAGTCTTTCCCGGGATCAGGCTCTGGTGTTCAGGAGCTGAAAAGCTCTACTGTGTGGGAAACTCTTTATAAACTGTTAAGAACCCCCCCACCCCGCTCGAAAACTGGCAAGCTGCCATGAACTGATGAGTGATACTCCCGGCGTCAGACGAAACACAAGCACTAAACACTCAGGGGCAGCAGTATTCTATGCCAGGCTAAATCCAGACTTTCACATTGCACCACTTTCGTGGCCTGATCGCCAGAGGATGAATCCAGAACAGGGAGCCCATGCAGTGCTGGAGGCAGGTGGTGGCGGGCATGCCCAGCACTGGCAGAAGCAGACCCACAGCTGTTGGGAGGGGGGTGCGGAGCCAAAACCAAGCCACCTTCAAGCTCCATCCTCCTGCTTCCTAGTTCTGAGACTTCAATCATTTATGGTTGGATCTCTGTGGACCTCGTGGTCTGTAAAATAGATAGGTTGTAAAGATCTGCAAATAATAAGACATGTAAAGTCTTTGTAATGGTGGTGTGTAGTAAGGGCTTGAAAAATAGGACCTGCTATCTATTATTTGGGGGCACTAACACATCTAACCCGGAGTCTGCTAACAACTTGACAATTTTAGGAGTGTCTCCTAAGGAACTCATGAAAACCTTGGTTCATAAACCTGTCTGGAAGTCCTCGGTCAAGACCATCTCACTGTGCAGCATTGAGCTGTTTCCTCATCTGTTAAATGGAAAGAAACTATCATGGGGCTCCTGCTTAACTTGTATCTTCTTGGAGCAAAGTGTTGGATAAAATTACCCGTTATGAGAGTGGTTAAGGGGAGTACCCGTGTACTATTAGAGCCCAGGGGCTGGAGTCTGTGATCTGAGGCATCTCATGAATCAGGTGAACTGCCCTGCGTAGCTTCCACCAGCGTCTGGACACGGAAGGCGTGGGCTCTCCTACCTTCGGGTGCAGGTGCGGGATACACGTTGGGGAACAATCTGGTTTGGTTCCTGGTAAAACCGTAGTCGGCAGGATTCGAACCTGCGCGGGGAAACCCCAATGGATTTCAAGTCCATCGCCTTAACCACTCGGCCACGACTACCTGCTCATTGCCACCGTAAAGAGCTGGCATGAAGCACTGGGGGTCGCGGGGAGTGTCGCCCGTGGTAGGTCCAGCCACAGTGGGTTCAACCCGGCCTCTCCCTGAAAAATGAAGGAGCCCATCCCGAGCACATCAAGAGCCAGCCGGGATGTCTCGGTGCAATTACAGGCTGAATGTCAAGTGCCCTGGGCGCTGGGGCTCGTCCCCTGGCTGCGGCCCCCTGCGGCGACCACGGCCACACCTCGTGCCCCGGGACCCATGGAAGGCGAGCCGCACTGAAAGTGAGCCCTGAACAAGTTCGAGTTCGCAAATGAAGGGGTCGTGGGCAGTGAGGACCGTCGCGTTTGCTGCCGGAGCTAAAATCTACAATCAGGACTCTTCGGTGGCCTTCGACTTACTCGTCCTTCCAGAAGAACCATTAAAACCGCGCTGGGGCGGAGAGGGAGGCGGGGGCCTTGGTTCCGTCTGGAGGGCAAAAGCCGGGCGGGGAGGTCTGCGACCCCTCAGGGAGAGGTGTCTCGGCTGGTCCTGGGCGGGGACGCGAGGTGGCTCCGAGGGGACCGAGGCGCTCCNNACACACGCGGTCCCCAAGGCCCCGCGCTCGGCCCCGCGCCCCATCCCGCGCAGCACAGAGGCGCAAAAAGGAAATGAAAACACGCAAATGTTGGACTAGATCTGGCCAAATTAATAGGGTCGATTCTGGGGTCAGAGACTCTCTGGTTTACCAGAGTGGGATAAGGAGGGGCACACTCGGACCAGATCCCGTTTTATGGAAACGTCAGAAACCCTAAAACCACGGACTTCTCTCTGAATTCTAGGAACGGACGTGAGTTCCCAGGGCATAAACTAGTGCATTTAGACAGAATCTCACACGAAAGGAATGAGACCTCCAGGATCAAGGCCGAATACGACCCTCTGAGGGTTAAAGCTCACATCTGTTCTCCTCTAGGATAAGGTAACAATAATGTTCCCCTCACTGTATTCTAGTCAGTTTTATTCGGTCTAACTGCCATGGCATTTGCTGCAGACCTCCATTTAGGCTCGTAAAGGGTGTATAACATTTAACACGGTAAATTTACTTTGAACTTTATCGTCCTTGAGCAGTCGTATCAAAGTATTGTCTCCGATCGGCAGCGTGCGCACCACCAGGGGTCCCTTGGGAAATCCGAGTTCTGGGGCCCAGTTCAGATCGACGGACTCGGAGAGTGGGGGCGGGGCGATCCAGCAATTTGTTTCAACAGGACGCCCGCCAGGGGTTCTGATGCCCACTGAAGTTTGAGAAGCCCTCTCCTAGGGAAATATTCGTGACAACGAAAACCATGTACTGCACAAAAATCTTTCCACTTCCCATCGTGATAGTTATGTAATATATTAAAAATGGATGAATGTTTAAGTATGCTGGCTTCATCTGCCCCTAAAATGAGATTTGGGAAGATTCTGTAATCATTCTGGGACAATGTTTGTGCTGTAACGTTCACTGACAAAGAAGTATGCAGTAAACATGACTTCAACTTTTTGCATGACTTCACTACTGAGAGGAAGGGAGGAATACTTCAAAATGTTTCCAGTGCTGGTTTCTGGGTTGTGGCGTGAGGACGGAATGTGCTTGTTTGTCCACTACAGTGGGAAGTAATCGAGTCTTGTACGTGAATATAGCAGAACACTGCATTTCATTGGTTTCTTTATTGATGCTACCCAGGAGTTGACATTTGCTGCAAGTGATTCGTCTGTCTTGTTCAGTGCACTTGTGAAAGCATTCACCTTAAACTTGTTTCTCAAATAATCAATGTCAGTTAGCAATTGACAAAATTAATGAAAACTTTTCCACCCCTTCTTGCTTTCTGACATTTAACTGGGCTTTTAAAAAAAATAATTTTGAAAGAACACTGAGATAGGGAACTTTCATAAGTCTTTAACATTTGTAATATAAATCTTCATATTTTTAAGGTTTGGGGAACTGTTTTATTTGAGGTCTGTTCCATTGTTATTCCTGAATATGGATGCAGAAAAGGGAAGTTTTGAAATAGATAGGACAAACTTTTAAAACAAACGGTTGTGAGTTTTCTAAAACTACTGCAAGACCTTCCACTATGTGGATAACCCAAAACTTATTTTTTTTCTTTTTTTAATTCAAAATTTTTAATTTAAATTCAATTTAGTTAACATATATGTCTTACTAGCTTCAGACTTACTAGCTTCAGAGGTAGAGTTTAGTGATTCATCAGCTGTATATAACACCCAGTGCTCATTACATCGGGTGCCCTCCTTAATGCTCGTCACCCAGTTACCTCATCCCCCCCCCCACCCAAAACTTAAGTGAAAATCCATGGTCATTTGGAGGACTTCAGATCGGCGCTCACCTGATGATTCTGCAGGGAGTACTAGAGCCTGTGTCAGCGCGGTGGGTGTCTCCAGGGTCCCCACCAGAAGCGGACCGAGCAGGAGGCTGGGCTCCAGGAGGTCCCCTGCTCTGTCCGCTCCCGGCAGGCCGTCAGAGGAAGGTCCTTGCAGGCGGAGGATGCAGTGCGACTTGGCCAGTTGCCACGCGTCTGAATGATGTCCAACAGTAAGAGACATGAACAGCGAATGCACTTTGCGGTCGAAAGGTGACCTTTGGAAGAGGCTACTTATGCTAATGAGGCTGGTGGCTCGCACGTAGTCGTGGCCGAGTGGTTAAGGCGATGGACTAGAAATCCACTGGGGTCTCCCCGCGCAGGTTCGAATCCTGCCGACTACGGCGGCTCCCCTCTTTGGGGAGACCACCTCTTGTCTCACAAGCGCTGAGACAGGCTGCTCTTGGCTCCCACCAAGGAACTGGACCCTTCCCCAACTTTGCTCTTTAGAGGCCCACGCAACATTCCGCAGGCTTCCCAGATAGCCAGACATCCGCTCTGTTTTCCGACCAGTTTTTTTCAGAAGCAATTCTACCACAGTCCCCAAAGGGTTTCTTTTCCTCAAAGAACAGCCCAGGCTTTGAGATGCTTTCGTGTTTGCTGCACTCACAGCCTTGCTCTCCAGGCAGCCTTTCCAAAAGAACAGCAGTGTTTGCATCTCCAAAGAATTGCCCCTGTATCTGGGCTCTTCTTCAGCCCCCGACGTCCTCGCCACTGTAGAAAAGGAAATTCCAGGAAATTTTGGATCAAATACAGGTGAAAGCCACGACTCATAGCTACGGTCGCTAAGTCGCAAATCCACGCGGATATTGATAGCAAACCACTACACAGCTAAAGAAATTAGGTAAAGTCATTTTCTTCGTGGAACAGGGTTGACGACGTCACGCTGCGCTGGCTTGTCCTGGGGTCCAGGACAGTGGTGATGAGAGGTACTAAAACCTTATATACTTTAAGATACTTTTATATTTCCTTTGCTACATCTGTTAGTCCTTCAGAAGCAACAAAGCATCCTAAATAAAATGCCACTTATGAGGTATCTATGACTCCCAAGTGGAAAGTGCCACGTCTAAGCGGCAATTGCAATAAACAGGGAAAACACAGAATTCAGAAAATTCATTAAGTTTTAAGAGAAGGAATGTTGCCTAGCACCTGTTGCTCTTTTCTGTGCTTCCTTCTTCAACAAGGAAGGGAGAATACTGCAAATTAAGGACTTCTCAGTGGAGTCCATAGCTGGGTTGGGAAGGGTGGAAGTAGAGTTCCAATAGCCTCTGGTTAAAAGAGGACAGAGTTCCATCGCACTCTGTGGCACCTACTGTGCCTTGTCTTAGTGCCCAGAGTGTGCTCTGAGGAACTCACCCCGTGAGCCCTCTGAAAGAGGTGAGAGAATTCTAAGAACTGGTTTGACTAGAATCTTAGCTTCAGGCATGGGCGCGCTTTGGCCTCGTAGTTCATCAAATTGAGGTTTATGACTCACATCGGCACATCTGACAGATGATATTTCTTTCGCAACTTTGTGTTTAATTGCAATTTAGTAGTAGTGAAGCTTATTCATTAAAATTAGGTTATGTGACATACAGGAGATTCCGAAATGCAGATGGGTCTCAGCCTGGTGTCTGTGGTCTCCAACAGTATTTGTGAGGTCCCTGATGCAGTCTCTATAATTGTCGGTTTTGTGTCGGGGGCATCTGTCCGTGAGAGGGTGAGTAATTGTTATTTTACACACCAGGGGATTTTGAACCAAAAATAAGTTAATAATTTCTTTCTTAATAACTTCATGACCACCGAATGAGAAGAGTGTGCTCACTCTATTCCGTTGTTTTGGAAAACACATAAATGACCACGAGGAGATAGGTGGGCTCCAAACAAATTCTGTCTAACTTCTAATAGGTTTGTCTGACACGAGTCCAACACCTGTCTTCCCAATGACAAAGTCACGCTCACCACTACACCAGGGAAGAGAGCATTATGGGAAATCACGATGCTCACAGCCAAGCCCATGTATACTTACGATGTTCACGGACCAGTATGGGCATGAGCCTACCTAAAGCAGATGACTCTCCAGGACTTGCCTGATCCATATCGCTAAGGGCATTGACCAACGTATTCTCTTTTCTTCCCCTTCTTATATTACACTAGCACGTTGAGAGCAAACAGGCTCTACTGTAAGGCTCTAGTTCCACAGGCTGCCTCTTCTGTATAAAAACACATGGACCAGCAATTTCTTCCCACCAGCATCTTCAAGACCCTGGTTTTTCCGTTTGTTTTTGTCTACATAGACAATACTAGGCAATTTCATCCCTGACATCTCTCAGCACTAAATATGTATATCCGGGAGGCTTCGGACAGCCTCATCATGTTTCATAGGGAAGGAAAAAAGGGTTGAAAGTAAATACTTCCACTTAAAACAGCATCAAAAAGGATAAAAAACTCAGGAATAAATTTAACAAAAGATGTGCAAAACTCATACTCTGAAAACTACAGAACACTGTTGAAATAGGTGAGGATGGATAGATAAATCATATTTATGGATTGTATTTTTTTTTAAGATTTTATTTATTTATGTGACAGAGAGACAGCCAGCGAGAGAGGGAACACAGCAGGGGAGTGGGAGAGGAAGAAGCAGGCTCCCAGCGGAGGAGCCCGATGTGGGACTCGATCCCGCAACACCGGGATCACGCCCTGAGCCGAAGGCAGACGCTTAACGACTGAGCCACCCAGGCGCCCCTATGGATTGTATCTTAACATGGTTATGATGGCAATTCTCCCCTACATTGATCTTCCCTATCAGAATGCTAGCTGACTTCTTTGTAGAAAATGATGAGTTGATTCTAAAATTCACACGGAATTTCAAGGGACCCAGAATATCCAGAACAATCTTGAAAAAGAAGAAAAAGGAGGACTCACTTCCCAACCTCAAAACTAACTACAAGGCAGTGATAATCAAGACAGTGAGATCAATGGGATAGAATGGAGAGTCCAGAAATAAAACCATATGTCTATGGTCAACTGATTTTTTATTAGAAGTGCCAAGACGATTCGGTGGGGAAAAAAAGTCTCTCCAACAAATGGTGCTGGGAAAACTAGATAACCACATACAAAATAATAAAATTGGACCCTTACCTCACAAAATTTAATGAACTAAAATGGGTCAAAGACATAAGGTCTAATATTGTAAAACTTTTAGAAGGAAACAGTGGGGAAATCATAACCTCAGATTTGGCAGTGATTCTTCCATAGGACACCACAGGCACAAGCAACAGGGAGTAGATAAATTAGACTTCATCAAAATTAAAAGCTTTTGTGCCTTAAAAGATGCTATCAAGAAAATAAAAGAGAACCAAAAGAATAGGAGAAAATATTTGCAAATCACGTATCTGATAAAGGGCTTGCATCTAGAATTTCTGAAGAAATTTTATAACTCAAGGGAGAGAAAAATAACCCATTAAAAATGAGCAAAGGACACGAATAGACAGTTCTCTAAGAAAGATGTAAAAATTGCCAATAAGCACATGAGAAAAGGCTTGCCATCATTAGTCATTTGGGAAATGCAAATCAAAACCACCAGGAGCTACCACTTCACTCCCATTAGGATAGCTTTAATGAAAATGCCATATACTAACAAGTGTTGGGGAGGGTATGGAGAAATCAGAACCATCACGCACTGCTGGTGGGATTGACAATGGGGCATTCATGTTGGAAAACAGTCTGGCAGTTCTTCAGCAGATTAAACACAGACTTACTGCATGACCCAGCAATTCCAGGTATATAAACAAGATAAAGGAAAATACATAAATAAATAATGATAGTACAACTATCTCATATCTCACTACATGGAGTATAGAAAGTGAAAACTAAACCTCCCTGCAATCTACAAACTCAGCTATTCCATTTCTTTCCATACCAGCAACCTGAAGCCAGGTCTGGAAGAACCTTCCAGAGTTAAAATATATGCATGTACATAACTTTTTCACTCTAGTTTTTTAAAAATCATAACTATTAGCTACAATCCTGCAGTGAATGTCAATGCTTGCTCCAGCTGTGGGATTATCTCAGGACTCAGGACTGGCGGGGCAGGAAGCCGATCTCATTCCAAGGACCCGTCAGAATCAGTAGTCCTTCCAGTTCTGAGGATAGGGAGTTACTGGCCAACACGGTGCAACACCATCATTGTCATCCAAATGACATTGAAGAATAGGAGAGATAGACCCCAAATACACTTCTGGTATGCAATCCGATCCTGTGGAGAGCCGAGGTACAGTACCGCTGGGCTATCTACCTTATCAAGGGCAGGCTCTGGCATGTAGTCGTGGCCGAGTGGTTAAGGCGATGGACTAGAAATCCATTGGGGTTTCCCCGCGCAGGTTCGAATCCTGCCGACTACGGGTGTTTTGACATCTTGTAGGTTCCTTTGAAATCCTAAATCCTACATAGCGGCAAGTCCAAAGAAATGTGTTTTGTATCTAAACTGTAAGCGATACATCCTCCTTTACTGAACTTCCCTGTTTTGGCCTTGAGATTAACTGGCCTATGATGGAGTCTCTCAATCTGGCCAGAAAAAAAGGAATTCATAATTACCATATTATCTAGTAGGTTTGAACGGAGTCCTAGTGTTTTCTTTTGTCCCAAGAAGAATCCAAATTTCAGAGATACCTTGGTGTTTCCTGCATCAAAATCCTCCTTGAAGGCAACTCTTTCTAAAAGAATAAAAGTTAGTGGGAGTCCACCAGACTGTTACCTTTTCAGAGATTTCCTTTCTCGCGTACCAACCGTATCCTTGGTATCTCCGAGCCCGCTCATAACTTTCATCTACCTGTGTGAGGCCGATCTGGAATTCCATGCTTGCTTAACACAACGCCAGCCTGTTTATGGGGCAAGTAAGTAAAGATGTGGCAGAAATAAGTTCTATCCGAAGACAGTAAAATCATTTGCTTCCATGTAGCTGGCAAACAAGGTCTAAAATGAAGCTGTCATCAACTGACATAGAGTGTATTTTTGTTGCCTGTTAAGAATTTTAATATTTAAACTATTTAAAAAATAATAATCATGATATGAAGCTCCAATGATATTGGGATACAGTCAGTGAAATAAATGTCCTTTCTATCTATGGGCTCTAGCTCTTCGGTTTCCCTCCCCAGTGGATGAGTTTTTGTATGACTTTCCAGAGTTATGTGTGTGTATAATATTCAGGCCACTCTATATATTTTTTAAGATTTTTAAAGTTTATTTGAAAGAGAGCATGAGCAGAGGGGAGGGAGAGAGGGACAGGGAGAGGCAGACTTGGCGCTGAGCAGGGAGCCTGAGCTCCCCCGAGAGGGAGGACCCTGGGATGAGGACCTGGCAGAAGGCAGATGCTTAACCACTAAGCCACCCTTTTAAATGAATGGTACAAACGCATACACAGTGTTCTTCTTGGTTTTTTTTCTTTCCCTTAAAAATATATACTGACCCATAGAAATACGCCCAACTGATTTTTCACAACAGCGCAGGAAAAAAATTGAATGGAGGAGAAATAGTCTTTTCGACAAATGGTGCTGGAGCCATTGGACAGCCGTAGGGGGAACAACAACAACAAAACAGCAACAAAGCAAAACAAAAACAAAAACCCACATTGACCTAAACCTCATTCTGTACACAAAAATTAAAACGAATCATAGACTGAAATGTAAAATTATAAAACTTTTAGAAAATACCATAGTGGATCTTCACAATCTAGGGTCGGGCAGATTCCTTTGACTTGATACCAAAAGCCCAGTCCTTAAAAGGGAAAGAGATAAATCGGATCCCTTCAAAATTAAAAATTTTTTCTCTGCAAAAGACACTATGAAGCAGTTGAAAAAAACAAGCTACAAATTGGGGGAAAAAAGCATTCGTAAATCGCATACGTGACAAAGGTCAGTTTCTGAAACATGTGCACAGAATTCTCACAACTGAACAGATTAAAAAAGAAAGCCAACACTTCAGTCAGAAAATGGATAAAAGCCATGAAGAGACATTTCAGCATTTCACCCTTGATGATACACAGATGGCAAATAAGCACATGAAAAAAGTTCAATGTCATCAGCCATTAGGGAAATAGAAATTAAAAATACAACAAGACATCACCCTACATGTATCGGAAGGGCTAAAAGTACAGCATTCAATTCCCAAGAGGATGTGGGGAAACTCAAATCACTCATACACGGATGGTGGGAATGTAAAATGGTGAGTCAGAAAAACGGTTTGGCAGTTTCTTACCAAACTAAACAGGAGACTATCAGATAATCCAGTAATAAACACCACTCTTGGGTATTTATTCCAAAGACATAGAAACTTATGTTCCCACAAAGATGAATATGTAATTTTCCCCAGTGTCTTTACCCAGAATAGCCCTGAACTGGAAACAATATCTCGAGTGAATGGCTGGACAGCTGTGACATATCTACACTACGCAGAGCTCCTCAGCAACACAAAGGGATGGACGATAGGTGCACGTGGGAACCTGGATGACTTTCTGGGGAATTAGGCTGAAAAGAAGCCAATCTGAAAATGTTTTATTTTGCTTGATTCCACGTCTACAACATTCCGGAAATGACTAAATTAGAGAAACGAAGAATCAGTGTCTGCTTTCCCGGTGTTAGGGAGGGAGTGCTGGGAGAAGGTGGGTGCGGTTATTAAAAGGCGACAGGAGAGATTCTTGCTGTGATGAAGCCGCACTTTTGGGGTGGTGGATACGGGACTCTGCCCATGGGATAAAACCACACAGAGCTAAATGCCCAGCACCACACTCAACGATGAGTCCGAATAAGACTGGAGGGTTGTATCAATGTCAACATCCCACTCGTGTCCTTGTAACGTGCCAGGATGTTACCACGGGGAGAAACCGGGGTCAGGTGCTCTCTCTTTATCATTTCTCACAACTGCAGTGACATCAAGTACACATAGATTTACACACACTATGTATGTAATTCTCATCAGTACGTAGAACATGCCTCGTTCATATTATCTGCTGCAGAATATTCCAGCATGTTCCGTGCTTTATTTAAAGAAGCAAGAACTATAGGTCTTTAGAGTTTTGAAATCTTTTTACACATAATCTGACAGCGTGAATACATGTCTGTGTTCTCCATCATTTCTCACAGTTGTGGAGTATTTATTGTTTGATTTGGTCTGTCTCCCCACGCCTATCAGAGTGTGTCCTGGTGTGGAGTGTAGCTCATTGATGGCCATCAGAGGTTGACAAGGTAGGAAGCTGGAGATTAGATCAAATTAAGGAGTCTTGCCAGTTCTGGGACAAAGTGCAACATGCCAGTTTGTCATAACAGCATGGCGGTCATCTATTTGACTAATTATGTCAAAGAGTAAGTAATTTTGGCTTCAAATATATGTTTTAATGTGTTATTTCACCTCATTGGGAGAGAGCCAAAGTTCAAGACAGTTGCTTCGTTCCAGTGAGTTATCTTGCTGGATCTAACTCTATGGGGTTTTTTTATTTTTTTATTTTTATTTTTTTTAAAGATTTTATTTATTTATGTGACGGAGAGACAGCCAGCGAGAGAGGGAACACAGCAGGGGAGTGGGAGAGGAAGAAGCAGGCTCCCAGCAGAGGAGCCTGATGTGGGACTCCATCCCAGAACACCGGGACCACGCCCTGAGCCTAAGGCAGACGCTTAACGACTGCGCTACCCAGGCGCCCCTGGGTTGTTTTTTTTTTTCAATCTACTTCTTATTTAATTAGGGAATTTCCATCTCCTCTGTTATATATCAAATAAACAGTCCCTTAAAGCCTGATTTTCCCTGGGTCAAGGGAAGACTCTAAGGTTTTGCGCCTGAAAAGATGAAGACCAAGACAGAGGATCACGGAATCGAAGATAAACTCACTTCACTGCCAAGAGGGATAGCAGGGCAGCGGGAAATAAAATCTGAAGAGGAAGTAGGCTGGAGTGAGGCAGCAGAGCCAAGTTCAACGTCAGGGAGAACTGGAGGGCCTTAACTTGTCAACCCGAAGGGAGACAAACTGGGCTCTCCAGCTGTAAAACAGAAGATTGCAGCTCCTCTCCTGCTTTCCAGCTCTAGTACCACAGACAACAGAAAAAGCAGGCGTCTGAATTAGAACTCTTAACCAAAAGCCAAAAAATGGCTGTCAGTCAAGCTAAGAACAGGTGCCAGGAGTTGGGCTTAGCTTTATGGACTTGAGTAGCGATGGCAAAGTCCCTGGGTGAATTTCCACAAATCCTTTTTTAAGGTCTTGGCTTTAAGTTCAGTTCAGTTTCCCGGGGGAGCATTCAGGAGTCATGGCGACTGATGCACACAGGTGCATAGGCCAAGTGATGGTCTTCTGGAAGGAGGCCAATGCGCTCTGTTACTGCTTGCAAGAGAATATCGGAAGTGAATCCTGCTGTAGAAGTGATGACCCCCCCCCTTCCCCGCAGCATTCTGTCTTGGGCTGTCCACACTAGGTCTGCGGCTTCTGTGGCAGACAAGAGGGAAACAAGCAGAAACTACCAGAATCTACCGGAGAAGGTGAAAATCCTGCAAAATTCGGAAGGGAATCGAAACGGGGTGAAGGAGGAAACCTTCAGGGTTTTGAAGGTGCAACAAACCCAGCCTGCATCAGGAGAAACTTGCCCCAAATTTTGGTAAAATCATCTCGGAGAAGCGCCTGTCTTTGCTCCGGGAGCTGTCATATCCAGTTTCTTAGCAGCCTGTGGGGTCGCTAGGGCCTTCCGTGTGAACTCGGGAGCCCCTCGGTGTCCCAGTGATGAAACGAGGCAGGTACGAGCGAACCCGCCCGACGACCAGGAGTCTGGAAGCGCAGAGCCGAGCGCGGGCGCTTCCAGGCCTGGGTGCAGGGAACCGCAGGTGGCTCCGGACCCCGCAGGGAGGACTCGGAAGTAGGGGGTTTACTCTGGGATCTCCAATAATCGAGAGCGGCAGAGCGAAAGTCACCCGCGTGGAGAGGTGGCGAGGGGTAACTAAAGGTCCAGCAGACAGGGACCGCTTCTGCTGATAAATCGGAATGCGAGCTCAGGAGGAGGGCAACGAAGAAAGGCGATCGGCTGGAGGACCAAGAAGGAATCCCGAGGAAAGCGCTTTGGGTGAGAAAGAACGCGACTCGTGAATGGGTTTAGAAGGCTTTGCCCGATTCTTGGTCTGAAAAGTTGACATCCTGGCCATCATTATTCCCACGCCAAAGGGGATGCTTGGCAACCTTGTAAGGAAAGGATTGGTATGTGTGGGGCCTGCGAGCTAGAGCTCGTGTGGCAGTAACGTGGCCCGTGACGCTGGGACGAGAGCGAAAGGCCTAGAGGAGATGGATGGAAGGAAGGAAGAGTAGGGAGAAGACGGAAAGAGCAACAATCTTATTGCCGTATTAACCAAGTAAGATGCGGGGCAAGAGGCTGAGAATCAAATCGGAGAAGAGGTGACTTTTCCCATGTGTGAGCAGAGTGGCGCAGCGGAAGCGTGCTGGGCCCATAACCCAGAGGTCGATGGATCGAAACCATCCTCTGCTAGGCTCTCTTATTGTTGCTCCGACTCACCCTCCCGAACATTCCCGGAGCCGAGACGTCGTCGGGGGAAAGGATGCCCCAGCCTCTCAAGTCTTCTCATCCTCCTGCGACAGGATGGCCTCATTTTCGCTGCGGTGTGTTCAAACCTCACAGAATTCAGGAACATTTTCTCCACTCTTATTTAACCCGCATCTCGCTGCCGGCCTGACTCTGGGGCTCCAGCATCATGACGAATCAAAAGAAGCCTCAGGTGACCAGGACCGCGCCCAGGACTTGCTTCACCGCCAGGTGCTCGCAGTTCTGGAGCAGGATGAAGTCGGGGTCACCTGCGGGGGGGAGCACTGGGGACCGACGCGGAGAAGCGGGAGTCCCCGCGCGGCGGGCGCACGGAAGGGACAGGGAGGAGCAGGTGGCGGTGGGGCGACGCCGGGCCAGCGCGGGGGAAGGAGGCGGGATCCGAGAGGAGAGGGGACCGAAGGACAGGCGCCGGCGGGACCTGCGAGCGCGCGGACCGAGGGAACACTGGGGACAGAGTGGGGGTGCGGGGACGCAAGGGAAAGGTCCAGGATTTGGATTTGAGGGAGGTGGTCCTCGCCGACTGAAACAGCCCACGGAAGGAGCTTCGACCTCTTTTTCTCTGAAATCAGATAAGAGACCAACAGGGAACTGGTGACCTGGGCCCAGGACTTCCTGACCTGCAACCACAGGTCGAAAAGGCATTAATCGGACTCTTGATCTTTGTGTCCTCCTATCCGCGGGGCACCGCTCCTTCCTCAAAGGACAACGTGCTCCCCCCGCAGACGTTCACCTGCTTCAGGCCATTGCTCTTTTCCTGACTTCGCGGTGGTGAAACACCCCCCTTCCTGCAACCACTAATTCCAGGAATAAACTCCCCGAATCAGTCTCACCCTAGTTAACCCAGCCCGACTTGGATCTCCTTTGTCCCCGCCACTTTCACTTCCCTATCGTCAACAATGATGATATAATCAACATTATATCAGCAAGGAAAGCTCAGCTCCCCAAGGCCTGGGATGGAATTAGGAATTACCAAGACTTGGGAAAGACCCCTATAGTCCCTCACATCATGGACCACTCTGTCCATAGAGGGGCAGGCTTTGAATCTGAAGATCTAGCGTTCAAATTTCTGTTTTTCTCCTTTTGATTTCTGGCTCACCAGGAAGGGCCCACCCCCTGGAGGACGGTTGCCTGTTGGAGCATTTCTGGGTACCCAGTAAGTAAGGAGCAAGAAAAAGTACAACATGCATATCTATCTATGGTTACGGCCTTTATTGCTTCCAGGCTTCAGTGATTTTCATTGCATCCTCCCTGGAGGGAATGTCAACAAATTAACCCAGCTTCCATCAGTGCAAATGCTGCCATCCACATTTCCTTCCGGAAAGGCTGCCTGGAGAGCAAGGCTGTGAGCGCCGCAAACACGAAAGCATCTCAAAGCCTGGGCTGTTCTTTGAGGAAAAGAAACCCTTTGGGGACTGTGGTGGAATTGCTTCTGAAAAAAACTGGTCGGAAAACAGCGCGGATGTCTGGCTATCTGGGAAGCCTGCGGAATGTTGCGTGGGCCTCTAAAGAGCAAAGTTGGGGAAGGGTCCAGTTCCTTGGTGGGAGGCAAGAGCAGCCTGTCTCAGCGCTTGTGAGACAAGAGGTGGTCTCCCCAAAGAGGGGAGCCGCCGTAGTCGGCAGGATTCGAACCTGCGCGGGGAGACCCCAATGGATTTCTAGTCCATCGCCTTAACCACTCGGCCACGACTACGTGCGAGCCGCCAGCCTCATTAGCATAAGTAGCCTCTTCCAAAGGTCACCTTTTCGACAGCAAAGTGCATTTGCTGTTCATGTCTCTTACTGTTGGACATCATTCAGACGCGTGGCAACTGGCCAAGTCGCACTGCGTCCTCCGCCTGCAAGGACCTTCCTCTGATGGCTTGCTGGGAGGGGACAGAGCAGGGGACCTCCTGGAGCCCAGCCTCTTGCTCGGTCCGCTTCTGGTGGGGACCCTGGAGACACCCACTCTGCTGACACAGGCTCTAGCACTCGCTGCAGAATTGTGAGGCCAGCGCCGATCTGAACACTTCCAAATGACCATCGATTTTCAAATTTACTTCTGAAACATCCACATAGTGGAAGATCCTGCAGCAGATAAAAGGAAGAAGGCACACTTCTAGCTACCGATAGAACGTAGGCTGCCGTGTCTACGGCGGCCTACATGAGAGCCTAAGAACCCATTCATAAGCATCATTAGCACGGAGTCAAACTTACTTTAAAACAAAACAAAGAAAAAAACCTCACTTTTTGGAGTCGTGACTTGAAGGAAAGTAGGTCGGCTACAGTCCAGGCAGGACTTCTTTCCCAACTTCCTTACCATCTTCAGCCGTGGATTTATTGTATGGAAGAATTGCCTTCAAAGCTCCTATTTTTCTCATGCAGAGATGGAACATTTCAAACCCAGACTCTGCGGCCAGACCCCCGGGGTTCTCGGGCAGGCTCAGTCACTTATCCTGTGATTTCAAGTGAGTTGCTTGAGATCCCTGTGTCAGTTTCTCATGCTGTGACCTGAGAATGTCAGAGTTTAATATGTTGCCATATGCTGAGAAAAAGCCTTAACATACAGCAACCTCTGTGTTAAATGCTGGCTTTTATTCCTTTTGCTAAACAGATACCGCAATCAAGGCAAACGGAGTTTGTGTTTTTACTGAAGTAAAACAGACACAGAAATAATGCACAACCAATACCCCAGAAGCTCCCACATGACCCCAGGCATTTCCCACCAAGATAACCAATGCCTTCAGCAAGGCTGTCAGAAGCGTGCTGGTGAGAAGGGCGCTAGAATTACTGAGAAGTTTCGGGGGTAGCTCTGTGAGCAAGCCAGGGCTCTCCGCTGGAGAGGCGGTCACAGAGTTTGGCTTGTAAATGGCAATGGGAATGCCAGGACTCCAAGCACCAGATGCCTGGTGGAAATACTGAAACTCAGGAAGCCAGAGATGTGCAATTACCATAACAACCAGCTAGGGCGCTTGTCCCACAGAGCTGTGAAGATAGTTAAGAGACCACAGGGTCCCTAAGGGTCAAACAGTCGGTATGTGGGCTGCATAATCCGTCAAAAGAAAGATAGATGCATAGGAGACTGAGAGCACTTCCCCTGTAGGAAGTGACGATACTTTGACAAGTTCCTGGACCTAAGCTTGCCTCTTTTTTCTAAAAGCTGTATATTTTAAAAATTGTATGTTCAGCCTAAGGCTTTATGATTTTTGAGTTAACCCTCTGTATTCAGTGAGGTTACACATTCCGTTTTAGAGATTTTCACTTGCTGGAAAATGGAAATCAAAAAAACTGTAGTCTCATCCCACCCGCAAGCAGCAAAGACAGAGTGGGGAGCCTAGAATCCCACCCTTGCCGGGCTGCGGCAAGGTGCTCCCCTCCACTCTGGCTTGCTGCCGCCCCCCACAAGGTATCTCAGAGAAAGCAGGGGTGAGAGGCTGAGACTGTCATTGCTCCAGGCTTTAAAAAGGCTTTTCCCATACCCTGTCAGTAGAGGCCCTACAGGGGAGCCCGCACTTCCACCCCCACTTGGCAGTAATGGAGTGTCTATAACCCTCCCCACTGCGGTGGCATCAGAAGAAGCCTACTGGTGAGAAAAGATTTTCATCATTGCTTTGCTGGAAGGGCTGCACACCCTGTTCTTGGAGCTCACATGCGGAGCAGTGAGGAGGCTCTCCTACTCCTTCAGTCCAGGGAAGAACCAGTGGAAGCCTAGTGGGGAGCCAGGACTCCCTCTCTTGCACAGTAGGGAGCCTACACCTTGGGTATCAAGAGGGACTGAATGAGGAACCTGGAATTCCATTGCAACCCGATAGTAACGAGGAGGTTTGCCCTGCCCCTGTCAGAGCAGTGTTAGATGTTTGAGGGAACCAACTAAGACAGAAGGTTTAAACAAGATCTAAAGTCCCATAGCATAATACCCAAAATGTCCGGGAATCGACTGAAAATCACTTGTCATGCCAAGAACTGGGAAGATCTTAAACTGAATGAAAACAGACACTGAATAGACGTTGTGATAGGCAGAATAACGGTATCCCCAAATGTCCGTGTTCTAATCCCTAGTACTTGAGACTATGTTGCCTTTCATGGCAAAAGGGATTTTGCAAACGGAATTAAGGGTAAAAATTTTGAGATGAGGGGATTACCTGAATTATCTTGGAAGGCCCAATCTAATCACAAAAGTGCTTAAAAGTAGAAAAGGGTGGCAAAACAGTAGGCCAGAGAGATGGACATGAGAAGGATTCAACCTGTCACTGCTGACTTTCAAGATGGAGGAAGGGGGTCTACAAACCAAGGAATGTGGTGGTCCTTAAATGCTGGAAACCATTTTAAGCTTCCAGCCAGCAAGTAAACCTTGGTCTTACAACCACAAGGAACTGAATTCTGACCCAGTTGAGTAAGGCAACGGATTGTCCCCTGGCACCTCCAGAAAGGAGTGCAGATCTGCTTTTCAGGTTAGTGCGTCAGATGGTACTGTCAAGAGAGGGAAAGGACAACCTGCAGAATTGGAGAAAATATTCATTAATTATATATCTGACTAAGGGTTTAATGCCTAGACTATATAAATAATTCCCACAACTCCACAACTGAAAGAAAACCCAATTTCAAAAATGGGCCAAGTAGTTGAATAGACATTTCTCCAAAAAAGATATTTAAATAACTGATAAGCACACGAAAAATGCTCGACATCACTGGTCATTAAAAGAAAATGCAAATAAAAATCTCAGTTTGAAACAATTACAGTGACTGAAAAAACAGTTCACCTCAAAGGGCTGTATACTGTATGATTACAGAGAAAGAATGAGTCGGGGAAAGGGCAGAAGGAGAAGCAGTTTCCCCGCTGATCAGGGAGCCATGGACAGGGCTCCATCCCAGGACCCTAGCACCCCAGGAACCCGGGATCCCAGAACCCTGGGACCCCAGGACCCCGAGATCATGACCTGACCCGAAGGCAGACACTTAACTGACTGAGCCACCTAGGTGTCCTTATATAATATTCTTTAAATGAGAACACATAGACATGAGAACCAGTCAGTGCCAGAGATGGTACTGGGGGTGGGGGATGGGCGTGGGGGATAGGGGTGGGGGATGTGAGGAGAGCAGGTGTGCCTGTGTGAAAGAACATCAGGGATCCTGGTGGGGATGGAAATGTTTTATCTTCACTGTATTTGTGTCAATGTTCTGGTTGTTACATTGTAGGATTATTTGTAAGGTGTCTCCACTGGGAGGAACTGGGTAAAGGGTACAGGAGATCTCTCTGTATAATTTCTTAGAAGTGCATTTGAATTTACAATCATTTCAAAATAAAAAAAATTAATTTAAATATGACATTTGTATCATTATTGTAGTTTCCCTTAAGGTCTTAATATGCATACTTAACAAATCTAAATGAAATCAACATAGGATGTAATGAAACTTGATTTCAACCTTGAATTCAACACTTTGCTGATTGATTTTCCTTTATCCTTTGCCTTTATTAAGCCAAATAGCCAGGTGTCTATTTCCCCATCATTTGTGGCACTCTTAAATCCAAGTTTAATAAACAATCATGAGATTGTATTGTCTACCATCATATCTAATCGGTGTAAGACTATTAGTGATATGAACAAGTCACATCATCCAGGTTCACTGTGACTATCTGAAAAGTTATTCTAAACAAAAATAATAATTCCAGCTATTGAGAATAAATGAAAATCTCCTTATGTGCTTTATATATTAAAATACTATCAATTTGTTGAAATATGAATGGATTTTCATTATTTCTGGGGAAAATGTTTCAATAAATAGTTTGTGAAAATGGCTATTTTATTTTATGTAATATTAAGAATTAATAAAAATTAAATATAAAAAGATAATATAAATATTGAGAATTCTTTAGCTAGATAGCTAACAGTAAGAACATCTCACATTTTCATTCCCAACAGAAGTTTATAACTATTTGTCCAGCATGGAACCCAATGCAGGGCTTGAACTCAAGGCCCTGAGATCAAGACCTCCATAAGATCAAGAGTCAGTGGTTTAGCCATCTGAGCTACCTGGGTCTCCTTAACTTAGGGCCTTTAAGGAACAAGTCCTGTTTGAGAATCCCTCCCATCTGGTCAAGACAATTTAAAAGTAGAATGTTTACTTTGCTGTATTAAACTTTCACAAGGAAGAAAAACTCTAAAGGTATGTATTACATCATGATAAATCTTCATTGATTCGAATATAATGAAGTCTATGAAGAAAAGGAGAAATGGTGAGAAACAAATGGGGCCCTTCTAAGTTAAGAGATGAAAGAGGGCATTTTGGGGGCCTGACTGTGCAGTCCAGTGATTGAAGAAAAATTTAGCAAGTGACAGTAAAGCACGATAATATCAATACTTTAACTTCTGACTACTAAAATTTTAATTACAGTATAATTGCAATTTGCCAATATAGTCATATGTTATATAATACATTAACATATAATGCTAACAATACTTGATCATATTTCTTGGTTCTTTTTATATCCTGGAATTTTATATCCTTCTTTGCCAATGGTTATTGTGTAGCTTTGGCCATGAACTCAGACAGTGATTTTACAGTCATTCAGCCTTTGCATGAATTATGACTTCATTGAACGTTTTAAATCTTTTCTCATAATAACTAAATCTAGCATGATTTGACCCTGATCACAATATCCCATTTCTTATATTACTGTTGTCTATTATTTTAGTTCCATTTTGTTTCTGCATCTCAAAATTAGTAATTACTAATGATATTGTTTTATGCGTTCACTGTTTATTTAGATGTTCTGGTGTGTTTCTGAATGTTCCTGTTCTTTATAATTTTTGTATACCATTTGGTCATTAGTTTCAATTTCTAGTTCATTAATCTATTCATCATTTCTGCTGGATCTACTATTCAAACTATATAGTTGAGCTTTTAATGTCAATGAAGAAATTTCCCCTTTATGATTTTATTTCTTTTTATGGTTATTCTTATAATTTACTTCTTATTGATAGAATTCTTTTGTTTGCTATATTTAATAACTTTCTGTGGATGAATCATAATGCATGAGAAAAATAGTGGAAACAGAAAGTTTGGGAAGTTATGTAAAAGGAATTGTAGATGATTATCACATTGATGAATTAGTGGACTAATATGGCTAAGACTTCATTTATTAGGAAGAAGCTGCCGAGCTATGAATTGCACATGCTTAGGGCGTAACTCAATTTCCTAGCCTTCTGTGCAGCTAGAATGCAGGCATGTGCCCTAACCTTTGCCAATCGGATGTACAGAAGCGAGATTTCTTCTTTTAGAAGAAAGAAACAGGTGGCATAGGTCTTATGCAGAATTGCTTCCTGGTAAGGGTAAGTTTGGGTAAGCTATGTAAGCTTTTAGAGGCAGTGGTGGCATAGGGCCTAGCAATGGCATACATGTTGGGGAACCTAGAGAGCTATGGAGAACTGCTGGCAGTTAACTCTAAGAATTGAAGGATTAGGAGTAATTTGGAAGAACTGGGTAGTGTAATATAAAATGGTGAGTGATTATTTATTTATTTTGACAGAGAGAGACAGCCAGCGAGAGAGGGAACACAAGCAGGGGGAGTGGGAGAGGAAGAAGCAGGCTCATAGCGGAGGAGCCTAATGTGGGGCTCGATCCCAGAATGCCAGAATCACGCCCTGAACCGAAGGCCAGGATCACGCCCTGAGCCAAAGGCAGACGCTTAACGACGGAGCCACCCAGGCGCCCCAAAATGGTGAGTGATTATTACTGGGCCCGAGCATTTGGAGGGAAAACAATATAGCTCAAAGTTACAAATTCTCGGCTAAATGTGTGGTTACTGAATCCCAGCTTTCCTCTGCCCTAAAACAATTTCAATTTCCCATGACCCCAGCACTGACGTAATTCAAAACCAAATTCGTATTACATACAATTATGTGAGTTTCCCATTGACAAAAAGGTAGGTGAATGAAGTATAGTATATTGACACAGTAGAGTACTATTCATGAATGAAGGAGTGAATGAATGGCAGCTACTTGCAACAAATGTAACAATTAATTTTAGCAATATATTGTTAAGTGAAAAAGTAAGACCCAGAAGATAATGTATAGCCTGATACTCTGTATCTTGAAATAAGAAATATACAATTTTTAGAAATACAGTAGATGAAATAAAACTAAGGAAAGCCCTTTGGATTTACTTCTTGAAGATCTCAGTGACTTGTCTTAAGTTGTGACACATGCAGACATTTACCAGAAAATGAACTAACTTGCAATCGGACCATTCAGTTTTATGAAAATAAAATGATTGCAGAGATAACCTAGGACACAGTTTGAAAGCTCTGATTTCTGTGGAACGTATTCATCATAGAGAGCAGTTCTGTGTGGTGGATCAATGTTATAGAAATGAGCAAAAGCACACTGTGGAAACACTTAGAGAATGTATCTGTCTTTATTTGCTCTGTCCACAAGTGCTTCGAGTTTACATGCGGGCTGCCAGTAGTGTTCAAATATCTGAGACAGTTCAAGAAATTCTTTCTTTAATGTATGAATAGGTTTTCACAAATCTTTGTTTCTCAGTGGAAAATGAAACACCCATAAATCCAGGTCATTGTACCTAATAGACAGTGTGAAGGCTCATTGTCTCTGGGCAGGAAAGTATTGTATTCATGAGAATCTCTCTTCTCCCTCAACTCTGTTGCATCCTTTTGCACGATGTGAGCTCACTACATTTGGTAAAACAATAAATCAGGAAAAGTTCAATTCAACTCAAAATTGTGAGGGTCACGGAGTATCTGTTTCGTGGGAGAGGAAAACGGGGAGAAAGAGTAACGATGGTCCTCTACTCTTGAACAATACAGCAGGCAGTCAGTGAAGTCCACACAGCGTCCGTGTCATCTTCCCCTTCAAGATTGCACTCGGGGTTCACGTGGACTGGGGGTCCCCTGCCAACCATCACTAAAAGGGAAACTTTAAAAATAAATAAATAAGAAAAGAAAAACGCTTAGGTTCCACCGAGATTTGAACTCGGATCGCTGGATTCAGAGTCCAGAGTGCTAACCATTACACCATGGAACCCCGCGGGCAACAATATTCGCGGCACTCCTTCCTGACAGGATGTATGTCCATTTCTGAAATCAAGCAGTCCTTAGGAAAGCTGAAATTCGCGTCCTGGTTTTTGGTATCTGCCTCCGGGACACACGGGTCTTCTCTCGCGTGCACACGGCTCTTCGTGAGAAATCCCAAAGCAAATCGGTTTCTAGGGACAGATGAGACAGGTCCTTGCTTGTGGGCGCCCTCTGGCCTTTCTGCAGCTGGCGGGCTTCTGTGCGCCCGGCCGCCCCCTCCCGGCTGTCCAGCGGCAGGTGCAGCGGCTCCACCTGCCGGGCAGGGGCGGCGGCGGCGGGGGCTCCACCTGCACGGGCGGTGACGGCGGGGGCTCCACCCGCCGGCGCTGCTGGACCAACCGGCTCGCGGCCTCTCCGCCCTCGCAGGTTAATTCCGTGACGGGTAACCTGTGGATGACGTCATTTGGCGCGCGGGGCCGACCCGTCCTGGGCGGCGCGGCCCGGCCCCTGGAGAAGAGGCGCCTTCTGCTCCCGGGAGGCTGCGCCCCGCGGACACGCAGGGGTAAAAGCGCGACGCAAACCTCCCGCCCTCCGAGCAGGTGCTCTCTCTGGAAGCTTCGCCCGGGCTCTCCCGGACAGCGGCTGTGAGCCTTTCCCGAACTGCCAGCAGGACCGACTCCCCGGTGTCGCGAAGCGGCAGGAGCGACCCCAGACGGTCACTTGGAAGGGCTGAGGACGGAAGCAAGGCGTCCTCGCTGAGTAAATACTCGCAGGTGTCCGGGGTGAACCTTCCCAGCGCGGCCCCCGAGAGGTGTCGGCATGCAGCCGACATCGTTTTCGTGGCAAAAAGACGTCGGTGCGGAAGGAAAAGCTCCGAGGAGCGCAGGTGACAGCCGGCGGCGAGAGACGGTGGCGCCGCAGTCGCAGAGCCCGTGTCCCGCTGCCCCCGCCGCTCCGCCCCTCCCGGTGCCCGGACCCCCGACCCGCCGCCTCCCCAGCGGAAAGACGGCGCGAACTCTCCCGCCGGCGGGGGGGCGCACAACGCGCGCTGCGAAGCCTTAGGGGCACAGCAACCAAGCAGACAGCAGCACTCGAACGGATGAAGGCGGGCGAAGAGGCGTCTGGCAAGTCAACGGCTGGCCTACCGAGTGACCGTGCAGCCCGCTCTCCAGCTCCTACAGCCCGGTGCCCGCGGCTTTCCCGACGGGCCACCGGCCTCAGTCTCGGGGGTCCCCGAGCAGCAGAACCGGACAACCCAGCTCCGCACCCCTTACTGGTCAGCGGTTGCTTTCCGAAGAGCGCAGCTCGGCAAGGGAGGAAAGGGTCAACGCTGGAAGGAGCCTGACAAACGCGTTTCTGCCGGGGACCCCAGTCAGCTTCAGCCGCCAGAAGCCGTTTTTGACGGTGTGTACCCCTGACATGGTGTAAACGATGAACGCGAAAATGGCACTTTACTTCTGTGATCTTTCCCCCCAAGCCCATAACGCCTGTTGAATTATGGGAAAAACATCGGACAAATGAGGGGCATTCTACTAAACACCTGAGCAGTACCCCAAACCGCCAAGATCGTCAAAAACAAGGAAAGTCTGAGAAACTGCCACAGCCAAGAGGAGCCTGAGGAGACACGATGACCAAATACGACGTGGTATTCTGAATAGGGTCCTGGAACCACAACGACGTTAGGTAGAAACCAGGGAAATCTGAATAATTTTTGGACTTACGTTGATACTAATGTATAAATACTAGCTCACTGATTGTGATAAATGTGCCAGACTCCT